>NW_027590219.1:0-323469 GCF_964213995.1 Mustelus asterias
CCATGTAGAATAAACAAAATGAGTGAATCAGTTTATAAAGAACAGAAGTTGTCCATCCCTAACAAAAACTGATCAAATGAAAATAATTAGGTTCTGGAATATAACAAAAAAATTAAGAGATGAAGTTTACAATCGAGTTTGTTTTGATTTTTATACTTGTGTAAAGTGGTATTATTGAGGGCCAAGTGTTTGCTGCTCACTCCCCATCCCTTTAGGTTCTGTAGAAAAGTTAACCCTTTCAGCAGACAGTTCATTTCTTTTCAAATCATCTGAAAACTCATGTCTATTTTAGTTTATAATTGAAGATTTATGGGAATTGGCTAAGATGGGCTTTCGGCATTTTTAAAGTATAAAAAAGTGGTCTTGAGAAGGCAATTTGGTAGAGAGAGGTGGAGGGAGAGATGTTTACAGAGAGGTGTTGAGAGCTGTTGGTTTTACAAGTTATCCATGTTTTTGGAGCGGTCACTTCATGTCCTGGTCTGAGAGGGATGGAGAGAAGTCTGTTCAATTGTTAATGTTAAACTTTCTCTATTAACTGTTAATCGACACTCCGTTTTTATCTTTCTGACTTGTTACATTTTTAATGATAAATAAACTTTCTGAATTCACCATTTAATGTGTTCTTTCTTACCATATGGTTAAGACACTGGAACCCGGTGTGATTTACGATTAGGGAGGTTATTGTAAACAAGAGAACCCCCATAAATCTTAGTTCAAATAAATCAAAGTTCTGACAAATGGAATGTTATCCTTTATTACGAGAGAAAGTGAACCTCGGAGTAAAGATGTTCTGCTTCAGTTATACAGGGCGTTGCTGAGACTGCATCTTGAACATTCGGTGCAGCTTTGTCTCCTATTTAAGAAATGATACAAATGCATTGAAAGTGGTTCAGAGGAGGTTTAATAGATTGCTTCCCAATTTTGTCCGATTTTCCTTGTCTTCACCTCTGACAAAGAGTAATCCTGACTCAAAATGTTGCCTCCATTCTCTCTCTGCAGATGCTGTCAGACTTGC
Source organism: Mustelus asterias (assembly GCF_964213995.1). NCBI lineage: Eukaryota > Metazoa > Chordata > Chondrichthyes > Carcharhiniformes > Triakidae > Mustelus > Mustelus asterias. The sequence continues at coordinate 1,016 of NW_027590219.1, forward strand.
TGAGATTGTCCAGCATTTTCTGTTTTTGTTTCAGATTCCAACAACAGCAGAATTTTGCCTTTATACTAATTCTTGTTGGATAAGGGCATCAAAAGTATCGGGTATAGCACGAGAACGCAACACAAAAAGATCAGCCATGATGTAAATAAACGGTGGAGGAAACTCAAAGGGCCAAATGGCCGATTTCTGCTCCGATGTCGAATGTTGGTCACAGATTTCTGAGAATTCTGAACCAAGGCTGGAAGATTCGCCTTGCTTGTGTTCGTGGGAAAATGTCCAGGAGAACCATCACTGTGAAGGACAGTTCTGGGATTAAAGGTTGCCCGACTGGAAAAGGAAAACAATGGAAATAAACTGTTGAGGAGTAAAGAATCACTTTGGGCTGGTTTTTGGAGAAAGAGTGTCAACATTCCAAGGCAGGGTAAAATATATCCATTGAGTGGATATTTAATGGTGTTAAGAGTAAAAGGGCAAAGTTTAATTTTACAGCTTAAGGGCGATGTTCCCTATAAAAAAGTGTTTAATCATTGTTGCTTCCAGTTTGTTGGAGTAAACGCCATAAACTTGAAGTTTTGTCATGTCATTCTTTAATTTACTCACTGGGTTTAGAATTTTTTTTTAAATTGTTGATCATCAGAGATCCTAACAGTTCATTTAAAGGCACACATTTCGACTTCCCATTTGAGCCTGGGCACCTTTCTGTCTCTATTGCTCGTGTCAATGACAGCCAGGCGATGGAGTTGAGGGCTAATATTAGCTGAGAATAACGGGGCCTGCGCCCCAGTTGGGAAACTGCCATGGGCATCGCACTAATAGAGAGACTAATAAATAAACTTTAAGACATTGATTTTTACAACTTCATGCGGGTGATCAGTCCGTAGAAACGTAACCCTCTCTGGCTCCTTCTTTGACAGGAATTCTTGTGGAATTCAGCCTTGGGAGTCTGGTTCCTTCTCTGACAGTAATTTCCTTGGAACTCAGCCTCGGGAGTTTTCAGTATTTGGCTCGCAAGGAAGACGTTCAGAACCTCTACTTTTATCCACAAAGTGACGATTACTTCACGTCAGAGTTGGGCCTGTTGTATCATGACAATTGGTCAATTTGACCACTAGATTAATTTAACTGGATCCTCAATTACTAACACCACCACCTCTTATTATCTTAGACAGGAATACAATAGAACTGGTTCATACTATCCCTTTAGCTGATTCTATACAATCCCTTATTCACACAGTTTCAAATGTTGAGGCTAATCAGAGCTTGAAGGTCTCTCTCGCCAGTACATTTATCCTCATTGCACATTCTTTACATACACAGCAATTAAACTCTTACAGCAAATAAAACTCAATCTTTTACTATAACGACTGATTCATTGATTAACTATAACTCAATTAAGGCTCATTAATTTCTCATCTGTTCATGACTGGTAGCTAATAAATAGCTACCAGATGGGGCAGATGTTTGAGGGCAAATCAACATCTGGCGTGTGGGAGGCTTTCAAGTGTAAGTTGATAGGGATTCAGGACCAGCACATTCCTGTAAGGGTGAAGGATAAGTATGGCAAGTTTTGGGAACCTTGGATAATGAGAGATATTGTGAGCCTCGTCAAAGAGAAAAACGAAACATTTGTCAAAGCTAGGAGGCTGGGAACACATGAAGCAAGTGTGGAATACAAGGAAAGTAGAAAGAAACTTAAGCAAGGAGTAAGGCGGGCTAAAAGGGGTCACGAAAAAGCATTGGCCAGCAGGATTAAGGAAAATCCCAAGGCTTTTTATACATATATAAAGAGCAAGAGGGTAGCCAGGGAGAGGGTTGGCCCACTCAAGGACAAGGGAGGGAATCTATGCGCGGAGCCAGAGGAAATGGGCGAAGTATTAAATGAGTACTTTGCGTCAGTATTCACCAAAGAAAAGGACTTGGTGGATGATGAGTCTGAGAAAGGATGTGCAGATAGTTTGAGTCATGTTGAGATCAAAAAGGAGGAGGTATTGGGGTTCGTGAGAAACATTAAGGTAGACAAGTCCCGAGGGCCTGATGGGATATACCCCAGAATACTGAGGGAGGCAAGGGAGGAAATTGCTGGGGCCTTGAGAGAAATATTTGTATCCTTACTGGCGACAGGGGAGGTCCCAGAGGATTGGAGAATAGCCAATGTTGTTCCTTTGTTTAAGAAGGGTAGCAAGAATAATCCAGGTAATTACCGGCCGGTGAGCCTTACATCAGTAATAGGGAAATTATTGGAGAGGATTCTTCGAGACAGGATTTATTCCCACTTGGAAATAAGTGGACGTATTAGTGAGAGGCAACATGGTTTTGTGAAGGGGAGGTCGTGTCTCACGAACTTGGTCGAGTTTTTCGAGGAAGTGACGAAGATGATTGATGAGGGTAGGGCAGTGGATGTTGGCTACATGGACTTCAGTAAGGCCTTTGACAAGGTCCCTCATGGCAGACTGATGCACAAGGTGAAGTCGCATGGGATCAGAGGTGAGCTGGCTACGTGGATACAAAACTGGCGTGGTCAAAGAAGACAGAGGGTATCAGTGGAAGAATGCATTTCTGAATGGAGGGCTGTGACAAGTGGCATTCCCCAGGGATCAGTGCTGGGATCTTTGCTGTTTGTAATATGCACAAATGATTTGGAGGAAAATGTAACTGGTTTGATTAGTAAGTTTGCGGGCGACACAAAGGTTGGAGGATTTGCGGATAGCGATGAGGACCAGCAGAGGATACAGCAGGATATAGATCGGTTGGAGACTTGGGCGGAGAGATGGCAGATGGAGTTTAATCCAGACAAATGTGAGGTAATGCATTTTGGAAGGTCTCATACAGATAGGAAATATACAGTAAATGGCAGAACCCTTATGAGTATTGATAGGCAAAGGGATCTGGGTGTACAGGTACACAGGTCACTGAAGGTGGCAATGCAGGTGGAGAAGGTCGTCAAGAAGGCATGCAGCATGCTTGCCTTTATCGGCCAGTGCACTGAGTTTAAAAATTGGCAAGTCATGTTGCAGCTTTATAGAACCTTAGTTAGGCCGCACTTGAAACATAGTGTTCAATTCTGGTCGCCACGCTACCAGAAAGAGGTGGAGGCTTTGGAGAGGGTACAGAAAAGATTTACCAGGATGTTGCCTGGTATGGAGGGCATTAGCTATGAGGAGAGGTTGGAGAAACTTGGTTTGTTCTCACTGGAGCGACGGAGATTGAGGGGCGGCCTGATAGAAGTCTACAAGATTATGAGAGGCATGGACAGAGTGGATAGTCAGAAGCCTTTTCCCAGGGTGGAAGAGTCAATTACTGGGGGGCACAGGTTTAAGGTGCGAGGCGCAAGGTTTAAAGGAGATGTACAAGGCAGATTTTTTACACAGAGTAGTGGGTGCCTGGAACGCGTTGCTGGGGGAGGTAGTGGAAGCGATACGGTAGTGACTTTTAAGGGGCATCGTGACAAATACATGAATAGGATGGGAATAGAGGGATATGGTCCCCGGAAGGGTAGGGGGTTTTCGTTAAGTCAGGCAGCATGGTCGGTGCAGGCTTGGAGGGCCGAAGGGCCTGTTCCTGTGCTGTAATTTTCTTTGTTCTTTGTTCTAAATACAGTAATATTTAATGAACACATTTGGTTCATACAATGTGGTTGACTCTCAACTGCCCTCTGAACAAGGGCATCTAGGGATGAGCAATAAATGTTGGCCAGCCAGCGACGTCCATGTCCCACAACTGAATAAGGTTAATACAAGATATACTGGTTTGAAAAGACACTTGCTGCAAGCCAATAGCTTTCCTTCTTACTTGAACTGAGCAATCAACCTTACTCTTGAGCCAGATTTGACAGAATATAATGTCCTCCAACTGATCAAATTAATAGAAGAAATTCTTAGTTCAGACAATTCCTGCCAGCAATGCATCTTCCACAAGCATGCAGGTGAATCCAACATTCATTTTTAAAATAAAGCTCCAGTCACATGTTAGAATTTAACATGCCTTCCTTGACCTTGTTGCTGAGAATGTTTGAAGAGGCAGCAGGGGCACAATGGGTCACACCGCCTCCTTTTGTGCTCTCTGCTCCTCGTTTGCATTTGAAGTGGTAAATATCTGGGACTCACTTCTCACGAGCGGCTGAAGCAGAGATAATGGAATGTTTCCAAAAGGAAATTGGATGGGAACTTCAGGGAAATAAATCCGCAGGGACACGGAGAGAGAACAGGGCAACAGTTTGATCTACAGAGAGCCAGCATGGACTCAATGGGCTGAATGGCCCCATTCCCAATCCTAATGCCTGTCTGATCTAAAGAGAGAAATTTCAGCTGTTCCACTCCCTCCAACTCACTGAAGTCCCTCATCCCTGGAGTCATTCTCGTAAATCTCCTCTGCACCCTCTCTAAGGACTTCACATCTTTCCTAAAGTGTGGGGCCCATGTATAGGGTTCCATTCTAGAGGGATAGAATTGAATAGCAGGGAGGTTCTGTTCAACTTGTTTAGAACCAGGTTCGGCTACACTGGGAGCACTGTCAACATTTGTGATCTCCATTTAGAAAAAGGAAATAGAGGCACTGGAGAAGGAGCAACAAAGATTCACAAGAATAATCCCAGAACTGAGAGCATTTAACCTTCAGGAAAGGCTGGGGCTGCTTTTCTCGAGAAAAGAGAAGACTGAAGGGTGACCTGATACGATCATAAAGGGGTTCAATAATCCAATAGGGAGTTCAGTGAGAAACCTCTTTACCCAGCAAGTGAGTGGTTGAGGTGAACAGCATGAATACATTGAAGGGGAAGCTAGATACACACATGAGGGAGAAAGGAATAGAAGGATATGCTGATGGGGGGAGATGAAGAGGGGTGGGTGGAGGTTCATGTGGAGCATAAATACTGACACAGACCAATTGAGCCGACTGGCCTGGCCCTGTGCTGTAGACTCAATGGAACAGAGACAAATGTACTTACTGTAGATCTACTTGTAGTGGGAGGAAAAACATTATTTACTATCCAGGATAAAATAAATGTTCTTCGTCGGTTTGTGTGGGTCATTTCAGTGGAAATGTGCTCTCCCAGGCTCAGAGAGCATCAACCCACTGGAAGCAAAATTGTGAGAGCGGCCAGTCCAGCAGAAAGAAACCCTCCGACCCTCCCACTTCACCAACTGTCAGAATGAACATGGTTCAGTCCTGGATGTGATTAACAGCAGCAATAACAGCAGAACCCAACCCCTGTCATCACTTGTGAACTCGCTGGTGTCTCAGCAGGAGGGATGAACTGGTGAATTTCTTCCCACACACAGCAGCTGTGAATGGACTGGTGGATCATCAGTTCCTGAGAGCTTTTGAAACCACTCCCACAGTCAGAGCAGTTAAAGGATCTCTCCTGGGTGTGAGGGACATTGTGCATCAGCAGCTGGGGTATCGAGAGAATCCTTCCGCACACACAGAGCAGGTGAATGGTCTCTCCCAGTGTGAACCCGCTGGTGTCTCCTCAGTGTGCATGCCCTTCCAAACCTCTTTGTGCAGTGAGAGCAGCTGAACGGTCTCTCCCCAGTGTGAATGCGCTGGTGATCTATCAGATGCTCAGAAATTTTGAAGCCACTCCCACAGTCGGAGCATTTAAAGGGTCTTTCCTGGGAGTGAGTGACTTTGTGTCTCTGCAGGCTAGATAACCGAGTGAATCTGTTCCCACACTCGGAGCAGGTGAACGGTCTCTCCCCGCTGTGAACTTGCTGGTGAGTCAGCAGGGTGGATGACTGAGTGAATCCCTTCCCACACTCGGTGCAGGTAAATGGTCTCTCCTCGGTGTGAAGACGCTGGTGTGTCAGCAGGGTGAATGACTGACTGAATCCCTTCCCACACACAGAGCAGATGAATGGTCTCTCCCTGGTGTGAACTCGCTGGTGTCTCTGCAGTGTGGATGACCTCTTAAACCTCTTTGTGCAGAGAGAGCAGCTGAACGGTCTGTCCTCAGTGTGAATGCGCTGGTGGGACACCAGTTCCCCAGAAATTTTGAATTCGCTCCCACAGTCCGAGCATTTAAAGGGCCTCTCACTGGTGTGAGTGACTTTATGACTCAGCAGGTTGGGTAAATTAGTGAATCCCTTCCCACACACAGAGCAGGTGAAAGGCCTCTCTCCGGTGTGAACTCGCTGGTGTGTCAGCAGGGCGGATAACTGTGTGAATCCCTTCCCACAGTCAGAGCAAGTGAATGGTCTCTCCCCGGAGTGAACTCGCTGGTGGTTCCGCAGGTTTGATGATGATCTAAATCTCATTGTGCAGAGAGAGCAGCTGAACGGTCTGTCCTCAGTGTGAATGCGCTGGTGGGACATCAGATCCCGAGGACTTTTGAAGCAACTCTCACAGTCAGAGCATTTAAAGGGTCTCTCATTGGTGTGAGTGACTTTGTGCGTCAGCAGGGCGGATGACCGAAAGAATCCCTTCCCACACACATTGCAGGTGAACGGTCTCTCCCCAGTGTGAATCCGTTGGTGTGCCCGCAGTTCGGAGGACCGAGAGAATCCCTTCCCACACATGGAGCAGCTGAACGGTCTCTCCCCGGTGTGAACCCGCTGATGTCTCCGCAGTGTGGATGACCATTTAAATTTCATTGTGCAGTGAGAGCAGCTGAACGGTCTCTCCTCAGTGTGAATGCGCTGGTGGGACCCCAGTTCTCCAGAGCTTTTGAATCCGCTCCCACAGTCAGAGCATTTAAAGGGTCTCTCATTGGTGTGAGTGAGATTGTGACTCAGCAGGTGGGAGAACTTAATGTATCCCTTCCCACAGACTGAGCAAGTGAAGGGTCTCTCCCGAGTGTGACTGCGTTGATGAATTTCCAAATCACAGGGCAACATGAATCCTTGTCCACAATCGTCACATTTCCACAGTTTCTCCATGATGCGGGTGTCCTTGTGACTCTCCAGGTTTGATGATCAGTTGAATCCTTGTCCACACAGAACACGTGTACGATCTCTCTTCACTGTAAACGGTGCAAAAGCTCTTCCCACTATCAGTGGACTGGAACACTCTCACTCGGGTGTGTTCCAGTCACACTGATGTTTAAAATCTCCTGAAGCAAACAGATCAGACAAACATTGCTTTTCTAGATTCAAAGGTCAATGATATTCAGGTCCCAATAAATCGAATGACTCTGTCAAATCTTAATGTGATGTTTAGTTTGAAATTTCTGTCTGTAAGTTCTCACCTCCTGATATCTATGAAAGGAATTTACAACAGACATCACTGTCAGTACAAGATAGAAATTCAGAACAGACAATTCTAGTTTCTATGGAACATTCTTTCCTCTCTCATTCCCCAAAAGCTGTCAATCTCCATCCCACACACTCTCCCTCAATTCTCACTCTGCTCTCCTGAGTATACAACCTCCCAAGTCTATTGAAGGTGCTGATTCAGGCTGATTAACGGATCCATGCTGACCACTTTCTATATTGGACACAGAGATCTGAAAACCTACGTGTAACGTCCGGCCTACGTGCTAGAAATTAAAATCTGTGCCATATGTGGGACTGGATAACTGGATTGGGAGAAGGAGAAGGATGTGGGGAAGAATTTTATTTTGGTGCAGAAAGGTCATTACCTGGAAGCCGCTGCCTCAGGGGGTTGTGGAAGTGCAAATGATCCATGATTAATCTTCAAGCTGACAGCCACGTTAAAGTTTTACATTTGGCCATAAATGAGCAGACTGATGCTGTGTGTAATGCACTGTATTACCTGGTTACAGATACATGAAGAATGTGAGGAGGATTTTTATTTCGGCAGCGAGTGGTGACCTGGAAGTTAAAAATTCAACAAGTCCCCAATTTCCCCCAGAATGCAAAAGAAACGCAAAAGGGGAGAAAAGAAAGTGTTTTACTCACAGATGTTGGCCTCTTTTAGGTCAAAAGGAGCTCACAAACTATTTTTCAAATTGACATCGAGCCAGCCAGGAGTCGAACCTGGAATCTTCTGATCCGTAGTCAGACGCGTTATCCATTGCGCCACTGACCCACACTCTCACAGATGGTGCCGACAGGAGGAAGGTTGAGTCTGTCTGAAGCTCAATCTCCATTCAGAGAGAGAGCAGCAGCTTCGCTGGGCAGGAATGAGCAGCTGAACAAGCTCATTGTGCAACTTCCGCATTCAGACCATGGGGGAGCTCTGATTGGCTGGAGGAGCAGAGAACTTCCGGTCCTCCAGAGTTCCCATTGGTCAGCACGTTAGAATGTTCGCGGTGGGGGGGGGGGGGGGAGAGGTCCCCACCGCACATGCGCAGCTTCCCCTCTCCCTTGGACATGCGCAGCCCCAGGCCTTTGGGGAGTGGACAGATTCAATCTCCCTCTTGTCCTCAGCATTCCTCCTGTGGGATAGTAACTGTTGGACTGCTTTTGTTAAACTCGTTCTGTGATTTTAAAGGGTTCAGTAGTGCAATGGACACAGTTAAACAGTCCTTAAAAGAGGCCAGCATCTGTGAGTAAAACACTTTCTTTTCTCCCCCTTTCAGGTGAGGAATTCCCACTCACCTGAAGAAGGAGCTTAAGGCTCCGAAAGCTTGTGGCTTTTGCTACCAAATAAACATAGAAACCCTACAGTGCAGAAGGAGGCCATTCGGCTCATCGAGTCTGCACCGACCACAATCCCACCCAGGCCCGACCCCCACATATTTACCCACTAATCCCTCTAACCTACGCATCTCAGGACACTAAGGGGCAATTTTTAACCTGGCCAATCAACAATTTTTAACCTGGCCTGCACATCTTTGGACTGTGGGAGGAAACTGGAGCACCCGGAGGAAACCCACGCAGACACGAGGAGAATGTACAAACTCCACACAGACAGTGACCCGAGCCGGGAATCAAACCCAGGACCCTGGAGCTGTGAAGCAGCAGTGCTAACCACTGTGCTACCGTGCCACCCTGTTGGACTTTAACCTGGTGTTGTTAAACTACCCAGGACAGGAAGCAGTGAGCATGGATCTGTCAATCAGCCTCAATCAGCACCTTCAGGAGAATTGGGAGGGTGAATATTAGATACAGCAGAGTGAGAATGGAGGGAGAGTGTGTGGGATGGAGATTTACAGCTTTTGGGGAATGAGAGAGGAAAGAATGTTCCATAGAAACTAGAATCGTCTGTTCTGAATTTCTATCCTGTGCTGACATTGATGAATTTTTCAAACTCGTTTACAGGATATGAGAAGGTGAGGATTGACAGACCAAAATCTTGAAACAAACATCACATCAGCATTTGACACCCTCACTCAATTCATCGGACCTGAATATTATCAGCCTTTGAATCTAGAAGGAGAAATGTTTCCCTGTTCTGTCTGCGTCAACAGGCCTTTAATATCAATGTGACTGGAAAAGCACCAAGGCGCAGATACACCCGAGTGACAGTGTTCCACTGCACTGAGTGTGGAAAGAGCTTTAACCAGTTACACAGCCTAAAAATACATCACAGCATTCACAGCGGGGAGAGACTGTACCCACGTTCTGTGTGAGATTTAACTGACTGTTTAACCTGGAGAGTCACAAGGACACCCGCACCATGGAGAAACGGTGGAAATGTGGGGACTGTGGGAAGAGATACAGAGCCCCCTGTGACCTGGAAATCCATCGACGCAGTCACACCGGAGAGAGGCCATTTACCTGCTCTGTGTGTGGGAAGGGATACATTCAGTTATCCCACCTGCTCAGACACAAAGTCACTCACAGCAATGAGAGACCCTTTAAATGCTCTGACTGTGGAAGCAACTTCAAACGTGCTGCGGATCTGAGAGAGCACGAGCGCATTCACACTGAGGAGAGACCGTTCAGCTGCTCTCTCTGCACAATGACATTTCGAAGGTCATCCAACCTGCGGCAACACCAGCGAGTTCACACCGGGGAGAGACCGTTCACCTGCTCTGTGTGTGGGAAGGGATTCACTCAATTATCCAGCCTGATGAAACACAAAGTCACTCACACCCAGGAGAGACCCTTTAAATGCTCTGACTGTGGGAGAGGCTTCAAAAGCTCTGGTGAACTGATGTCCCACAAACGCTTTCACACTGCAGAGGGACTGTTCACCTGCTGTGTGTGTGGGAAGGGATTCAATCGGTCACCCCACCTGCAGACACACCAGCGAGTTCATACTGGGGAGAGGCCGTTCACCTGCCCTGTGTGTGGGAAGGGATTCACTCAGTCATCCCACTTACAGAATCACAAAGTCACTCACAGCAATGAGAGACCCTTTAAATGCTCTGACTGTGGGAGCGGCTTCAAAAGTGCTGCGGATCTGAATATCCACCAGCGCATTCACACCGAGGAGAGACCGTTCAGCTGCTCTCACTGCACAAAGAGGTTCAAAACCTCATCCAATCTGCGGGTACACCAGCGAGTTCACACTGGGAAGAGGCCATTCACTTGCTCTGTGTGTGGGAAGGGATTCACTCAGACATCTGGTCTGACAACACACAAAGTCACTCACAGCAATGAGAGACCTTTTAAATGCCCTGACTGTGGGCGTGTCTTCAAAAGTGCTGCGGATCTGATGATTCACCAGCGCATTCACACCGAGGAGAGACCCTTCAGCTGCTCTCACTGCACAAAGAGATTTAAAAGTTCATCCAATCTGCGGAAACACCAGCGAGTTCACACTGGGGAGAAACCATTCCCCTGCTGTGTGTGTGGGAAAGGATTCACTCAGTTGTCCAGCCTGCTGAAGCACAAAAGCACTCACACCCAGGAGAGAGCCTTTCAATGCACTGACTGTGGGACTGGTTTTGAAAGCTCTCATGAACTGTTGATTCACCAGCGAGTTCACACTGAGGAGAGACCATTCCCCTGCTCTGTGTGTGGAAAGGGATTCACTCAGTCATCCAGCTTGCTGAGACACAATGTTACTCACAGCAAGGAGAGACCCTTTAAATGCTCTGACTGAGAGGCCGGACTCAAAACCTCTCAGGAACTGATGATCAACCAGTGCATTTACACAGGGGAGAGACAGTTCAGCTGCTCTGTGTGTGGGCGTGGCTTCAAAAGCTCTGGCTAACTGGTGTCCCACCAGCACACTCTCATTGCACAAAGAGATTTAAATGGTCATCCAACCTGCAGGAACACCAGTGAGTTCACACCGGGGAGAGACCATTTACCTGCTTGGTGAGTGTGAAAGGATTTACTCGGTTATCCAGACTGCACAGACAGAACATCACTCACACTCTGCAGAGATCCTTTAAATTCTCCGAATGTGGGTGCGGCTTCAAAAGCTCTCAGGAACTGATGATCCACCAGCGCATTCACACTGGAGAGAGGCCATTCAGCTGCTCTGTATGTGGGAAGGGATTCACTCAGTCATCCAACCTGCAGGTACACAGCGAGTTCACACCGGGCAGAGGCTGTTCACCTGCTCTGACTGTGGGAAGGGATTCACTCAGTCAGCAAACTTGGTGAAACACCAGCGCTTTCACAAGTGATTACAGTTCTGGGATTATTCTTGTGAATCTTTCTTGCCCTTTCTCCAGTGCCTCTGTTTCATAGAATCATAGAAGGCCATTCGGCCCATCGAGTCTACATCGACCACAATCCCACCCAGGCCCTATTCCCACAACCCCACATATTTACCCTGTTAATCCCCACAAACACTAGTGTTAATTTATCATGGCCAATCAACCTAACCCACACATCTTTGGACTGTGGGAGAAAACCGGAGCACCCGGAGGAAACCCACGCAGACACAGAGAGAACGTGCAGACTCCGCGCAGACAGAGAACCGAGGGCGGAATTGAACCTGGGTCCCTGGCGCTGTGAGGCAGCAGTGCTGACCACCGTGCCACAGTGCCAGTGGTTAGCACTGCTGCCTCACTCCTTTTTCTAAATGGAGATCACAAATAGAACATAGAACAGCACAGCACAGGAACAGACCCTTCAGCCCACGATGTTGTGTCGAACATGATGCCAAATTAAACTAATCCCTTCAGCCTGCCCTTGGTCCATATTCCTCTATTCCTTACAAATTCATGTGCTTATCTAAAAGCCCATTAAACACCCCTACCACATCTGCCTCCACCACCGCTCCTGACAGCGCGTTCCAGACACCTACCACTCTGTGTGTAAAAAACTTACCCCTCACATCTCCTTTGAACTTTCCCCATCTCTCCTGAAGTGCATGCCGCCTAGTAATAGACATTTCAACTCTGTGAAAAAGACTCTGACTGTCAACCCAATCTATGTCTCTTATCATTTTATAGACTTCTATCAGGTTTCCCCTCAGCCTCCACCGCGTCAGAGTAAACAACCCTAGTTTGTCCAGCCTGTCCTTATAGCTCATACCCTCTAATTCAGGCAGCGTCCTGGTAAACCTCTTCTGCATCCTCTCCAAATTCTCCACATCCTTCCTGTAATGCAGCGAACAGAACTGAATGTAATATTCTAAGTGTGGCCTAACCTAACTTTTATAGAGCTGCAATATGACATCCTGACTCTTGTACTCAATAAAGGTAAGCATGCCTTTGGGAGCTATGGACTTGAACCGCAAGATCCCACTGTACATCAATGCTGTTCAGGGGTCTGCCATTAACTGGATACTTACCCTGAACATTTGATCTCCCAAAGTGCAGCACCTCACACTTGTCCGGATTAAAATCCATCTGCCATTTCTCCGCCCATATCTGCAGCTGATCTACATCCCACTGTATCCTTTGACAACCTTCTACACTATCTACAACTTCATCTAGCTTTGTGTCGTCTGCAAACTTAGTAACCCACACACCCACATTTTCAGCCAAGTCATTGATATATATACCACAAATAGCAGAAGTCCCAGAACAGATCCCTGTGGAACACGACTGGCCACGGACCTCCAGCCAGAAAACATCCTTGCACCACTATTCTCTGACTTCTATGGGCAAGTCAATTCTGAATCCAAGTGGCCAAGTCACCGTGAATCCGAGTCTTCCTAACCACAGACCACAGTCAGTAAGGATAGGCAACACCTCCTACCATGATCATCCTCAACACCGGTGCCCCACAAGGCCGTGTCCTCAGCCCCTCCTATATTCCTTATACACCTATGACAGTGTGGCCAAATTCTCCTCCAACTCAATTTTCAAATTTGCTGATGGCACCACTGTAGTGGGTCGGATCTCAGACAATGACAAGATGGAGTGCAGGAAAGAGATAAAGAACCTGCTGAATTGGTGCGACAACAATAATCTCTCCCTCAATGTCAACAAAATGAAGGAGATTGTCATCGATTTCAAGAAGCATAGTGGAGAACATGCCCCTATCTACGTCAACAGGGACGATACGGAAATGGTCGAGAACTTCATGTTTTTAGGTGTCAAGATCACCAACAACCTGTCCTGGTCCCCCCATGCTGACACTATAGTTAAGAAAGCCCACCAATGCCTCTACTTTCTCAGAAGACTAAGGATATTTGACACATCAGCTATGACTCTCACCAACTTTTACAGATGCACCATAGAAAGCATTCTCTCTGGTTGTATCACAGCTTGGTATGGCTTCACAGCTTGGTATGGCTTCACAGCTCCAGCGACCTGGGTTTGATTCCCGGCTTGGGTCACTGTCTGTGTGGAGTTTGCACATTCTCCTCGTGTCTGCGTGGGTTTCCTCCAGGTGCTCCGGTTTCCTCCCACAGTCCAAAAGATGTGCGGGTGAGGTTGATTGGCTATGCTAAAATTGCCCTTAGTGTCCTGAGATGCGTAGGTTAGAGGGATTAGTGGGTAAAATATGTAGGGGTATGGGGGTAGGGCCTGGGTGGGATTGTGGTCGGTGCCGACTCGATGGGCCGAATGGCCTCTTTCTGTGCTGTAGGGTTTCTATGATTCTATGATTTCTATGATTCTGCTCTGCCCAAGACCACAATAAACTACAAAGGGTCAGGACACATATTAATGGACTCAAGAGCAGCTTCTTCACTGCTGCCATCAGACCTTTGAATGGACCTACCTCGCATTCAATTGATCTTTCTTTGCACCCTTGCTATGACTGTAATACTACATTCGGCACTCCCTCCTCCCATCCACTGACTCTGCCTCGGCAAAGCAGCCAGCATAATTAAGGACCCTGCCCACCCCGGACATTCTCTCTTCCACCTTCTTCCGTTGGGAAAAAGACACAAAAGTCTGAGGTCACGTACCAACTGACTCAAGAGCAGCTTCCTCCCTGCTGCCATCAGACCTTTGAATGGACCTACCTCGCATTCAGTTGATCTTTCTCTGCAACCTCGCTCTGACTGTAACACTACATTCTGCACCAGCTTCTTTCCTTCTCAATGAATAGATTATCCATTTTACTGTAATTTCCCTCACTTTGTGAGCATCTGCAGTGTGTTTAATTGGATCCTGATTGTTTTGAACTCAGTTTCTCTCTGGAGTGTGTGTCAGTGCCTTGATGATGTCACAATGTTGTCTCAATCCCCTGGCCACATGAACCATTTCATCTCCTGCTGTGTCTCAAGTAGCTGTGTGTGTTTGGGACCCGCTCTTCACTCCATCTCACCATGAATTTAGGCTTGCTATTTTTCACATGTAACAAATCACATCTGTACACTCACTCCAGTATCCCAAAATCATGTCACACATTCTTAACTCTCAGATTTGCTGATGAAAAGATCAAAGTGAGTGTCTGTCTTTCTTATCTCCCCCTGTTATGGTGCTGATATTTCATAACTCCCACAGTTGCGTGGACCTGCAGAGTTTCACTGGCTGTCTTGTCTGGAGACAATACACATCTTTTTAGCCTGTCTTGATGCTCTCTCCACTCCCATTGTTTTGTTTCTTAAAGACTGGATTAGTTGTAAGTATTCGCATTCCAACCATTATTCATGTAAATTGAGTCTGTGTCTTATAAGTTCTGTTTGTGAACAGAATTCCCACTCACCTGAAGAAGGGGCTCAGAGCCTCGAAAGCTTGTGTGGCTTTTGCTACCAAATAAACCTGTTGGACTTTAACCTGGTGTTGTTAAACTTCTTGCTGATATTTCATGCAGTGGCCGGGCTTTCAAATGTGGATTTTTCTAAAACAAAGTTTATGGACAAAGTTGTAAATATCTCCCAGAGAAAGTGATCAACTTATTCATCCCATCAACACATTCCAGACTTTCACTAGACTGTAGGTGGATACCAGATTGATATATTCCATTCAACCACACCCAAGGTGAGTTATTCCAATTCCTTTATTGTCCAGGACAATATATTCACAATATCTTTAAAACAGAAATTAAACATTCCCATTTGATTTCAGGTATTAACATATTCTGTTAGTTTGTTCTTTATTGTCAATGTCAGGCTGGGGTTGTTTCCCTTGGAGCAAAGGAGGTTGAGGGAAGATTTGATAGAGGTGGACAAGATTCTGACAGGTTTAGATAAGGTGGACAAAGAAAAGCTGTTCCCATTAGCTGATGGGACAAGGAAGAGGGGGCCGCAGATTTAAGGTTCTGGATCAGAGGCGTGGAGGGGATGGGAGGAATGTGATGAAGAATATTTTGATGCAGCGAATGGGAATGACCTGGAACTCGCTGCCTACGAGGGTGGAGGAAGTGGAGACAATAAACAATTACAAAGGAAATTGGATGGGCATTGGGGGGTTTCAAACAGAAATGCTGACTAAATATCTCTGAACTTCCTCACACCCTGTCACTCTGTGATCCTTGTGAAATTTAAAACCAGGTATTCGCAACAAGACTCAAAGAGCATCAGCCCACTGGAGGCAAAGTCATGAGACCGGCCAGTCCAGCAGAAAGAAACCCTCCGACCCTCCCCATTGACCAACTGTGAGAATGAACAAAATGCAGTCCTGGATATAATTGAGAGCAGAAACAATAACAGCAGAATCCAACCCCTGGAATCACTTGTGAACTCGCTGGTGTGTCCGCAGGTGGGATGAAACTCTGAATCCCTTCCCACACTGAGAGCAGGTGAACGGCCTCTCCCCAGTGTGAACTCGCTGGTGTCTCCGTAGGTCAGATAACTGAATAAATCCCTTCCCACACTGAGAGCAGGTGTGTGGTCTCTCCCCAGTGTGAACTCGCCCGTGTCTACGCAGGTCAGATAACTGAGGAAATCCCTTCCCACACTGAGAGCAGGTGTGTGGTCTCTCCCCAGTGTGAACTCGCTGGTGTAACTGCAGGTGAGATGACTGACTGAATCCCTTCCCACACTGAGAGCAGGTGAACGGTCTCTCCCCAGTGTGAACTCGTTCGTGTGTCTGCAGGCAGTATAACTGAGTGAATCCCTCCGCACACTGAGAGCAGGTGAATGGTCTCTCCCCAGTGTGGCTGCGCCGATGAGCTTCCAGCTCTGATGGGACTCTGTACCTCTTCCCACAGTCCACACATTTCCATGGTTTCTCCATGCTGCAGGCGTCCTTGCCTCTCGCTTGGGTGGACAATCAGTTGAAGCAGAACACGAGTACAGTCTCTATGGGCTGGGAATGGTGTTATATTTATTCAGGCTGTCTAACCGGTTAAAGCTCTTTAGTCAGTGCACTGGAACACTCTCACTCGAGTGTGGCAGTGTGTCGGTGCTTTTCCAGTCACACTGATGTTTGAAATATTTTCAAATTGACAGACTGGACAATCATTTCTCCTTCTAGATTCAAAGGCCGATGATATTCAGGTCCCAAGGAATATGACTGTCAGATCTAGACGTGACGTTTGAGACTTTTGCTTGTGATTCCTCTTTCAATATCCTGTGAAATGAGTTTACAAAATTCAGCAGTGTCAGTGCAGGATAGAAATTCAGAACAGTTATTAAAACTTTCTATGAAACATTCTTTCCTCTCTCATTCCCTTTTAAACTATTCAATGAGATAATTCGTTCATCTACCTCAGCATCATTCTCCCCACACTAAACCCATATCCGCTGATATCTTCAATATCTAGAAACCAATCAATCTCTCCCCTGAAAATAGTTGATGACTGAGGCTCCACTGTCCTCAGGAGTTGAGAATTCCAAAGCTTCCCAACATCCTTGAGTGAAGAAATCCCTCCTCATTTTAACTTTCTCTCCATCTTTCTACCTGTCGCCCATAACCCTTGACACCCTTGTCAATCACAAATCTGGCTAACTCATCCTGGAATATATTCAATGATTCTCAGCCTCTTCTGGTCCCTGTGAAAGAAAAATCCAAAAGACTAACAACCTTCTGAGGGAAGTCGAAAATATATAACGTAGCTACAGTTCCATATTACAAGTCTATGGATTCTATTTAAAAATGAATCTGGATGGGTACTTGAAGGAAATAAATTTGCAGGGGAACGGAATATAGAGGGGAATGGGACTGGATTGTTCTACAGAGAGTCGGCATGGACTCGAGTTACCAAATGGATTCCTTCTGTGCTGTAATGGCTCTATGACTGGAAATACATAACAGCAACAGCATTATATTACAAGACTAGAAATAATAAATGTATTTGTTACAGGACCACAAATAATATATCTAATCTGTACCATATAACAACACTAGATATATCTCGTCCTATATTAATTTACTTTCCACTTAAATGTCAGCCATCTACTGGGGAAAGATGCCCTTTAATTGTGAACATTAGGAAAGAGACCATCCTTTTAGCCAGACAAATAAATGTGTCAAGCTGAGGGAGCAAAGGATGTCAATGTCTT
This sequence comes from Mustelus asterias, assembly GCF_964213995.1. Lineage (NCBI taxonomy): Eukaryota > Metazoa > Chordata > Chondrichthyes > Carcharhiniformes > Triakidae > Mustelus > Mustelus asterias. The sequence continues at coordinate 18,605 of NW_027590219.1, forward strand.
TCAGAGAGAGAGAGACCTGGGCCAACCTTTCCAGAGTCTGCAACCTCCCTGAATTCACTCCCTTTCCCTTCAGTTGCTGTAAGTGGGCACGGTGGTACAGTGGTTAGCACTGCTGTCTCACAGCGCAAGGGACCCGAGTTCGATTCGCGGCTTGGGCCACTGTCTGTGTGGAGTCTGCACGTTCTCCCTGTGTTTGCATGGGTTTCCTCCGGGTGTTCCAGATTTCTCCCACAGTCCAAAGATGTGCTGGTTAGGTCATTGACCCGAACAGGCGCCAGAGTGTGGCGACTAGGGGAATTTCACAATAACTTCATTGCAGTGTTAATGTAAGCCTTACTTGTAACTAATAAATAAACTTTAAAAATTTGAAGTTCCCAATTTACCCAGAATGAGAAAAGAAATGGAAAGAATGAGAAAATAAAGTGTTTTACTCACAGAGACAGGAGGAAGTTTCAGTCTGTCTGAAGCTCAATCTTCATTCACACAAAGCCCACGTTCTGATTGGCTGGAGGACCAGGGTCCTTCCGGTCCTCCAACTCTTCCCATTGGTCAACACCTCAGCAAGAAGGTCAGGAGGTTAGGCGCACCCCGCACATGGGCAGTTGCTCCTCTCCTTTGGACATGCGCAGTCCTGGGCCAGTGGGAGGGGGAGATCACCGAACGGCTTGTCGCTCTGGCCGGAGCCGTCAGCCAGTTGCCTGGAAACCTTGGCTCGATGTGGTGTTGGGGGAGGGGAACAATGGGTGGGGGCGGGGCTCCCGGGTCCGCGCGCCCGGGCCTGCGCATTGGAACCCAGAGACGTCACCGCGGAGCAGAGTGATTCCTATTGGCTGATTCAGGCAAAGCTCCATTGTGACATCACAATGCGGAAGTTGTCCAATGAGCTTCAGAGTGAAACTTCCTCCTCTGGACAACATCTGGGAGGAAATCAATGTTTCCCCCTTTCCATTTCTTTTCTCATTCTGGGGGAAATTGGGGACTTGCAGCAACTGAAGGGAAAGGAAGTGAATCCAGTCGGTATATTCCACACATTTTTAGTCCAGTAATTTAGATATCTGTCTGGCAGCCTGCATGGAGATTTCCAGCTCTCTGTGTCCAGGACAGGAAGCAGTGAGCATGGATCTGTCAATCAGCCTCAATCAGCACCTTCAGGAGAATTGGGAGGGTGAATATTAGATACAGCAGAGTGAGAATGGAGGGAGAGTGTGTGGGATGGAGATTTACAGCCTTTGGGTAATGAGAGAGGAAAGAATGTTCCATAGAAACTGGAATTGTCTGTTCTGAATTTCTATCCTGTACTGACACTGATGAATTTTGTAAATTCTTTTTGCAGGATATGAGAAGGTGAGGATTTACAGACAGAAATCTCAAACTAAATGTCACTCTATTCATTGGGACCTGAATGCTATTGGCCTTTGAATCTAGAAGGAGAAATGTTTCTCTGTCCTGTCTGCTTCAGAAGGTTTTGAACATCAGTGTGACTGGAAAAGCACCGATACACACACACCTGACTGAGAGTGTTCCAGTGCACAGACTGAAGAAAGAGCTTTAACCAGTGACACAACTGAAAAAAGCATCTCAGCAGGGAGAACATCATTGCTGTGTTCTGTGTCAGACTTAATTGATGGTCTAACCTGGAGAGTCACAAGGACACCAGCACCATGGAGAAACCGTGGAAATGTGGGGACTGTGGGAAGGGATTCATATTCCCATCTCACCTGGAAATTCATCGACGCAGTCACACTGGGGAGAGACCGTTCACCTGCTCTGTGTGTGGGAAGGGATTCGCTCAGTTACCCAACCTGCTGAGTCACAATCTTGCTCACACCCCGGAGAGACCGTTTAAATGGTCTGACTGTGGGAGCGGATTCAAAAGCTCTCAGGTACTTAGGGTCCACCAGCGCATTCACACTGAGGAGAGACCATTCAGCTGCTCTCACTGCACAAAAAGATTTAGAACATCATCCAACCTGCGGGTGCACCAACGAGTTCACACCGGGGAGAGACCGTTCACCTGCTGTATGTGTGGGAAGGGATTCACTCAGTCATCCCAGCTGCTGAAACACCAACGAGCTCACAAGTGATGACAGGGATTGGATTTTGCTGTCCACCTCGATCAAATCTCCCCTCAACCTCCTTTGCTCCAAGGGGAACAACCCCAGCCTGACATCGACAATAAAGATCAAACTAACAGAATACGTTAATACCTGAAATCAAATGGGAATGTTTAATTTCTGTTTTAAAGATATTGTGAATATACTTTCCTGGACAATAAAGGAATTGGAATAACTCACCTTGGGTGTGGTTGAATGGAATATATCAATCTGGTATCCATCTACAGTCTAGGGAAAGTCTGGAATGTGTAGCTGGAAATCCTTCCCTAACAGCACTGTGGGTATACTTACACCTCAGGCATTGTAGCAGTTCAGGAAGGCAGTGTTGGGGTTGACCATGGCCGAGGCAGCTACATACAGCCACATATTCTGTTATAATTGAAGGACTGCAGATTCAATGTGAGGCATTATGGGACTGGACTATCTTGACCACATTCCTGTGACTGCTCAGTTTCTGCAATCACGAACCATTAAAGCTGCTCAGCAGGGCCCCGACAGAGGACCTGGTGAGAATATTTACTCAGAATGAGCTAAAATTAAACTGGGGTGGCACGGTGGCACAGTGGTTAGTACTGCTGCCTCACAGCGCCAGGAACCCGGGTTTTATTCCCAGCTTGGGTCACTGTGTAGAGTTTGCACATTCTCCCCGTGTCTGTGTAGGTTTCCTCCAGGTGCTCCGGTTTTCTTCCACAGTACAAAGAAGTACGGGTTAGGTGGATTGGCCATGCTAAATTGCCCCTTTGTGTCAGGGGGTCTTGCGAGGGTAAATGCATGGGGATAGGGTCGGTGGGATTGTGGTTGGTGCAGACTTGATGGGCCGAATGGCCTTCTGCACTGTAGAGATTCTATGAGATTATTGCAGGACCGGCTGGTGTTCAGCGGCTGAGATACCTGGAATCTGTAAAAACGGGGTCTGACTGATCAACAGACCGGGGGTAGGTAGCTGACCAAGAAATTAAGAAGTGTTTTCAGGCATGTTTAAATTATGTTATCATAAATTTGTGATAAGAACTGTGAGGGACTTGTGACCTGATAGTCGGTGAAGTGACGGTACACTCCAAGTAGCACTGGACTGAAAAGTGGACCTCTAAGAGTGGATTCTAATGGTTATAATCTGACCCAAGCATGGCCAGTGAAAAATTCAGAGCTCGAGTGGGGACTGGACAGATTTCTTACCTGTCTTTTGGAAACTAAGAACAAGGAACTTATCGATAAAATGATTTGAGAATAGAGCCAACATTTTGAGTCTGGATGACACTTCATAGGAGCTCTCATGAAGGGTCATCCAGACTTGAAACTTTGGCTCTATTCTCTCCCTACAGATGCTGTCAGATCTGCTGGGATTTTCCAGCATTTTCTGTTTTTGTTTTACTTTTATAATAAATGATTCGGTCTGATTGGAAACCCCACGATCCTCCCGCAAAACAGAGAGAAAGTGGTGGCAAAAGGAGAAAAAGGATAAGGATGATAAAGTCTGGGTTCTGATTCTCCGAGCCCATGTAGAATTAACAAAATGAGTGAACCAGTTTATAAAGAACAGAAATTACCCATCCCTAACAAAAACTGATCAAATTAAAATAGGTTGAGGAATATAACAAAAAAATTCATAGATGAAGTTTAAAATCAAGTTTATTTTGTTGTTAGAGAGGGGATTTTTCACAGTAACTTCATTGCAGTGTTAATGTAAGCTTACTTGAGACTAATTATAAACTTTAAGTTTTTTAAAGTTATTTTGTTAGAGGGGTTCAGAATACCTTGAGATTAAAAACTAATAAAGGCTATTGAAACAGGGTGGACTGACTTAGACTAACGTAGAATAAGGATCACAATGTGCCTTATTTATATTATACAAAGGTACTGTCTGCATAGAGACACATATAACCACTGGTAGAGAATTTAAACATGTATTTCAGATTTAAATATGTACTTTTTGTACTAAAATGTATACCTTGGCCAAACTGCAGACTGCCCTAAAGCATAATGGGATAAAAGCTGAGTGAGACAGGCCACATTCTTTCAGAACAGTGAAGCCACAGAACACAGTTTTTATCAGTATGAATTATAGAAAATACGCACTTCCCAGACATTAGAATGAATAGAATTATTCATTTTTTACTGATAAGGGATGGCTCAGCAGACAGTGAAAGGAACTTTTGAACCCTATAAGCTATGTAAAAGAAGTTATCACAGAGTCACAGAATCCTACAGTGCAGAAGGAGGCCATTTGGCCCATTGAGTCTGCACCAACCACAATCCCACCCAGGCCCTATCCCCATTTACCCTAGCTCGTCCCCCTGACACTCAGGGGCAATTTAGCATATCCAATCCACTTAACCAGCACATCTTTGGATTATGGGAGAAAACCTGAGCACCCGGAGAAAACCCACGCAGACACAGGGAGAATGTGCAAACTCCACACAGACAGTGACCCAAGCTGGGAACCGAACCCGGGTCCCTGGTGCTGTGAGGCAGCAGTGCTAACCACTGTGCCACCGTGCCGCCCGTGCTGAGAGTCAGTCAGAAAGCAACCTTTGAACCCTATGAACCTACGTAAGTGGATGTTGCAAAGTAACAGTGGGCAGGAACTTTCAGATTCTACAGACCAATGAATTCCCATTCTTCCAGAAGAAAGGATGTTATTGGCCAAGGTAAATATTGTGCACGAACATGATTGGAGCATCCAGTTAGGATGACAGAGTGGGCGGGTGAAATGAACTTTCAAAATAGTATAACTACACGGCCAATGTATTGTAACTTTAGAAAGGAATTGGACTGCCCAGCTGCCTTTCTCAATAAGTAATGCATTTAACCAGTATATTGTCTTTTGCAAATCTTTGTATTAACTGGGTTCAGCTCAATACGTAGCCTCCGAGAAAAACCCCCATCATATGTGAGGTGAAGTAATTGTGGGCCAAGTTTTTTCTGCTCACTCCCGACCCCTTTAGGTTCTGTAGAAAAGTTAATCCTTTCAGCAGACATTTCATTTGTTTGTAAATCACCTGGAAACTCATGTGTCTATTTTAGTTTTTGATTGAGGATTTATGGGAACCAGTGAAATGTGAAAATTTTATGTGGAGCCTGGAGGAATTTGGAAGAACTGTGAGGATTTTATCGTGTTGTCACCTCAACCCCAGGTAAAGAACAACGATTTTGCAGCTGGCAACATGTTTGGGATTTTAAATCAACAAAGACTTGATGTTTCCGATAAAATCAGGCCTTGGAAGTTGGCTAAAAAAAGTTTAAGTTATAATGAAGGGGAATGAAGGATCTTGTGTCTTATTTTAATCAAGGAGTTGTGAGCTTAGACCATAAGACATCGGGGCAGAAATAGGCCACCAGACCCATCGAGTCTTCTCCGCTATTCAATCATGGCTGATATTTTTCTCATCCCCATTCTCCTGCCTTTTCCCCATAACCCCTGATCCCCTTATTAATCAAGAACCTATCTATCTCTGTCTTACAGACACTCAATGAACTGACCTCCACAGCCTTCTGCGGCAACGAGTTCCACAGATTCACCACTCTCTGGCTGAAGAAACTCCTCCTCATCTCTGTTTTAAAGGATCATCCCTTTAGCTTGAGGTTGTGCCCTCTAGTTCTAGTTTTTCCTATAAGTTTCAATAAGATCTCCCCTCATCCTTCTAAACTCCAATGAGTGCAGGCCCGGAGTCCTCAACCATTCTTCATACGACAACAAGCTCTTCATTCCAGAGATCATTCTTGTGAAGCTCCTCCAGATCCTTTCCAACACCAGCATATCGTTCCTTAGATGTGGGGCTCAAAACTGCTCACAATACTCCAAATGGGGTCTGACCAGAGCCTTATACAGTCTCAGAAGTACATCGCTGCTGTTGTATTCTAGCCCTCTTGACATGAATGCTAACATTGCATCTGCCTTCCAAACTGCCAACTAAACCTGCACGTTAACTTTAAGAGAATCTTGAACAATGACTCCCAAGTCCCTTTGTTCTTCTGATTGCCGAAGCATTTCCCCATTTAGGAAATAGTCGATGCCTCCATTCCTCCTCCCCAAGTGCATAACCTCACACTTTTCCACATTGTATTCCATCTGCCACTTCTTTGCCCACTCTCCTAGCCCATCAAAGTCCTTCTGCAGCCCCCCTGCTCCCTCAATACTACCTGTCCCTCTACATATCTTTGTATCATCTGCAAACTTAGCAACAGTGTCTTCAGTTCCATCTTCCAAATCATTAATGTATATTGTGAAACGTTTGTAGTGCTCTGTCGCTTTAAGAAGCTATAGCTGCGAGAGAGAATGCTGAGGATTCATTGTTTGAAATTTACGAGCTATGAGAACCTGCATGTTTCATTTGTTTTATGTGGATGTTTGTAGATATGTTTTATCATTGTTTTGGGCTACATTTGTTAAGGTTTATCTTTCTGGGGAATTAACCTTACCATGAGTCTTTAATTAAAGGCATTTCTCGAAGTTTAGAAACAGAACCACAAGAACGCTTCAGGAATTAATTTCAGTTATTGTTGTAAAGCACATGCTAAGTTTCTCTGCTTGTGTATGGATGATATTTGTGGGTTGAATGCTTCAAGCTTTCAGGTTTTCTGTCTGTGATTTAAATCAAACAGATTTAAAGAAAGGACGTGTAATTAATAAAGCTTTTTTTCACAAAAGTTGTGAACCTGGAGCCACATTTACTGGCCAGAGACATGATTCCAGGATACTTTGCTAAACTTGTGGGAATTTTAATCCGGATTCAAACTCACACATGTGAGTATGAGAGAGTTTTAATTGTAATGGTGATTTAAAATTTGGGACATGTGAAATGATTCTGACCATTCTGACAATTCGGTTACGTTCACCTTAGTGATGGAAAGGGATAGGCATGAACCTCGGGCCAGTGGTTTTAGCTGGGGGAAGGGTAATTATGAGGCTATTAGGAGAGAATTAGGAAACATAGGTTGGACTAGGAGATTACAGGGACTGGGAACGTCCGACATGTGGAGTTTTTTCAAGGAGCAGCTACTGCGAGTCTGTGATAGGTATGTCCCTGTCAGGCAAGGAGGAATTGGTAGGGCTAGGGAACCGTGGTGCACCAAAAAAGTTTCTTTGTTGGTTAAAAAGAAAAAGGAGGCTTATGTTCGGATGAGACGTGAGCACTCGGGTAGTGCACTAGAAAGCTTTAGATTGGCTAAGAGGGAGTTGAAGAGTGAGCTTAGAAGGGCTAAAAGGGGACATGAGAAGACTTTGGCGGATAGGGTTAAAGAGAATCCTAAGGCGTTCTATAGGTATGTCAAGAACAGAAGGTTGGTTAGGGCAAGTTTAGGGCCAGTTATAGATGGCAGAGGGAAGTTATGTGTGGAACCGGAGGAGATTGGTGAAGCATTGAACCAATATTTCTCTTCGGTGTTCACGCAAGGGGACATGAATATAGCTGAGGAGGACACTGGGTTGCAAGGGAGTAGAATAGACAGTATTACAGTTGATAAGGAGGATGTGCAGGATATTCTGGAGGGTCTGAAAATAGATAAATCCCCTGGTCCGGATGGGATTTATCCAAGGATTCTCTGGGAGGCAAGAGAAGTGATTGCAGAGCCTCTGGCTCTGATCTTCAGGTCGTCGTTGGCCTCTGGTATAGTACCAGAAGATTGGAGGTTAGCGAATGTTGTCCCATTGTTTAAGAAGGGGAACAGAGACTTCCCCGGGAATTATAGACCGGTGAGTCTCACTTCTGTTGTCGGCAAGATGTTGGAAAAAATTATAAGGGATAGGATTTATAGTTATTTGGAGAGTAATGAATTGATAGGTGATAGTCAGCATGGTTTTGTGGCAGGTAGGTCGTGCCTTACTAACCTTATTGAGTTTTTTGAGAAAGTGACCAAGGAGGTGGATGGGGGCAAGGCAGTGGACGTGGTATATATGGATTTTAGTAAGGCGTTTGATAAGGTTCACCATGGTAGGCTTCTGCAGAAAATGCAGATGTATGGGATTGGGGGTGATCTAGGAAATTGGATCAGGAATTGGCTAGCGGATAGGAAACAGAGGGTGGTGGTTGATAGTAAATATTCATCATGGAGTGCGGTTACAAGTGGTGTACCTCAGGGATCTGTTTTGGGGCCACTGCTGTTTGTAATATTTATTAATGATCTGGATGAGGGTATAGTTGGGTGGATTAGCAAATTTGCTGATGACACCAAAGTCGGTGGTGTGGTAGACAGTGAGGAAGGGTGTCGTAGTTTGCAGGAAGACTTAGACAGGTTGCAAAGTTGGGCCGAGAGGTGGCGGATGGAGTTTAATGCGGAGAAGTGTGAGGTAATTCACTTTGGTAGGAATAACAGATGTGTTGAGTATAGGGCTAACGGGAGGACTTTGAATAGTGTGGAGGAGCAGAGGGATCTAGGTGTATGTGTGCATAGATCCCTGAAAGTTGGGAATCAAGTAGATAAGGTTGTTAAGAAGGCATATGGTGTCTTGGCGTTTATTGGTAGGGGGATTGAATTTAGGAGTCGTAGCGTTATGTTGCAACTGTACACAACTCTGGTGCGGCCGCACTTGGAGTACTGTGTGCAGTTCTGGTCCCCACATTACAGGAAGGATGTGGAGGCTTTGGAGAGGGTGCAGAGGAGGTTTACCAGGATGTTGCCTGGTATGGAGGGGAGATCCTATGAGGAGAGGCTGAGGGATTTGGGATTGTTTTCGCTGGAAAGGCGGCGGCTAAGAGGGGATCTTATTGAAACATATAAGATGATTAGAGGTTTAGATAGGGTGGATAGTGATAGCCTTTTTCCTCTGATGGAGAAATCCAGCACGAGGGGGCATGGCTTTAAATTGAGGGGGGGTAGTTATAGAACCGATGTCAGGGGTAGGTTCTTTACCCAGAGGGTGGTGAGGGATTGGAATGCCCTGCCAGCATCAGTAGTAAATGCGCCTAGTTTGGGGGCGTTTAAGAGATCCGTAGATAGGTTCATGGACGAAAAGAAATTGGTTTAGGTTGGAGGGTCACAGTTTTTTTTTAACTGGTCGGTGCAACATCGTGGGCCGAAGGGCCTGTTCTGCGCTGTAATGTTCTATGTTCTATGTTCTATTCCTGTGTTCATTGAATCATAGAATCCCTCCAGTACAGAAGGGACCATTCGGACCATCGAGTCTGCAGCATCTCTCTAACAGAGCACCTTACCCAGGCCCTTTCCCCTGCCCTATCCCTGTAATCTCACACATTTACCATGGCTAACCTATCTAACCCACACAGCTTGGGAGACGAAGAGGGAATTCAACATTGCAAATCCACCGAACCTGGGCATCTTTGGTCTGTGGGTGGAAACTGGAGCACCCGGAGGAAGCCCACGCAGACACAGGGAGAACATGCGAACTCCACACAGACATTCACCCAAGGCTGGAATTAAATGCCTGACGCTGCGAGGTAGCAGTGCTAACCACTGTGCCACCATGTCACCCGATAGTTGAGGCCAAAACATTGATTTCAAGAAGATATGAGATATACTCTTGGGGCTAAAGGGATCAAGGGATATGGAAGGAAGGGGCGAATCAGGAAATTGAATTCAATGATCAGCCATGATCAAGATGAATGATGGAGCAGGCTCAAAGGGCCGAATGGCCTACTCCTGCTTCTAGTTTCTATGTTTCTCTCCACTGTGCCAGCATTCCATCCAGTGGCACAGTGGTTAGCACTGCTGCCTCAAAAAAGCAAATACAGCAATGGCTTTGTCATCTGTGACAATGTGACTGACAGTCTGACAACAGAGTCAAGGGCATCAGGAGCAAAAGATACCCTGGGAGGTGTAGAAGAATGTGACGGAGATTACGAGCGGGTCCTTGATCGGTTTTCTAAAGAGATTCAGAAAGGAAATAGCGAGTTGGAAAAAGTCCAGAATAAATTAATTTCCAGTTACATTGGAAACCTGTTGCCTCACAGCTGAGTACAAAATATAAAGAGTTGAGGGAACTGGTGGATAAGCTGCAGAATGGAGCTGATTGCTGGCAGGAGAGCACGTCCGACCTGGACAATCAGTTACATTGGGAACAGGGGGCAGATGATAGGGTGAGTGGAGCTCAGAAAAATCTACTGCTGTTCGGCCAAACTCTGGAACAAGATATTGATTTACAGTCAGAAAATATCAGATCAAGTGAAGAGTTAGAAAATGCCGTGGGGACTTTGAGAAAGGTAATTCAGCCACAAAGTGACACCTCCCTGAGACAGACCACTCCCAATGTTTAGCTAACATCAAACAACCTGAGACACAAATCAGACACCAGTGAGCAGATGTAGTTGTTTTCTCCAAAAAAAAGAATCACTGAAAGCACTCCTCCCTCTCCTCTGCCTCTCCTGTGTGATAAGGGAATGCAGGTGTATGAGGTTAGCCATGACTTCTGCACCGTCATGATCCACAACGCTTACTCAAAGTTGGTTTGCTCAGTTGAAGGAATACTGTACATTTGAGTCATAATTGTTGAAGCAGGGTGTTGTTTGAAAGCATCATAGATTCGAAGAATTAGTTTGGAAAGGGAATAAAAATTAATTTAATTTGAACTGCCGTGTGTTTCTGTTTGAAATAAATTCAGACTGTACTAAAATGTGAAAGGAATGTATTTGGGTTTGAAATTAAGTTGTTCAAGGTTAGAATTGTGAAGGCCAATTTGCTCCCAAAACACAAAGATAAGGCTGCAGTTTGGCAGCAAACCAGTTCCAACTTTCCAAAACATCGGAGTTAAAATTGTTGAGATTTGGTTAACAACATATTTCACAAAGTATTTCTTTCAACTTCGATTAAGTAGCAAATATTGAAAATTGAAATTGGTGTTCAAAAAAGGATAGATAAAAGAGATGAAATTTGAACAAAATTGAAGAAAATAACACGAGAGAAGTTTTTTAAATTATGTAAGTTGATGCAATTGCCAAGTTTCCTCTGCCCACTCCCCGCCTCGCTCGGTTCCACAGAGAAGTTAACCCTTTCAGCAGACAGTTGATTTTTATAAATCTCCACACAGCCTTTGTTTTTTAATGTAACCTGTGATTGGACATATTAACTCACTGGGATCCTGGCCAGAGCCAGATGGATTGTTTGTGGGGTTTTTTTAAACAGGTGATGACGGTTTCACTCACAAATAATCCGAGTGAAGGCAGCAGTTTTGAGAATTAAAGCAGAGAATAAAAGACTTTACCTTTCAGAAAGCCAACAAGCCTGCTTTTGATATTGGAATTGATAAATATCTGACATGGGTTGCTATTTCAAGCATTTAAAATGGAAATTTACCTGATGTTTAAGGGAAAGAACAAAATTGATAATGCCTGGAATCAAACAGAAATGTTCGGTTTCTGTTAAAAGATATTATGAGAATACTTCATGATTTATTTGACTTCAAAGATTCTCCAGAACTCCTGAAAGTGTAGTTTAAAGCAATCCATACATTTGGGTGTTTATGAAGATTTGAGTGAAAGGGAAGTCCAGATGAGATGAATGAGGTGACAGTTTTCTCTTGGAGATATTTGTTTCTTTGTCTATGAACTATTTGAGAGAACTGAATTTGATAATCTGGCCACCATCTGAGACATTGGGACTGTACAGGAGGAAATAAGCAAAGACATTGAGATGAAGAACCCCTTTGACTCTGACTTTTGACTTTCTTCTGAAGATTCTGACAGAATTATTTAATGGTGCTTCTTTTGTAAGAAAGTGGAATCCAGGATGATGAAACTGATTGGTAAAAAACACAGCACAATCCCAAAAGACCTGATAAACCTTCCACAAATGTAAAACAATGATTTGTTGGAGAGGGAAAAGAGATGCCAACAAACATGACAAAAGAACACTGTCTGGTTAAAAATAAAATGAGAGGCAACGTTTAACAGGGAGGGACATGTGTGAAGATGCCTTATGAACGTGAGACTCCAACAGAGGGTTAAAGAAGGAGTTGGAACACCGATGTGAGATTGCAGAGGTAGTTTGTAAATTGTGAAGGAATTGACATCCGACAGTACACGGTGGAACTGCACTGAAGAATATAAAGGTTGGCATGGTGGCACAGTGGTTAGCACTGCTGCCTCACTGCGCCAAGGACTCGGGTTCAATTCTGGCCTTGGGTGACTGTGTGGAGTTTGCACATTTTCCCCATGTCTGTGTGGGTTTCCTCCGGGTGCTCCAGTTTCTTCCCTCAGTCCAAGATTGGCAGGTTAGGTTGATTGGCCATAGTAAATTGTCCCTTCATGTCAGCGGAACGAGCAGGGTAAATAAGTGGTGTTATGGGGATAGGGCCTGACGGGATTGTGGTCTGGGGAAATGCTTAGGAAATCAGAAGCACAAAGGGACTTGTAAGTTCTGGTTCAGACTCTCTTAAGGTTAACGTGCAGGTTCAGTTGACAGTTTGGAAGGCAAATGCAATGTTAGCATTCATGTCGAGAGGGCTAGAATACAAGAGCAGGGATGTACTTCTGAGGCTGTCTAAGGCTCTGGTCAGACCCCATTTGGAGTATTGTGAGCAGTTTTGGGCCCCTTATCTAAGGAAGGATGTGCTGGCCTTGGAAGGGGTCCAGAGGAGGTTCACAAGAATGATCCCTGGAATGAAGAGCTTGTCGTATGAGGAACGGTTGAGGACTCTGGGTCTGTACTCATTGGAGTTTGGAAGGATGAGGGGGGGGGGATTTAATTGAAACTTACAGAATACTGAGAGGCCTGGAGAGAGTGGACGTGGAGAGGATGTTTCCACTAGTGGGAGAGTGTAGAACTCGAGGGCACAACCTCAGAGTGAAGGGATGATCCTTTAAAACAGAGGAGGAGGAATTTCTTCAGCCAGAGTGGTGAATCTTTGGAAGGAGAGCTGTGAAGACCAGGTCATTGGGTGTCTTTAAGACAGAGATAGGCAGGTTCTTGATTAATAGCTGGATCAAGGGTTACGGGGAGAAGACAGGAGAATGGGGACAAGAATCAGATCAGCCATGATTTAATGGCAGAGCAGATTCGACGGGCCAAATGGCCTAATTCTGCTCCTATATCTTATGGTCTTATGATTACATTAGAACGGTCTGGGTATTCTGTATCTGAGACCATCAATATAATTTCTCCCACTGATCACTGGTTTTTAATAAAGTTTTACCTTGATACTGTGACATTGGTTTCCGGAGTATAATTGCCAACTTGTCGGAGAAACCCACTAACAAATGGTGTGGAAGGGGTTCTGGGTTAATTAGCAGAATGACAGGCAGAGTCTGAGGTTTAGCAACAGCTGGGGAGGAAAGAGTTACAGGGATTCCCTGTACTGCCAGGGGTGGTGGTGGAGGCAGATACAATAGGGGCTTTTAGATAAGCACATGAATTTGTAAGGAATAGAGGAATATGGACCAAGGGCAGGGAGAAGGGATTAGTTTAATTTGGCATCATGTTTAACGCAACATCGTGGGCTGAAGGGTCTGTTCCTGTGCTGTACTGTTCTACGTTCTATTTGTGATCTCCATTTAGAAAAAGGAAATAGAGGCACTGGAGAAGGGGCAAGAAAGATTCACAAGAATAATCCCAGAACTGTCATCACTTGTGAACTCACTGGTGTTTCACCAAGTTTGCTGACTGAGTGAATCACAGTCAGAGCAGGTGACCAGCCTCTGCCCAGTGTGAACTCACTGAAGTGCCCATGGGTTGGATGACTCAGTGAATCCCTTCCCACACTGAGAGCAGCTCCCCAGTGTGAACTCGCTGGTGTTTCAGCAGTGCTGAAGATATTCTAAACCTCTTTGAGCAGTGAGAGCAGCTGAACGGTCTCTCCTCAGTGTGAATGCGCTGGTGGGACATCAGCTCTCCAGAGCTTTTGAAGCCACTTCCACAGTCAGAGCATTTGAAAGGCCTCAGATTGGTGTGAGTGACTTTGTGTCTGAGCAGGCTGGATGACTGAGTGAATCCCTTCCCACACAAAGAACAGGTGAATGGTCTCTCCCCACTGTGAACTCGCTGGTGGGACACCAGTTCTCCAGAGCTTTTGAATCTGCTCCCACAGTCAGAGCATTGAAAGGATCTCTCATTGGTGTGAGTGAGATTATGACTCAGCAGGTGGGATAACTGAATGAATCCCTTCCCAGTCAGAACAGGTGAATGGTCTCTCCCCAGTGTGAACTCGCTGGTGTCTCTGCAGATTGGATGAGCTTTTAAACCTCTTTCTGCAGTGAGAGCAGCTGAACGGTCTCTCCTCAGTGTGACACCTGGTGGGACACTGGTTCTCCAGAGGTTTTGAAGCCAATGCTCCAGTCAGAGTATTTAAAGGATCCCTCATTGGTGTGAGTGAGATTGTGACTCTGCAGGCTGGATAACTGAGTGAATCCCTTCCCACACAGAGCAGGTGAATGGCCGCTCCCCAGTGTGAATGTGTCGATGAGATTCCAGCTGTGATGGGACCCTGAATCGCCTCCCACCGTCCCCACATTTCCACGGTTTCCCCCTGGTGCGGGTGTTCTTGTGACTCTCCAGGTTAAACAATGAGTTAAATCTCACACAGAACACGGGTACAGTCTCTCCCCGCTGTGAATGCTGCGGTGTATTTTCAGGCTGTGTAACTAGTTAAATCTCTTCCCACACAGTACACTGGAACACTCTCACTCGGGTGTATCTGTGTCTCGGTGATTTTTCAGTTACATTTATGTTAAAAAATAATTCTGAAGCAAACAGAACAGAAAAAGATTTCTCCTTTTAGATTCAAAGGCCAATGATATTCAGGTCCTGATCAAATGAATAACTCTGTCAGGTCTTGATGTGTTGTTTGATTTGAAATTTCTGCCTGTAATTCCTCACCTTCTGCAAATCTATCCTGCAAAAGGAGTTTATAAAATTCATCAGTGTTAGTACAGGATAGAAATTCAGAACAAACAATTCTAGTTTCGATGGAACATTCTTTCCTCTCTCATTCCCCAAAAGCTGTGAATCTCCATCCCACACACTCTCCCTCCACTCTCTCACTGCTGTATCTAATATTCACCCTCCCAATTCTCCTGAAGGTGCTGATTCAGGCTGATTGACAGATCCATACTCACTGCTTCCTGTCCTGGATGTGGAGATGTCGGCGTTGGACTGGGGTAGACACAGTAAGAAGTTTCACAACACCAGGTTAAAGTCCAACAGGTTTATTAGTAACACGAGCTTTCGGAGCACTGCTCCTTCATCAGCTGTGTGCAGGATTTGGTTCGCAAACAGGGCATATATAGACACAAACTCCATTATAATAGTTGGAATGCGAGTCTTAACAGGTAATCAAGTCTTTCCAGGTACAATGTGAGTGGGGAGAGGGTTAAGCACAGGTTAAAGAGATGTGAATTGTCTCAATGTTGTCTCAATTGTCTCACGTTGTTTGTATCTTAAAGACTTGATTAGCTGTAAGTATTCGCATTCCAACCATTATTCATGTAAATTGAGTCTATGTCTTTATATGCCCTGTTTGTGAACAGAATTCCCACTCTCCTAAAGAAGGGGCTTGGAGCTCCGAAAGCTTGTGTGGCTTTTGTGACCAAATAAACCTGTTGGACTTTAACCTGGTGTTGTTAAACTTCTTACTGAATTGTCTCAAGCCAGGACAGTTAGTGAGATTTTGCAAGCCCAGCAAGTTGTGGGGGTTACAGATAGTGTGACATGAACCCAAGATCCTGGTTGAGACCGTCCTCATGTGTGCGGAACTTGGCTATCAGTTTCTGCTCAGCGATTCTGCACTGTTGTGAGTCTTGAAGGCCGCCTTGGAGAACATTTACCCGAAGATCAAGGGCATTCAGCCTCTGATCTTCAGGTAAGTGTTCGCCAAGGCGGTTTATAGTTTAGTTTTGATTGATTATTAATTAGTGTCACAAGGAGGCTTACATTAACACTGCAATGAAGTCACTTGAAAATCATGAAAAAAGTGCAAACAATCTATGAAGTTACTGAGAGAGTCAGCATGGACTCGAGTTGTCCAATGGACTCCTTCTGTGCTGTAATGACTCTATAACTGGAAATATATAATGTAGCTACAGTACAATATGACAAGATTGGAATGATAAATGTATTTATTGCAGGACCAGGAATAAACCTGGCTGATATAACAACACTGGACATATCTCTGTCCTATATTAATTTACTGTCCCCTTAAATGTCAGCCATCTCCAGGGGAAACCAGTCATTTAATTGTGAACATTAGGAAAGAGACCATCCTTTTAGCCAGACAAATAAATGTGTCAAGCTGAGGGAGCAAAGGATGTCAATGTCTTTAAGAGAGAGAGAGACCTGGGCCAACCTTTCCAGAGTCTGCAGCCTCCCTGGATTCACTTCCTTTGCCTTCAGTTGCTGCAAGTCCCCAATTTCCCCCAGAATGAGAAAAGAAATGGAAAGGGGGAGAAAAGAAAGTGTTTTACTCACAGATGTTGGTTTCTTTTTGTTTATCACAAATACGTTAATACAAAACAATTACAAATACACAAAGAACAAATGTGAATAAAAATACATTACCAATGGCTAACGCCATCCATTTATCAGTTACTCTCTTCTATTTCGGAAGGGTTCACTAACGGTCATAGTTTTCCAGGGCATTGCCCTCTCAATACACCTCCATTTACAAATCAATCTACAAATCTACAAACATTAACACAACACTACAACTGTACACAACAAAAAATAAACACTGAAGCATAAGGGCACCGTCCCCTGGGTTTGTCCACCTGCCGGGGGATGCAACCCTCCAGTGGTACTCATATCCGGGGGTTACACCTTACGGATGTTCAGCCGGAGGGGGGAAATGGGGGAAACCACCCCGCCTACTCAATCCGGAATCCCTTCCGGAATTTCAGCCGGGGCAGTGGGAGAGTCTCTCCAGGGTACTCAGTTCGGGCCTGCCTTCCCAATTTTTCTCCCGGAGAATAAAAATCCCTCTGGTGTTACTATGTCCGGGGCTTCACCACCCAGAACTTTCCCCAAATGGATGTCACACCCCCCGGGGGTGACTTTATCCAGGGGGGGGATGCCCCCCAGGCCACAAATAACGCAAGAAAATAGACGGGGGCCGGAACAAACCACCAACTACCATAACAGGAAAACCACATATTACAATAACAAACAATCCATGAAAAATACATTACCGATGGCTAACACCATCCATTTATCAATTACTACCTTCCATTTCGGAAGGGTTCATCGTCAATTACAGTTTTCCAGGGCATTGCCCTCAAAATACACCTCCATTTACAAATCATAATCTACAAATATTAACACAACACTACAACTGTACACAACAAAAAATAAACACTGAAGCATAAGGGCACCGTCCCCTGGGTTTGTCCACCTGCCGGGGGATGCAACCCTCCAGTGGTACTCATATCCGGGGGTTACACCTTACGGATGTTCAGCCGGAGGGGGGAAATGGGGAAACCACCCCGCCTACTCAATCCGGAATCCCTTCCGGAATTTCAGCCGGGGCGGTGGGAGAGTCTCTCCAGGGTACTCAGTTCGGGCCTGCCTTCCCAATTTTTCTGCCGGAGAATAAAAATCCCTCTGGTGTTACTATGTCCGGGGCTTCACCACCCAGAACTTTCCCCAAGTGGATGTCACACCCCCCGGGGGTGACTTTATCCAGGGGGGGATGCCCCCCAGGCCACAAATAACGCAAGAAAATAGATGGGGGCCGGAACAAACCACCAACAACCATAACAGGAAAACCACATATTACAATAACAAACAATCCATGAACAACCATACAATTGTGAAACATTTCGGAGGCATCGCCTTCCAGAGCTTCGCCCATCAACATTCCACCGTCCGAAGTCGACAACGCTCAACTACAGTCCTCCAAAGTCCACCACTCCGGACCAGATCTTCCAAAATCACACCCACTGGGGCTGCACCGTCTGGGGTCACACCTTCCGCGGCTGAACCTTCCGAAACCATAGTTCCCAAATGGCTCCTCCCTGGCTTGGGTCTTCCGAGATTGCATCTACCTGGGCCACGCCTTTCAAGGCACAGGAATCCCAGCGAGAGCAGCATTCAACAAGCCCCAGCCGAAACAAAAAGTTCTTGCACAAGTCACGAACCCAAGCACTTGAAACAGAAACTTCACGCCGACCAAGGCGTTCCTCCCAGCGGCCACATTTCCAAAAGCTCACCGCAAGGCGCGCATTAAGCCCGCTTGAACTCCTTATCCTCTGCCTGCCCGCCCCCTGCCTGGAGCACACTATACTGGCCAACACGCAAAGCGAACGGCTTTCTTTTTGTTTATTACAAATACGTTAATACAAAACAATTACAAATACACAAAGAACAAATGTGAAAAAAATACATTACCAATGGCTAACGCCATCCATTTATCAGTTACTACCTTCCATTTCGGAAGGGTTCATCGTCAATTACAGTTTTCCAGGGCATTGCCCTCAAAATACACCTCCATTTACAAATCATAATCTACAAATCTACAAACATTAACACAACACTACAACTGTACACAACAAAAAATAAACACTGAAGCATAAGGGCACCGTCCCCTGGGTTTGTCCACCTGCCGGGGGATGCAACCCTCCAGTGGTACTCATATCCGGGGGTTACACCTTACGGATGTTCAGCCGGAGGGGGGAATGGGGGAAACCACCCCGCCTACTCAATCCGGAATCCCTTCCGGAATTTCAGCCGGGGCGGTGGGAGAGTCTCTCCAGGGTACTCAGTTCGGGCCTGCCTTCCCAATTTTTCTCCCGGAGAATAAAAATCCCTCTGGTGTTACTATGTCCGGGGCTTCACCACCCAGAACTTTCCCCAAGTGGATGTCACACCCCCCGGGGGTGACTTTTTCCAGGGGGGGATGCCCCCCAGGCCACAAATAACGCAAAAAAAATAGACGGGGGCCGGAACAAACCACCAACTATCATAACAGGAAAACCACATATTACAATAACAAACAATCCATGAAAAATACATTACCGATGGCTAACACCATCCATTTATCAATTACTACCTTCCATTTCGGAAGGGTTCATCGTCAATTACAGTTTTCCAGGGCATTGCCTTCAAAATACACCTCCATTTACAAATCATAATCTACAAATCTACAAACATTAACAACACTACAACTGTACACAACAAAAAAATAAACACTGAAGCATAAGGGCACCGTCCCCTGGGTTTGTCCACCTGCCGGGGGATGCAACCCTCCAGTGGTACTCATATCCGGGGGTTACACCTTACGGATGTTCAGCCGGAGGGGGGAAATGGGGAAACCACCCCGCCTACTCAATCCGGACTGCCTTCCGGAATTTCAGCCGGGGCGGTGGGAGAGTCTCTCCAGGGTACTCAGTTCGGGCCTGCCTTCCCAATTTTTCTCCCGGAGAATAAAAATCCCTCTGGTGTTACTATGTCCGGGGCTTCACCACCCAGAGCATTTTCCCAAGTGGATGTCACACCCCCCGGGGGTGACTTTATCCAGGGGGGGATGCCCCCCAGGCCACAATAACGCAAGAAAATAGACGGGGGCCGGAACCACCAACTATCATAACATGAAAACCACATATTACAATAACAAACAATCCATGAACAACCATACAATTGTGAAACATTTCGGAGGCATCGCCTTCCAGAGCTTCGCCCATCAACATTCCACCGTCCGAAGTCGACAACGCTCAACTACAGTCCTCCAAAGTCCACTCCGGGCCAGAACTTCCAAAATCACACATACTGGGGCTGCACCGTCTGGGGTCACACCCTCCGCGGCTGAACCTTCCGAAACCATAGTTCCAAAATGGCTCCTCCCTGGCTTGGGTCTTCCGAGATTGCATCTACCTGGGCCACGCCTTTCAAGGCACAAGAATCCCAGCGAGAGCAGCATTCAACAAGCCCCAGTTGAAACAAAAAGTTCTTGCACAAGTCACGAACCCAAGCACTTGAAACAGAAACTTCACGCCGACCAAGGCGTTCCTCCCAGCGGCCACATTTCCAAAAGCTCACCGCAAGGCGCGCATTAAGCCCGCCTTGAACTCCTTATCCTCTGCCCGCCCCCTGCCTGGAGCACACTATACTGGCCAACACGCAAAGCGAACGGCCAATATGGTGGACTGGCTTTCTTTTTGTTTATTACAAATACGTTAATACAAAACAATTACAAATACACAAAGAACAAATGTGAAAAAAAAAATACATTACCAATGGCTAACGCCATCCATTTATCAGTTACTACCTTCCATTTCGGAAGGGTTCATCGTCAATTACAGTTTTCCAGGGCATTGCCCTCAAAATACACCTCCATTTACAAATCATAATCTACAAATCTACAAACATTAACACAACACTACAACTGTACACAACAAAAAATAAACACTGAAGCATAAGGGCACCGTCCCCTGGGTTTGTCCACCTGCCGGGGGATGCAACCCTCCAGTGGTACTCATATCCGGGGGTTACACCTTACGGATGTTCAGCCGGAGGGGGGAAATGGGGGAAACCACCCCGCCTACTCAATCCGGAATCCCTTCCGGAATTTCAGCCGGGGCGGTGGGAGAGTCTCTCCAGGGTACTCAGTTCGGGCCTGCCTTCCCAATTTTTCTCCCGGAGAATAAAAATCCCTCTGGTGTTACTATGTCCGGGGCTTCACCACCCAGAACTTTCCCCAAGTGGATGTCACACCCCCCGGGGGTGACTTTTTCCAGGGGGGGATGCCCCCCAGGCCACAAATAACGCAAAAAAATAGACGGGGGCCGGAACAAACCACCAACTATCATAACAGGAAAACCACATATTACAATAACAAACAATCCATGAAAAATACATTACCGATGGCTAACACCATCCATTTATCAATTACTACCTTCCATTTCGGAAGGGTTCATCGTCAATTACAGTTTTCCAGGGCATTGCCCTCAAAATACACCTCCATTTACAAATCATAATCTACAAATCTACAAACATTAACAACACTACAACTGTACACAACAAAAAAATAAACACTGAATCATAAGGGCACCGTCCCCTGGGTTTGTCCACCTGCCGGGGGATGCAACCCTCCAGTGGTACTCATATCCGGGGGTTACACCTTACGGATGTTCAGCCGGAGGGGGGAAATGGGGAAACCACCCCGCCTACTCAATCCGGACTGCCTTCCGGAATTTCAGCCGGGGCGGTGGGAGAGTCTCTCCAGGGTACTCAGTTCGGGCCTGCCTTCCCAATCTTTCTCCCGGAGAATAAAAATCCCTCTGGTGTTACTATGTCCGGGGCTTCACCACCCAGAGCATTTTCCCAAGTGGATGTCACAACCCCCGGGGGTGACTTTATCCAGGGGGGGATGCCCCCCAGGCCACAATAACGCAAGAAAATAGACGGGGGCCGGAACCACCAACTATCATAACATGAAAACCACATATTACAATAACAAACAATCCATGAACAACCATACAATTGTGAAACATTTCGGAGGCATCGCCTTCCAGAGCTTCGCCCATCAACATTCCACCGTCCGAAGTCGACAACGCTCAACTACAGTCCTCCAAAGTCCACCACTCCGGGCCAGAACTTCCAAAATCACACCCACTGGGGCTGCACCGTCTGGGGTCACACCTTCCGCGGCTGAACCTTCCGAAACCATAGTTCCCAAATGGCTCCTCCCTGACTTGGGTCTTCCGAGATTGCATCCACCCGGGCCACGCCTTTCAAGGCACAGGAATCCCAGCGAGAGCAGCATTCAACAAGCCCCAGCCGAAACAAAAAGTTCTTGCACAAGTCACGAACCCAAGCACTTGAAACAGAAACTTCACGCCGACCAAGGCGTTCCTCCCAGCGGCCACATTTCCAAAAGCTCACCGCAAGGCGCGCATTAAGCCCGCCTTGAACTCCTTATCCTCTGCCCGCCCCCTGCCTGGAGCACACCATACTGGCCAACACGCAAAGCGAACGGCCAATATGGTGGACTGGCTGGACAGTCCAATCTTTCCCACTCACAGATGTTGGCCACAGGAGGAAGTTTCAGTCTGTTGTGCATCTCAATCTGAGTATCACAAAGCCCGATTGGCTGAAGGACCAGAGTCCTTCCGGTCTTTTCCCATTGGTCAACACCTCAGCACGAAGGTCAGAAGGCGGGCTGCCCCGCTCATGCGCAGTGTCGCCTCTCCATTGGACATGCGCAGTCCCGGGCCGGGGAGAGGGGGAGATCACTGAGCGGCTTCTCGCTCTGTCCGGAGCCGCCAGCCGATTGCCTGGAAACCTTGGATGGAGGGGGTGCAGGGGGAGGGGAACAATGGGTGGGGGTGGGGCTTCCGTGTCCGCGCGCCCGGGCCTGCGCACTGGAACACCATGACGTCATTGTGGAAGAGACTGATTCCTATTGGCTGATTCAGGCAGAGCTCCATTGTGATGTCACAATGTGGAAGCTGTCCAATGAGCTTCAGAGTGAAACTTCCTCCTCTGTACAGTATCTGGGAGGAAATCAATGTTTCCCCCTTTCCATTTCTTTCCTCATTCTGGGGGAAATTGGGGACTTGCAGCAACTGAAGGGAAAGGAAGTGAATCCAAGGAGGTTGCAGGCTCTGGAAAGGTTGGCCCAGGTTTCTCTCTCTCTTAAAGTTATTGACATCCTTTGCAATGTTCCACAGGAACTAGAATTGTCTGATCTGAATTTCTATCTTGTTCTGACAGTGATGACTTTTGTAAATTATTTTTACAGGATATTAGAAGGAGATGATTTGCTGATAGAAATGTCAAGGTCTAATATTCACTCAATTCATGGGAGCTGAATGTCATCGGTTTGAATCTGGAAGAAGAAACGTTTATCTGCTTGAGTTGGGTGAACCATTGGTGTGAACAGAAAAGCATCGAGGCCCGTGCAACCCGAGTGACAGTGTTCCAGTGCATGTATTGTGAAAACTGCAGGAGAGATAGAAAAACACTCAGATCATGGAAAAACCATGGAAATGTGGGGACTGTGAAAAGTCATTCCGTTCCCCATCGGTGCTGGAAATTCATCGACGCAGTCACACCGGGGAGAGGCCATTCTCCTGCTCCAATTGTGGGAAAGGATTCACTCGGTTATCGATCTTGCTGACACACCAGCGAGTTCACACCGGGGAGAAGCCATTCACCTGCTCTGATTGTGGGAAGGGATTTACTCAGTCATCACACTTGCTAATACACCAGCGAGTTCACAATGGAGAGAGGCCATTCACTTGCTCCGTGTGTGAGAAGGGATTCAGCGATTCATCCACACTGCAGACACACCAGAGAGTTCATACTCGGGAGAGGCCATTTATCTGCTCCATGTGTGGTAAAGGATTTGCTCAGTCATCCAACCTGTATTCACACCAGCGAGTTCACACCGGAGAGAGGCCGTTTCCCTGCTCTGTGTGTGGGAAGGGATTCAGTAACTCCGCCAACCTGCTGAGACACCAGCAACTTCACACTGGGGAGGCTTCCTTCACCTGCTTTGAGTGTGGTAAAGGATTCAGTGATTCATCCAACCTATTTTCACACCAGCGAACTCACACTGGGGAGAGGCCATTCACCTGCTTTCTGTGTGGGAAGGGATTTAGTCAGGCATCCAGCCTGCAGACACACCAGCGAGTCCACACCGAGGAGAGGCCATTCACCTGCTCAGTGTGCGGCAAGGGATTCAGTGATTCATCCAACCTGATTTCACACCAGCGAGTTCACACTGGAGAGAGGCCATTTAACTGCGTTGTGTGTCAGAAGGGATTCAGTCGATTATCTAACCTGCTGACACACCAGCGACTTCACACTGGGGAGAGGCCGTTTGCCTGCAATGAATGTGGAAAGGGATTCACACGATCATCCCACCTGCTGAGACACCAGCGAGTTCATAAGCGATTACAAGCATTGGATTCTGCTGTTAATCACACCCAGGACTGAACCACATTCATTCTGACAGTTGGTGAAGTGGGAGGGCCAGAGGGTTTCTTTCTGCTGGACTGGCCGGTCTCATGACTTTACCTCCAGTGGGCTGATGCTCTTTGAACCTGGGAGAGCACATTTCCACTGGAATGATCCACAAAAACTGGTGAAGGACATTTATTTTATCCTGGAGAGTAAATATTGTTTTTCCTACCACTACAGGTAGATCTAAAATAAATACATTTGTCTCTGTTCCATTGAGTCTACAGCACAGGGCCGGGCCAGTCGGCTCAATTGGTCTGTGTCAGTATTTATGCTCCACATGAGCCTCCACCCACCCCTCTTCATCTCCCCCATCAGCATATCCTTCTATTCCTCTCTCCCTCATGTATGTATCTCGCTTCCCCTTCAATGTATTCATGCTGTTCACCTCAACCACTCGCTGTGGTAGTGAGTTCTACAGTCTCACCACTCGCTGGTAAAGAGGTTTCTCATTAAATCCCTATTGGATTATTGAATCTCTGAAAATGCACACAGCATTTATAACAGAAAGGATGAATTGTCAGCGCGGATAGAGATAAATGTGTGTGTCCTGATAGACATTACAGAGACTTAGTTGAAAGGTGACCTAGGCTGGGATCTAAATAAAGGGTATTTGACATAATGGAATGGCAGGAAGCTAGGAAAAGGTGACAGGATCTCCCATTAATTAACGATGACATTAGTTCAGTACAGAGCTACCACCTTAGCCTGATAGATCAGGATGAAATATCGGTTTGGGTCGAGATAAGAAATGGTAAAGGTATGAGGTCTCTTGTGGGAGTATTTAATGGGCCCCTTACCTATGTTACACTGAACTGATTTTTTTATTTTGAACATGACACTATAATAGTATATTTATTTACTAGTGTCACAAACAGGCTTACATTAACACTGCAATTAAGTTACTGTGAAAATCCCTTAGTTGCCACAACCCAGCACCTGTTTGGGGAGACTGAGGGAGAATTTAGCACTGCCAATGTGCCTTACCAGCACGTCCTTCGGACTATGGGAGGAAACCGCAGCACCTGGAGGAAACCCACGCAGACACGGGGAGAACGTGCAGACTCTGCACAGACAGTCACCCAAGCCGGGAACTGGCCATGGGTCCCTGGTGCCGTGAGGCAGCAGTGCTAACCACTATACCACCGTGCTGCACTAAGATACTATATTGCACTGCACATAAATAAAATAAACACCTGATCAAAAAGGACTAGGAAAAAGTATAAATTTATAAATCTCAACTCCTTTTCACAAATACAGATCAAATACTTCATCATTCCCATTTCCCAGTCACATAATTTTCTCATTATTGTGATTATTCAAATAGTATTTCTATTAAACTCATAGATAATACCATTATTTAATTCCATGACTTTCTATAAACTAACATTTGAAGCTTATACATTGTTTTAAAGCTGTATTTACACATATTTTCAAATCTTCACCCAAAGCATTCCAAAGATTCATCCACAAACTGAAATATACACAGACTTCAAAGTTGTACAAACATAACATTTTTTAAACTTGTTTTTTTCTATTTAATACATGATCATCATCCCTTAAAGTCAACAGTTTCTTTGCAAATTTTCAGGCAATGATTCATTTTTTGCTTCATCCAAAATCATTGCAGTTTTCAGTTCAACGGACTCCCTAAACTTTAAAACCTGGACATTTTAGAAATAATTTGTTGCTAAGTTCTTGAAAATTCACTTTATTACTATTAATTTGGCTTTTTTCTGTAACATATAGATCGGATTAATAAAGTTAAAGTTTGATGTTTATTTATTAGTGTCACAAGTAGACTTACATTAACACTGAAATGAAGTTAATGAAAATCCCCCAGTCACCACACTCCAGCACCTGTTTGGCTACACTGAGGGAGAATTTAGCATGGCCAATGCGCCTAACCAGCACGTCTTTCGGACAGTGGGAGGAAACCGGAGCACCCGGAGGAAATCCACACAGACGCAGGGAGAACGTGCAGACTCCACACAGTGACCCAAGCCAGGAATCAAACCCGGGTCCCTGGCACTGAGAGGCAGCACTGCTAACCGCAGTGCCGCCATGTCGCCCAAATATTCATGCTTTATAACGTTTCCCCAAACCTCTGAAGAATCATCTCAAATGAACAATACAAAATATGCAAGGACTGCAGATCCAATATAAATTTAGTTTTACTCAGAATTTCAATACTCATAGAAATCATAGAATACTCTTTGATTATTTTGTTTTAATATATATTGTATATGTGGTTTCCAACAAAAGGTATGGTCTAGGAGAACACCCAGAACTATATTTCCATATTGGGGAGGCGATGGTGTAGTGGCAGTGTCACAGGACGAGTGACCCAGAGACTCAGGGTAATGCTCCGGGGACCCAGGTTCGAATCCTATTGTGGCAAATGGTGAAATATAAATTAGATGAAAATCTGGGATTAAATGTCTAATGATGATTAGAAATTATTGTCGATTGTCCTAAAAGCCCATCTGGTTTACTGATGTCCTTTAGGGAAGCAAATCTGCCAACCTTATCTGGTCTGACCAACATGTAACTCCAGATCCAAAGCAACATGGCTGCCTTTAATTGCTCTCTCAGTTCAAGGACAATTAGGAATGGGCAATAAATGCTGTCCCAGCAACACCCACATCCCATGAATAAATAAATGTTGACATTGTCTGTGGGGAGAGAATAGAGCCAACGTTTCGAGTCTAAATGACCCTTCATCAGAGGGGTCTGACCCCTCTTCTGTTTTTGTGAATGTTGCCATTGTTTATTATATTAACCAAGGGATTTACTTCACCAAATAACATAAACTTCGTTCCACTCAGAGTCAGTCACAATTCATTTTTGACAAACAATATTTTTATTTTCTCCAATTCAGCACTAACAATTTCAATAAGCTCTTGAAGATCCCACCCAGAATAAAAAATATTGGCATCATCTGCAAACAAAACTAATTGTAATAACTTTGATACATTCCAAATGTCATTAATATATAAAATAAACAATTTAAGGCCCAAAACAGATCCCTGTGAGACTCCACACAGATTATTCACAAAATCTGATTCACATCATCGACTGTTACAAATTGTTGAGATTTTCCAAATAACTTCTGAGCCACTTATTCACTACTCCCCTAGTCCCTTGTTTCCAGTGTTTTAAGTAATATTCCATGGCCAATTGTATCAAAATCTGTGTAAGATCAGTAAAAACCTCGATTGTAAATTGTCTTTTTGTCCACAGCATTCGTCATTTTCTCCACAAATTCCATCAGTGATAATGAGATAGACTGACTTGGTCTGACTATTACACAGTGAGTTACATTGAGGAATGGAATTATCAGACCATTTAGCAAATAACTTCTCTTTTCTTTGAAAAATGAGAAAAGTGAGGACACTCCTGTAATTAGTAAAATCAGGTTTGTCTCCAGCTTTAAACCATGGAGTAACTTTGTCGATTTTCATTTTACAGGGAAATAGCCCAGTTTGAAAAGACTGGTTGCAAATATGTCAATGGTTTTACTCCACAATCAATAATCTGCTTAATGATTGACATCTCAGTATTGTCTGAACTGGTAGTTTTTTTTATTATGATATTTAACAATATCAATGACCTCCTTTCCATCAACACCTCTAAAACGTGAGATGGGATGAAAGAGGTGGATATTTTCTCTTGGAACTTTTATCATTGTCCATGAACTCTGTTAAAAAGAAATCCATATTTGAAAGCCCAGCCATTATACGAAATATCAGCACTATAACAGGGGAAGATAAGAAAGACAGACATATTGATCTTTTCATCAACACATCTGAGAGTTAAGAATGTGTGACATGATTTTGGGATAGCGGAGTGAGTGTACAGATGTGATTTGTTACATGTGAAAAATAGCAAGCCTAAATTCATGGTGAGATGGAGTGAAGAGCGGGTCCCAAACACGCACAGCTACTTGAGACACAGCAGGAGATGAAATGGTTAATGTGGCCAGGGCATTGAGACAACGTTGTGACTCCATCAAGGCACTGACACACACTCCAGAGAGAAACTGAGTTCAAAACAATCAGGATCCAATTAAACACACTGCACATGCTCACAAAGTGAGGAAAATTAAAGTAAAATGGATAATATTATAGATTAGGACAATTAACCGCTTGGGAGAAATAATACTGAGTAAGAACTGTCCACAAGTTGGATAGGGGTAAAGAGAGAGCTGGAGAATCTTTTGCATCCATGCTTGATCTGTTGCTTGAAGCATCTGTCCTTTTGTATAAGTAACCTAGAACTCACGATGCTCTTTCGGAAGACAAGATCAACCAAGTGTTACCCCAGGCGGGGCCAGAACAGAACTGGAAAATAACGGAGTGAAATTGAGTGAGGGTCAGAGAGAGAGTTCTCCTCCCCCTCAAGGTGTGGACTGTAAGAATCCTGGGGAACCCCCTTCTTTGGGTTTTCTTGCTAATTAGTGAATATTATATTAGATTCTATGACTGGCTGTGCGTTTATTTTGAATTTGATTGTTACACTTCTCCTGTTTTTATTCCTGTTGTGATTACACTCTGGGTAAGGATGGTTGACAGGTGACAGGATGGGAAATTGTGGCTTGGATCTTCATTGACCAAATGTTTTGTTGATCTGAAAGGTGTAAAAGGAATCAAACTTCATCAGAAATCCAGCAGAGCTGAGAACAGATGACTTCCTGTGTGGGAACAGGGAGATAAACAGCTGCGAGAAGACAGGCAAAACAAGAGGGCCTTGAATCCTGGATGACACCTGTGTGTCAAGGCCACCATGTTTTCACTGCTTGGCATGGGAATGCTGACTCCCTGTACCAGGGACGGAGCGTGGGAAGACAATTGTTTGAGAGTTTGACTTGGCTTGGGCGGATACAGGTGGTTCAATGACACGTTTTCTAATTGGTCCGTTCAAATGTTAGCTGGGCAATGATTGGGTTAAATCAGTCTCCATAGACTTTGTGATGTAACAAAGTATAAGAAGGGATTCCCCGAGCACAGAGATTAGTCGAGGCTTTCCATATTGCATTGACTGGTGCCATGGCATCTGGGGCAGAGCAGGGAGCATTTCCGTGGAGATGCTGCTTCTACCCAGAGTGTAATGGTAATGCTGCTGCACTTTGATACGACTGCTCAGACATTAGCCTGTGTCAGCTCTTATTGATACTGAATAAAATCTAACCACTGTCACCAATAAGGGTTATCACTGGGAATCATTTCAGAGTTTGGGAAAAGGGGAGAAAGGGTTAATTGACTCCCTGAACCCCATTTTCTAACATCGCTGAGTCAAAAACAAAATCCCATCTCCCCCTCTGGCTCTTTTGCCAATTACCTTAGAGGGATCACTTTCTGTTAAAGAGCCTGCCAACCCCTCTCACCCACTTTCCCTAAAGTGCATCAATCTCAGCAGGAAAAATCCAGATCAATCAAATATTTTTACTGATAAAAGTTTATTAATGAAACAGAACATGGTTAAAACAAACAGAAAATGACTTGAGGATCAAAAACAACCAGAGTAAAAGGATGTTCACAATGTTCTGGACACAAATAGTTTCTCTTTAATTCATCTGTAGCCTGTTCCCTGCCCTCTTTGTGGAACACCTCCGCTCAGCCCACAGGCATGACCCTGACCTTCCGCTTGCTTGCCATTAGAATTCCCCACCTTGCTCTCACGCTCACATTTCTGTCCTCGGCCTGCTGCAATGTTCCGGAGAAGCCCAACACAAGCTGGACAAACAGCCCCGCATCTTCCGATGAGGCACTTTACAGCCTTCTGGACTCAACACTGAGTTCAACAACTTCACATCCTGAACTCTCTCCTCCATTTTGGTTTGTTTTTTGCCGAGTGCCAGTCTGCATCTTGTTTTCATATTTTTTTGCTTCCAGACAGAGCTGTCCTTTATTCTGCCTTAACACTTACTCTGGACCAATGCTTTGTTTCTTTACTATAACCATTACCTCTCCCTTTGCCTTTTGTTCCAGGACATTTTTGTCATTTAATCTCACCCACCCTCCATCCAATCCCTGACTTTGCCTTTTGTTCTACCTGCCCCTCCCCCATTTCTCACCAGCATCAAACCCATCACATTTCTCCCTCTCTTTAGTTCTGAAGTAGAGTTACATTGGACGTGAAACATTAACTCTGTTTCTCTCTCCACAGATGCTGCCAGAGCTGCTGTGTTTTTCCAGTTCTTTCTGTCTTTATTTTTGATCTAGTGGAGGGAATAGACTATTTACTATCCCGGAAAAATAAATGTCCTTCATCAGTTTTTGTGGATCATTTCAGTGGAAATGTGCTCTCCCAGGCTCAAAGAGCATCAGCCCACTGGGAGCAAAGTCATGAGAGCGGCCAGTCCAGCAGAAAGAAACCCTCCAACCCTCCCCAGTGACCAACTTTGAGAATGAATAAATTGCAGCCCGAGATATAATTGAGAGCAGAAACAATAACAGCAGAATCCAACTCCTGGAATCACTTGTGAACTCGCTGGTGTCTCTGCAGGGAGGATGAAACAGTGAATCTCTTTCCACAGACAGAGCAGATGAATGATCTCTCCCCAGTGTGAACTCGCTGATATCTTTGCAGGTTGGATGCTGTTCTAAATCTCTTTGTGCAGTGAGAGCAGCTGAACGGTCGCTCCTCAGTGTGAATGCGTTGGTGGACCATCAGTTCCTGAGAGCTTTTGAAGTTTCTCCCACACTCAGAGCATTTAAAGGGTGTCTCCTGGGTGTGAGTGACTGTGTGCGTCGACAGGGCAGATGACTGAGTGAATCCCTTCCCGCACACAGAGCAGGTAAATGGTTTCTTCCCAGTGTGAACTCGCTGGTGAACCTGCAAGTGTGATGACGTTCTAAACCTCTTTGTGCAGTGAGAGCAGCTGAACGGTCTCTCCCCGGTGTGAATGCGCTTGTGGACCCTCAGATCTGAAACATGTTTGAAGGCACTCCCACACTCAGAGCATTTAAAGTGTCTCTCACTTGTGTGAGTGACTTTGTGACTTAGCAAGTGGGATAACTGAGTGAATCCCATTCCACACATACAGCAGGTAAATGGCTTCTCTCCGGTGTGAACTTGCTGGTGTGTCCACAGGTTGGATGACGTTCTAAATCTCTTTGTGCAGTGAGAGCAGCTGAACGGTCTCTCCTCAGTGTGAATGCGCTGGTGGGACACCAGTTCTCCAGAGCTTTTGAATCCACTCCCACAGTCAGAGCATTTAAAGGGTCTCTCATTGGTGTGAGTGAAATTGTGACTCAGCAGGTGGGATAACTGAGTGAATCCTTTCCCACAGTCAGAACAGGTAAATAGTCTCTCCCCCGTGTGAACTCGCTGGTGTCTCTGCAGATTAGGTAAGTCAGTGAATCCCTTCCCACACACAGAGCAGGTGAATGGTTTCTCCCCAGTGTGACTGCGTTGATGAACTTCCAACCGAGATGGGACCGTGAATCCCTTCCCACAGTCTCCACATTTCCATGGTTTCTCCATGGTGTGGGTGTCCTTGTGACTCTCCAGGTTAAACAATCAGTTAAATCTCACACAGAACACGGGTACAGTCTCTCCCCGCTGTGAATGCTGCGATGTATTTTCAGGCTGTGTAACTGGTTAAAGCTCTTTCCACACTCAGTGCACTGGAACACTCTCACTCGGGTGTGTGTGTGCCTTGGTGCTTTTTCAGTTGCACTGATGCTTAAAATCTCTTGAAACAGACAGCTGAGAGAAACATTTCTCCCTCTGGATTTAAAGGCCGATGATATTCAGGTCCCGATGAATTGAGTGATTCTGTCAGATGTTGATGTGACGTTTGGTTTGAGATTTCTGTCTGTAAATCCTCACCTTCTGATATTGTAAAAGGAGTTTACAAAAGTCATCAATGTCAGTACAGGATATAAATTCAGAACAGACAATTCTAGTTTCTATGGAACATTCTTTTCTCTCTCATTCCTCAAAGCTGTAAATCTCCATCCCACACACTCTCCCTCCATTCTCACTCTGCTGTATCTAATATTCACCCTCCCAATTCTCCTGAAGGTGCTGATTGAGGCTGATTGACAGATCCATGCTCACTGCTTCCTGTCCTGGACACAGAGAGCTGGAAATCTCCATGCAGGCGGCCAGACAGATATATGTCTATCTGACTGGACTAACAATGTGTGGAATGTACAGACTGGACTCCCTTCCTTCCCTTCAGCGGCTAAGGGCGGCCAAGTCGCCAGGACCCAATGAACTGCACACTAGGCTGAAGAGATAGTGGACACTTTGGTTAAAATATTTTGTAACTCGCTAAATTCCAGGAGGATATTAGAAGATTGGAAAACAGCCAATGTGACTCCTTTGTTCAAAAAGGGAGAAAGGCAGAAGGCAGTGAACTATAGACCTGTTTATAGAATCATAGAATCTACAGAACAGGAGGAGGCCATTTGGCCCATCGAGCCTGCACCAACAACAATCCCAGCCAGGTCCTATCCCTCCTAATCTGCCGACACTAAGGGGCGATTCATCATGGCCAATCAACCTCACCCTCACTTCTTTGGAATGAGGTAGGAAATCGGAGCACGCAGAGGAAACCCACGCAAGCACGGGGAGAACGTGCAAACTCCACAAGTCCTTGGCACTGTGGGGCAGCAGTGCCAACCACTGTGCCACCAAGCCGCCCCGTGCTGCCCCAGTGAATTTAACACCTAGTCAATATGGTTTTATGAAAGATAAATCATGTTTGACAAATTTGTTCAAATTCTTTGAGGATGCAAGGGGTCGTGTAGATCGAGAGTAATCTGTAGATGTAGTGTATTTACATAGGGTGGCACAGTGGTTAGCACTGCTGCTGCACAGCGCCAGGGACAAGGGTTCAATTCCAGCCTTGGGTGACCGTCTGTGTGGAGTCTGCACATTCTCCCCGTGTCTGTGTGGGTTTCCTCCGGGTGCTCCAGTTTCTTCCCATAGTCCAAAGATGTGCAGGTTAGGTTGATTGGCCATGCTGAATTATCCCTTTGTGTCCCAATAGATTTCGATTAGGGGGACTAGTGGGGAAAAAATGTGGGCTTATGGGGATGGGGCCTGGGAAAGATGTTCAAGCAGCTCGATGGGTCAAATGACCCCCTTCTACACTCGAGGGATTCTATGATTTCCAAAAGGCATTTGTCAAGGCGCCACATAAGAGGCTGGTGCATAAAGTAAAGGCCCATGGAATTGGTGGAAGTGTGTTAGCATGGATTGAAAACTGGCCGTCACATAGAAAACAGAGAGTTGGAATAAATGGGTCATTTTCAGAGTGGAAAGATGTAACCAGTGGAGTACCACAGGGATCAGTTCTTGGCCCGCAATGTGGGGGGGAGGGGCGGGGGGTGGGAGGGGCGGGGCTGGGAGGGGCGGGGGGGTGGGGGGGGTGGGGGGGGAGGGAGAATCCTTTAAAGGGACAGCCAAAAACTAAACCCTGAATGAAACGTTACAAACGTAAAACTATGATGTGGTTCTGGGGAGGAATGAAGCTCTCCAGCCCCCACAGTGCCCACTGAAGACCTTGTGTTGGTCGTCACCACATGCTTCCTTTCCAGGGACACCTGGTCGCAAACATGGGCTGACATGGTGGTTCGCACTGCTGTCTCACAGCTCCCGGGAGCCGAGTTCAATTCCAGCCTTGGGTGATTGTCTGCATGGAGTTTGCATGTTCTCCCCATGTCTGCATGGGCTTCCTCCGGTTAGTGTCACAAGTAGATTTACATTAACACTGCAATGAAGTCACTGTGAAAATCCCCGAGTCGCCACGCTCCTGCACCTGTTCGGTGACACTGAGGGAGAATTTGGCACAGCCAATGCACCGAACCAGCACGTCTTTCAGACTGTGGGAGGTAACCGGAGCACCCGGAGGAAACCCACGCAGACAAGGGGAGAACCTAGACTGTGACCCAAGCTGGGAATCAAACTCAGGTCCCTGGCGCTGTGAGGCAGCTAACTGCTGTGCCACCGTGCCACCAATGATCCAGGTGAATGTTAAATAAGAGACAGACCAGAATTATAATCTCTCAACTATTATAATGGTTTATTCAAAAAGAGTAAATAATACAAGAGAAATTAAAACAATGAGTCTCACTGCCTTCTGCCTGTCGGGGACCCTTCTAACGACAGCTGGTCTGGAGCTCGAGAGGTCCCGGCAACGTTCGTGATCCCGGTCCAAGGTGAAGACCAACGTACCCGGGTCGAAGCCCCGCCCCCCGTGTTTTACAGTGCGGCACAAACAACCTGACACGAGATTTGGTCAATTCCCAGACTTGGGAAACAATATACAAACACAGCACTGGAAGGTCAGCTTGTTTCTGTAGCGCAGCTGCTTCTTTAGGTTCTCACAGCATGAATAAATGCTGAGTTGACTGGTGAATATCTTAACTCTTTACTTTCTATACATTCCACCCTGAGATTCAGCAGCCAACGCAGCAATCCCATCTGTACCTGTATAAGTTCCTTCACAACAATGACCTGTGTGAACAATGCACGCACTCTGTGCCACAAGACAATTAAAATGAACAACAAAAGGGTACAAAGACGCAGTATGACAACAGGATGTAACATTAAAGTAAAAACAGCGAATGCTTTGGGTGACCATACATTAAAAACATCCCACCAAAGGTGAAAACTGAGGCAATTAAGTTCACCCGATGTTTGGTGAAGTTTGCCTTAAGCACAGGTCGTTTTCACACTCTGCCTGAGATGTTGCCTGTCTTAACTTAGGTGTGCAGAAACTTGTGTATTTTGTTCAATAAACCTGCATAATTTATTAAGTTCAATTGAAGGCAGATGCACAATACCGTGGGTGTGTCTATATCAAATAATATGTTCTATTAGTATGTACATCAAATATGTCCCATGCATCTTTCCAACATTGGTTTACAGGGGGTTCAAGCTATCTGGCATTCAGATGTACATTGAGAGTGCTGGTAATGCAGACATAGTTTTTAAAAAATTATTCGTGGAGTCACATGTGGGCCAGACCAGTTAAGGATGGCAGATTTCCTTCCTGAAAGGACATTGTGAATCAGATGGGTTTTTTTCTGACAATCGACCATGGTTTCATGGTCATCAGTAGATTCTTATTTCCAGATCTTTTTCATTAAATTTCACCATCTGCTGTGGTGGGATTTGAACCTGGGTCCCCAGAACATTAGCTGAGTTCTGAATTAGTAATCTAGCGATAATATCACGAGGCCATCGCCTCCCCACCAAACTTGTCCAAATTCATGCATAATAGTATCATTAACTGGCGATAATTCCTATTGACATTGGCCATGACTCAGCTGTAAGGTACAAGCTTCATGTATGAGGAGTTATGTAGAGGACATACCACCACAAAAGGCCATTGGCTACAATCCGCCACATTGAGCACGGATGCCTGGACAGTGATGTTATACAAATAATATTTCTGTCCTTCTGCACAAGTACATTTGTTTTGAGTGCATATTTTACTGGATGCCTTCCATCCCCCATGCATCGGGAGTGAACGCAGCTTAGGAGATACAAGCCAAGCATGTCCAGCAGCAATTATTTCCCCTTTTCTGTGGGGTTTGGTTTGAGATATGTACCCACACCTTGCCACCCTTACATACAGGTGTGTCATATTCCCTGTCTGGAGGAAGAATTGAAGGGACAGGTTGTTTTATCATCTTACTCAAGAGGGTTCATAGAATCCCTACAGTGCAGAAGGAGGCCATTCGGCCCATCCAATCTGCACCGACCACAATCCCACCCAGGCCCTACCCCCATAACCATACTTATTTACCCTATAACACCCTGACACTAAAGGGCAATTTATCATGGCCAATCAACCTAACCCACATCTTTGGAGTGTGGAAGGAAACCGGTGCACTTGGATGAAACCCACGCAGACACGGGGAGAATGTGCAAACTCCACACAGACGGTGACACAAGCCAGGAGTCAAATCCAGGTCCCTGGTGCTGTGAGGCTGCAGTGCTAACCACTGTGCTGCCGTGCCACCCCTCCTTTTTGTGGCCTATTATTCAAATTATGTAAGGCCTTTGCCACTCTTTGAGTGTGTGGTCAAGCTTGATTTGTTGTTTCAATAGCCCATTCATGTGTTCAATCGGGCCAGGCTAGGGAATGTGCAATACCCAATGTATTCCATTCATTGACTCCTATGTGATACAAATGTCATCCCAACTTGATTTTTACACGGTGAGATCTTATTCCTTCGCACCTTATCACATTATTATTCGTGATCACTCGAGCTCTGATTTTTCACTGGCCATGCTAGGGTAGGATTATAACCATTCATTAGAATCTACTCTCGCTTTTCAGTCCAGTGCTACTTGGAGTATACCGTCACTTCAGTGACTATTGGGTCATAGTCCCTCACAGTTCTCATCACAAATTTATGATAAAATAATTTAAACAATGCCTGAGAACGCTTCTTAACTTCTTAATCAACTACCTACCACTGTTTGTTGATTGGTCGGACCCCCTTTTCACAGATTTGGGTATCTCAGCCACTGAACACCAGCCAGTCCTGGAATAAGTTTAATTCTAACTCAATGAGGAAATATTCTCACCAGGTCCTCTGTCAGGGCACTGCTAAGCAGCTTTAATGGTCCATGATTGCAGAAACTGAGCTGTGGTCAAATTTGATTGAGTTTTTTGAAGGGGTAACCAAGAAGATAGATGAGGGCAGTGCAGTTGATGTTGTCGACATGAACTTTAGCAAGATCTCTGACAAAGGACCGCATGGTAGGTTGTTGCATAAGGTTAAAATCTCACGGGATCCAGGGTGAGGTATCTAAATGGATACAAAATTGGCTTCTTGACAGAAGCCAGAGGGTGGTTGTAGAGGGTTGTTTTTCAAACTGGAGGACTGTGACCAGCAGTGTGCCTCAGGGATCAGTACTGGGTCCACTGTTATTTGTCATTTATATTAATGATTGGGACGAGAATATCAGAGGCATGGTTAGAAAGTTTGCAGATGACACCAAGATTGGTGGCATAGTGGACAGTGAAGAAAGTTATCTCCGATTGCAACAGGATCTTGATCAATCGGGCCAGTGGGCTGACGAATGGCAGATGGAGTTTAATTTAGACAAACGCGAGGTGATGCATTTTGGTAGATTGAGCTAGGGCAGGACTTACTCAGTTAATGGTAGGGCATTGGGGAGTAACAGAACAAAGAGATCGAGGGGTACATGTTCATTGCTCCTTGAAAGTGCAGTCACAGGTGGACAGAATGCTGAAGAAGGCATTCGACATGCTTGGTTTCATCGGTCAGAACATTGAATACAGGAGTTGGGATGTCTTGTTGAAGTTGTACAAGACATTGGTAAGGCCACACTTGGAATAGTGTGTGCAGTTCTGGTCATCCTATTATAGAAAGGGTATTATTAAACTAGAAATAGTGCAGAAAAGATTTACTAGGATGCAACTGGGACTGGATGGTTTGAGTTATAAGGAGAGGCTGGATAGACTGAGACTTTTTTCTCTGGAGCGCAGGAGGCTGAGGGGTGACCTTATAGAGCTCTATAAAATAATGAGGGGCATAAATAAGGTAGATAGTCAATATCTTTTCCCAAAAGTAGGGGAGTCTAAAACTAGAAGGCATAGGTTTAAGGTGAGAGGGGAGAGATACAAAAGTGTCGAAAGGGGTAATTTTTTCACACAGAGGGTGGTGAGTGTCTGGAACAAGCTGCCAGAGATAGCAGTAGAGGCGGGTACAATTTTGTCTTTTAAAAAGCTTTTAGATAGTTACATGGATAAGATGGGTATAGAGGGATATGGGCCAAATGCAGGCAATTGGGATTAGCTAAGGGGTTTTAAAAAAAAGGCAGCATGGACAAGTTGGGCTGATGGGCCTATTTCCATGGTGTAAACCTCTGTGACTCCATAGTCCAGTCCTATAATGCCTCACATTCAAACTACAGTCCTTCAATTATAACAGAATATGTGGCTGTATGTAGCTGCATCGGCCATGGTCAACCCCAACACTGCCTTCTTGAACTGCTACAATGCCTGAGGTATAGGTGACCCAAAGTGCTGTTAGGCAGGGACTTCCAGCGACACATTCCAGACTTTCACTAGAATGTAAGTGAGTTCCAGATTGATATATTCCATTCAACCACACCCAAGGTGAGTTATTCCAATTCCTTTATTGTCCAGGACAATATATTCACAATATCTTTCAAATAGAAATTAAACATTCCCATTTGATTTCAGACAGTAACATATTCTGTTGGATTGATCGTTATTGTCAATGTCAGGCTGGGGTTGTTCCCCTTGGAGCAAAGGAGGTTGAGGGGAGATTTGATAGAGGTGGACAAGATTCTGACAGGTTTAGATAAGGTGGACAAAGAAAATCTGTTCCTATTAGCTGATGGGACAAGGATGACAAGCAAATTTAAAGTTTTGGGTGGGATCACAGAATCAGAGAAACCCTGCAGTGCAGAAAGAGGCCATTTGGCCCATCGGGTCTGCACCGACCACAATCCCACCCAGGCCCTACCCCCATATCCCTACACATTTACCCGCTAATCCCTCTAACCTACGCATCTCAGGACTCTAAGGGGCAATTTTAGCATGCCCAATCAAACTAATCCGCACATCTTTGGACTGTGGGAGGAAACCAGAGCACCCGGAGGAAACCCACGCAGACACAAGGAGAATGTGCAAACTCCACACAGACAGTGACCCAAGCCGGGAATAGAACCCAGGTCCCTGGAGCTGTAAAGCAGCAGTGCTAACCACTGTGCTACCGTGCTGCCCATGTGAGGAGTAATATTTTGATGCAGTGAATGGTAATGACGTGGAACTCGTTGCCGACGAGGGTGGAGGAAGTGGAGACAATAAACAATTACAAAGGAAATTGGATGGGCATTTGGGAGGTTTCAAACAGAAATGCTGACTAAATATCTCTGAACTTCCGAGCACCTTGTCACTCTGTGATCCTTGTGAAATTTGAAACCAGGTATTCGCAACAAGACAAGAGCATCAGCCCACTGGAGGCAAAGTTGTGAGACCAGTCAGTCCAGCAGAAAGAAACCCTCCGACCCTCCCCATTGACCAATATAATTGAAAGCAGAAACAATAACAGCAAAATCGACCACTGGAACCACTCGTGAACTCGCTGGTGTACCAACAGCTGAGATGAAAGACTGAATCTCTTCTCACACACAGAGCAGCTGAACGGCCTCTCCCCAGTGTGAACTCCCTGGTGTGTCTGCAGGCAGAATAACAGAGAGAACCCCTTTCCACACACAGAGCAGGTGAACGGTTTCCACCCGGTGTGAACTTGTTGGTGTTTCTGCTGGCTGGATGAATCACTGAACCGCTTCCCACACAGAGTAGGTGAAAGGCCACTCCCCAGTGTGAACTTGCTGGTGCCTCCGCAGGTGGGATGACTGAGTGAATCCCTTCCCACACTGAGAGCAGGTGAATGGTCTCTCCCCAGTGTGAACTCGCTGGTGTGTCCGCAGGCTGGATGAAGTTATGAATGCCTTCCCACACTGAGAGCAGGTGAACGGTCTCTCCCCAGTGTGAACTCGCTGGTGTGTCCGCAGGCTGGATGACCGAGTGAATCCCTTTCCACGCTGAGAGCAGGTGAACGGTCTCTCCCCAGTGTGAACTCGCTGGTGTGTCCGCAGGCTGGATGAAGCTCTGAATCCCTCCCCACACTGAGAGCAGGTGAAGGGCCTCTCCCCGGTGTGAACTCGCTGGTGTCTCCACAGGTTGGAGGACCGAGTGAATTCCTTCCCACACAGAGAGCAGGTGAACAGCCTCTCCCCAGTGTGAACTCGCTGGTGTGTCCGCAGGCTGGATGAAGCTCTGAATCCCTTCTCACACTGAGAGCAGGTGAACGGCCTCTCCCCAGTATGAACCCGCTGGTGTGTCTGCAGGCTGGAAAACTGACTGAATCCCTTCCCACACTGAGAGCAGGTGAATGGCCTCTCCCCAGTGTGAACTCGCTGGTGTCTCCACATGTTCGATAACCGAGTGAAACCCTTCCCACACTGAGAGCAGGTGAATGGCCTCATCCCAGTGTGAACTCGCTGGTGTGTCCGCAGGCTGGACAACTGACTGAATCCTTTCCCACACTGAGAGCAGGTGAACGGCCTCTCCCCAGTGTGAACTCGCTGGTGTGTCTGCAGGCTGGATAACTGAGTGAATTTGTTCCCACACTGAGAGCAGGCGAATGGCCTCTCTCCAGTGTGAACTCGCTGGTGTGTCTGCAGGCTGGATGACAGAGTGAATCCCTTCCCACACTGAGAGCAGATGAACGGCCTCTCCCCAGTGTGACTGCGCCGATGAGCGTCCAGCTGAGATGGGGCGCTGTATCTCTTCCCACAATCCGCACATTTCCATGGTTTCTCCATGGTGCAGGTGTCCTTGCCGCTCTCTTGGGTGGACAATCAGTTGAAACCTCGTCCAGGCACAACACCAGTACGGTCTGTCCTCACTGTGAATGGTGTGACATTTATTCAGGCTGTGTAACTGGTTAAAGCTCTTTAGTCAGTTCATTGGAACACTCTCACTCGAGTGTGGCAGTGTGTTGGTGCTTTTCCAGTCACACTGATGCTTGAATTTTTTTTCAAATCGACAGACTGGACAAACATTTCCCCTTCCAGATTCAAAGGCCGATGATATTTCACTCCCAAGGAATATGACTGCCAGATCTAGACGTGACATTTGAGATTTCAGCCTGTAATTCCTCTTTCAATATCCTGTAAAATGAGTTAGAAATAGAAATAGAAATTCAGAACAGACCATTCTAGTTTCTATGGAACATTCTTTCCTCTCTCATTGTGCAAAAGCTGTAAATCTCCATCCCACACACTCTCCCTCCATTCTCACTCTGCTGTATTTAATATTCACCCTCCCAATTCTCCTGAAGGTGCTGATTGAGGCTGATTGACAGATCCATGCTCACTGCTTCCTGTCCAGCACAGAAATCATAACAAATTGGAGCTGTAGTTGGCCATTCAGCCCATCGAACTGCTTCAACCATTGATTGAGAATTGGCTGATCTACCGCACACTATTTCCATAGGGCCACTATTTCCCAAACTATCCCCCAAGTTGCTCAATGCCTCAAAAGTTACCAATCTCTCTCTTGAAAATATTTGATGACTGAGGCTCCACAGTCCTCTGGAGCGCAGAATTCAAACACTTTACTCACAGACAATGGACCAAGCTCCGCGCAGCCATTGACATCAGGCCCGGACTCTGATTGGCTGGAGGACCAGCGCCTATCCGGTCCTCCACGCGTTGCCATTGGTTAATCTCCCGCATGTGGACAATGAGGGGGCGGAACCCGAGCCCACATGAGGGTGGGCGGTGCTTTGACCGCCGGCCGCGCTGAGCTGGTGTCCAATCCGCAGTGTGCTGCTTCTGTAACCAGTGATATTGCTGCCAATGGGACAGTGTGTGCTGGGAACGCCCCTCTGAGTCATTGTGACGGCACAATGAGCCCTGCCTCAATCAGCCAATAGCAATCACTCTGCTCCG
This sequence comes from Mustelus asterias, assembly GCF_964213995.1. Lineage (NCBI taxonomy): Eukaryota > Metazoa > Chordata > Chondrichthyes > Carcharhiniformes > Triakidae > Mustelus > Mustelus asterias. The sequence continues at coordinate 60,046 of NW_027590219.1, forward strand.
CGGTGACGTCTCCGGGTTCAGGCGCGCGGACCCGGGAGCCCCGCCCCCACCCATTGTTCCCCCAGTCTGTCCATTCCACACATTGTTAGTCCAGTCAGGTAGACATATATCTGTCTGGCCGCCTGCATGGAGATTTCCAGCTGTGTCCAGGACACAGAGAGCTGAAAGTATCCAATACACATCTCTTTAGAAACTTACAAACCCTACAGTGCAGAAAGAGGCCATCTGGCCCACCGACCACAATCCCACCCAGACCCTACCCCCATATCCCTACATATTTACCCGCTGATCCCTCTAACCTACGCATCTCAGGACACTAAGGGGCAATTTTAGCATGGCCAATCAACCTAACCCGCACATCTTTGGACTGTGGGAGGAAACCGGAGCACCCGGAGGAAACCCACGCAGACACGAGGAGAATGTGCAAACTCAACACAGGCAGTGACCCAAGCCGGGAATCGAACCCAGGTCCCTGGAGCTGTGAAGCAGCAGTGCTAACCACTGTGCTACCGTGCCGCCTGTCTTGATGCTCTCTCCACTCACATTGTTTGTATCTTAAAGCCTTGATTAGTTGTAAGTATTCGCATTCCAAGCATTATTCTGTAAATTGAGTTTGTGTCTTTATACGCCCTGTTTGTGAACAGAATTCCCACTCACCTGAAGAAGGGGCTTAAGGCTCCGAAAGCTTGTGTGGCTTTTGCTACCAAATAAACCTGTTGGACTTTAACCTGGTGTTGTTAAACTTCTTACTGTGTTTACCCCAGTCCAACGCCGGCATCTCCACATTGTGTAAGTCCATCCACAGTGATATTAGGGAAAGATTTCCAGCTACACATTCCAGACTTTCCCTAGACTGTAGGTGGATACCAGATTGATATATTCCATTCAACCACACCCAAGGTGAGTTATTCCAATTCCTTTATTGTCCAGGACAATATATTCACAATATCTTTAAAACAGAATTTAAACATTCCCATTTGATTTCAGGTACGAACATATTCTGTTAGTTTGTTCTTTATTGTCAATGTCAGGCTGGGGTTGTTCTCCTTGCAGCAAAGGACAAGATTCTGCCAGATTTAGATAAGGTGGACAAAGAAAAACTGTTCCCATTAGCTGATGGGAGAAGGAGAGGGGGACACAGAGTTAAAGTTTTGGGTCAGAGATGTAGGGGGGATGTGAGGAAGAATATTTTAATGCAGCGAATGGTAATGACCTGGAACTCGCTGCCTATGAGGGTGGAGGAAACGGAGACAATAACCAATTACAAAGGAAATTGGATGAGCATTGGGGGGTTTCAGACAGAAATGCTGACTAAATATCTCTGAACTTCCTCACACCCGGTCACTCTGTGATCCTTGAGAAATTTGAAACCATGTATTCGCAACAAGACACAAAGAGCATCAGCCCATTGGAGGCAAAGTTGTGAGACCGGCCAGTCCAGCAGAAAGAAACCCTCCGACCTTCCCCATTGACTAACTGTGAGAATGAACAAAATGCAGTCCTGGATGTACTTGAGAGCGGAAACAATAACAGCAGAATCCAACCCTGTGAACTTGTTGGTGTCTCAGCAGCTGGGATGAAATTCTGAACACTTTTTATACACTCAGCGGGTGAACGGTTTCTCCCCAGTGTAACCTCACTGATGTCTCAGCAGGTGGGATAACTGAGTGAATTCCTTCCCACACTGAGAGCAGGTAAACGGCCTCTCCCCGCTGTGAATGCGCTGATGTGTCCGCAGGACGGATGACCGAGTGAATCCCTTCCCACACTGAGAGCAGGTGAACGGCCTCTCCCCAGTGTGAACTCGCTGGTGTCTCTGCAAGGCGGATGACACAGTGAATCCCTTTCCACACTGAGAGCAGGTGAATGGCCTCTCCCCAGTGTGAACGCGCTGATGTGTCTGCAGGTCAGATGACCGAGTGAATCCCTTCCCACACTGAGAGCAGATGAATGGCCTCTCCCCAGTGTGAATTCGCTGGTGTGTCCATAGATTGGATAGCTGGTTGAATCCCTTCCCACACTGAGGGCAGATGAATGGCCTCTCCCCAGTGTGGCTGCGCCGATGAGCATCAAGCAGAGAGGGGGCTCTGTATCTCTTCCCACAGTCCGCACATTTCCATGGTTTCTCCATGATGCAGGTGTCCTTGCCTCTACCTTGGGTGGACAATCAGCTGAAGCCTCATCCACACACACAACACGTGTACAGTGTCTCCCCGCTGTGAATGGTGTGATATTTATTCAGGCTGTGTAACTGGTTAAAGCTCTTCAGTCAGTGCACTGGAACACTCTCACTTGAATGTGGAAGTGTGTTGGTGCTTTTTCAGTCAGATTGATGTTTGAAATCTTTTCAAATCTTCCAGATTCAATGGCCGATGATATTCAGGTCCCAAGGAATATGACTCTGCCAGATCTCAACGTGACATTCGAGATTTTAGCCTGTGATTCCTCTTTCAATATCCTGTAAAACAAGTTGACACAAGTCATCACTGTCAGTACAGGATCGAAAATCAGAACAGACAATTCCAGTTTCTATGGAACATTCTTTCTCTCTCATTCCCCAAAAGCTGTAAATCTCCATCCCACACACTCTCCCTCCATTCTCACTCTGCTGTATCTAATATTCACCCTCCCAATTCTCCTGAAGGTGCTGATTGAGGCTGATTGACAGATCCGTGCTCACTGCTTCCTGTCCTGGACACAGAGAGCTGAAAATCTCAATGCAGGCGGCCAGACAGATATATGCCCATATGACTGGACTAAAAATGTGTGGAATATACAGACTGGATTCACGACCTTACCCTTCAGTTGCTGCAAGTCCCCAATTTCCCCCAGAATGAGAAAAGAAACGGAAAGGGGGAAACATTGATTTCCTCCCAGATGTTGCAGAGGCGGAAGGTTTAATCTGAAGCTCATTGGCCAACTTCCACATTGTGGCGTCACAATAGAGCCCTGCCTGAATCAGCCAATAGGAATCTCGCTGCTCTCCGGTGACGTCACTGCGGTTCCAATGCGCAGGCCCGGCCGTCCCCACCCTCTGTTGCCCCTCCCCCTCCTCCAGCCAAGGTTTCCAGGCAACCGGCTGACAGCTCCGGCCAGAGCGAGAAGCCGCTCGGTGATCTCCTCCCGCCGGCCCGGACTGCGCATGTTCAAGGGAGAGGGAAGCTGCACATGTGCGGGGGAGGTGCCCACCCGCTGACGAAGATACTGAGGTTTTGACCAATGGGAAGAGTTGGAGGACCGCAAGGAGTCTGGTCCTCCAGCCAATCAGAGCTCCCCATTGTCTGAATGCGGAAGTTGGTTGGCCAATGAGCTTCAGACCAAACCTCCTCCTCTGTTCTGTCAGTTTATTTTACTATTTATTGCCAATTTATGTACATCTGTGCTTTAAATCCTTGATGGATACAGCATCACACGAATCCTGTGCCCAATAGCCTTAGCGGGCAGGTTACTCCTGAACTTGGCACGCTTAAGAGCAGGAGGTATCGCTTCTCGGCCTTTTGGCGAAGATCAAGTGTAGTATTGACATGCTGTGCTTGGTTGAAGTCATTTGGTTACATTTTAGCTTCAATTGAAGCAGTTTTTAAAAGCGGCATCTCGGAATGCACAATGAATAGTCAGATCCTCGGAGGTACAGAGGATCAGAGGGACCTTGGTGCGTATGTTCATAGATCTCTGAAGACAGTAGGACAGCGACATAAGGTGGTTCAGAAGGCACATGGGATACTTGCCTTCATTAACCGAGGCATTGAATATAAGAGCAGGGAGGTTATAATGGAGCTATACAAAACGCTGGTTGGCCACACTATGGTGGAGTACTGTGTGCAGTTCTGGTTGCCACACTATAGGAAGGATGTAATTGCACTGTAGAAGGTGCAGAGGAAATTCCCCAGGGTGTTGCCTGGGCTGGAGTGTTTCAGCTATCAAGAGAAACTGGATAGGCTGGCGTTGTTTTTCTTGGAGCAGAGAAGGGTGAGAGGGACCTTATTGAGGTGTATAAAATTCTGAGGGGCACAGATGGAGGGGGACAGGAAGGAACTTTTCTCTTTAGTAGAGGGGGCAATAACCAAAGGCATGGATTTAAGTTCAGGGGCAGTAGGTTTATAGGAGATGTGAGGAAAAACCTTTTCACTCAGACGGTGGTGGGAATCTGGAACTCACTGCATGAAACATTTAAGAAGTATTTAGATGAGCTCTTGAAATGCCATAGCATACAAGGTTACGCACCAAGAGTGGAAAATGGGATTAGAATAGAAAGGTGTTTGATGGTCGGCGCAAAGACGATAGGCTGAAGGGCCTCTTTCCATGCTGTCAAACTCTATGACCACCCTCACAGGCAGTAAGTTCAAGACTATCATCAATCACAACCCCCTGTATCTTCACTAACTGAAACAATCCATTTAAAACATTCTTAGTCGAGGAATATCATCATATTTCTGTTCGGCCGGAAGCCTGCATGGAGATTTTCAGCTCTCTGTGTCCAGGACAGGAAGCAGTGGGCATGGATCTGTCAATCAGCCTCAATCAGCACCTTCAGGAGAATTGGGAGGGTGAATATTAGATACAGCAGAGTGAGAATGGAGGGAGAGTGTGTGGGATGAAGATTTACAGCTTTTGGGGAATGAGAGAAGAAAGAATGTTCCATAGAAACTAGAATTGTCTGTTCTGAATTTCTATGCTGTACTGACACTGATTAATTTTTCAAACTCGTTTTACAGGATATCAGAAGGTGAGGATTTACAGACAAAAACTCAAAACAAACATCACGTCAGCATTCAATTTATCAGGACCTGAATATCACTGACCTTTGATTCTAGAAGGTGAAATGTTTCTCTGTTCTTTCTGCTTCAGAAGATTCTCAACATCAGTGTGACTGGAAAAGCACCGAGACTCACACACATCCGAGTGAGAGTGTTCCAGTACACTGAGTGTGGAAAGAGCTTTAACCAGTTACACAGCCTGAAAATACATCGCAGCATTCACAGCGGGGAGAGACTGTACCCGTGTTCTGCGTGAGATTTAACTGATTGTTTAACCTGGAGAGTCACAAGGACACCCGCATCAGGGGAAAACCGTGGAAATGTGGGGACTGTGGAAAGGGATTCAATGTCCCATCAGAGCTGGAAATTCATCGACGCAGTCACACTGGAGAGAGACCGTTCAGCTGCTCAGATTGTGGGAAGGGATTCACTCAGTCATCCAGCCTGCAGAGACACCAGCGAGTTCACACCGGGGAGAGACCGTTCACCTGCTCTCAGTGTGGGAAGGGATTCACTCGGTCCTCCCACCTGCTGAGTCACAAAGTCACTCACACCAATGAGAGACCCTTTAAATGTACTGACTGTGGGAGTGGATTTAAAAGTTCTCGAGAACTGGTGTCCCACCAACGCACTCACACTGTGGAGAGACCGTTCAGCTGCTCTCACTGCTCAAAGATGTTTAGAACGACATTCCACCTGCGGAAACACCAGCGAGTTCACACTGGGGAGAGGCCGTTCACCTGCTCTGTGTGTGGGAACGGGTTCACTCAGCTATCCATCCTGCTGAGACACAATCTCATTCACACCAATGAGAGACCCTTTAAATGTTCTGACTGTGGGAGCGGATTCAAAAGCTCAGTGGATCTGGTGTCCCACCAGCGCATTCACACTGAGGAGCGACCATTCAGCTGCTCTCACTGCACAATGAGATTTAAATGGTCATCTGCACTGCGGATACACCAGCGAGTTCACACTGGGGAGAGGCCGTTCGCCTGCTCTGTGTGTGGGAAGGGATTGACTCGGTTATCCAACCTTCAGAAACACCAACAGATTCACAAATGATTATCGAGTTGGTTTCTGCTGTTAATCACATCCAGCACTGAACCACGTTCATTCTGACAGTTGGTGAAGTGGAAGGTTGAAGGGTTTTCTTTCTGCTGGACTGGCTGGTTTCACCCCTCTGCTTCCAATGAGCTGATGCTCTTTGAGCCTGGGAGAGCACATTTCCAATGAAATAAGAACAAAGAAAATTACAGCACAAGAACAGGCCCTCCAAGCCTGCACTGATCATGCTGCCTGACTGAACTAAAACCCCCTACCCTTCCGGGGATCATATTCCTCTATTCCCATCCTATTCATGTATTTGTCCAGATGCCCCTTAAAAGTCACTACTGTATCCGCTTCCACTACCACCCCCAGCAGCGAGTTCCAGGCACCCATCACCCTCAAGAACAAAGAACAATACAGCACAGGAACAGGCCCTTCGGCCCTCCAAGCCCGTGCTGCTCCCTGGTCCAAACTAGACCATTCTTTTGTATCCCTCCATTCCCACTCCGTTCGTATGGCTATCTAGATAAGTCTTAAACGTTCCCAGTGTGTCCGCCTCCACCACCTTGCCTGGCAGCGCATTACAGGCCCCCACCACCCTCTGTGTAAAATATGTCCTTCGGATATCTGTGTTAAACCTCCCCCCACCTTCACCTTGAACCTATGACCCCTCGTGAACGTCACCACCGACCTGGGGAAAAGCTTCCCACCGTTCACCCTATCTATGTCTTTCATAATTTTATACACCTCTATTAAGTCTCCCCTCATCGTCCGTCTTTCCAGGGAGAACAACCCCAGTTTACCCAATCTCTCCTCATAACTAAGCCCCTCCACACCAGGCAACATCCTGGTAAACCTCCTCTGTACTCTCTCCAAAGCCTCCACGTCCTTCTGGTAGTGTGGCGACCAGAACTGGACGCAGTATTCCAAATGCGGCCGAACCAACGTTCTATACGTCTGCAACATCAGACCCCAACTTTTACACTCTATGCCCCGTCCTATAAAGGCAAGCATGCCATATGCCTTCTTCACCACCACCTCCACCTGTGACGTCACCTACAAGAATCTGTGGACTTGCACACCCAGGTCCCTCTGCGTATCTACACCCTTTATGGTTCTGCCATTTATCGTATAGTTCCTCCCTACATTATTTCTACCAAAATGCATCACTTCGCATTTATCAGGATTGAACTCCATCTGCCATTTCTTTGCCCAAATTCCCAGCCTATCTATATCCTTCTGTAGCTTCTGACAATGCTCCTCACTATCTGCAAGTCCTGCCAATTTTGTGTCGTCCACAAACTTACTGATCACCCCAGTTACACCTTCTTCCAGATCATTTATATAAATCACAAACAGCAGAGGTCCCAATACAGAGCCCTGCGGAACACCACTAGTCACAGGCCTCCAGCCGGAAAAAGACCCTTCCACTACTACCCTCTGTCTTCTGTGACCAAGCCAGTTCTCCACCCATCTAGCCACCTCCCCCTTTATCCCATGAGATCCTACCTTTTTCACCAGCCTACCATGAGGGACTTTGTCAAACGCTTTACTAAAGTCCATTCTAAAGTACACACTGTGTAAAAAATCTGCCTTATACATCTCCTTTAAACCTTGCCCCTCGCACCTTAAAGCTGTGACTCTTCCACCCTGGGAAAAAGCGTTTGACTATCCATTCTGTCCATGCCCCTCATAATATTGTAGACTTCTATCAGGTCACTGCTCAACCTCTGTTGTTCCAGTGAGAACAAACCAAGTTTCTCCAACCTCTCCTCATAGCGAAACAAACAAATAAACAAAATGATCCACAAAAACTGATGAAAGACATTTATTTTATCCTGGATAGTAAATAGTGTTTTTCCTCCACTGCAAGTAGATCTAAAATAAATACAGAAAGAACTGGAAAAACACAGGTCTGGCAGCATCTGTGGAGAGAGAAACTGAGTTAATGTTTCACGTCCAATGTAACTCTACTTCAGAACTAGAGGGAGAAATGTGATGGGTTTGATACTGCTGAGAAAGGGGGGAGGGTCAGGTCGAACAAAAGGGAAAGTCAGGGATTGGTTAGAGGGCGACGAGATTAAATGTCAAAAATGTCCTGGAACAAAAGGCAAAGGGAGAGGTAATGGTTGTAGTGAAGAAAGAAAGCAGTTTTGTCACTAGATTAATTGTATCCTCAATTACTTGCCCCATTTTCTGTCATTATCAGGAATACAATAGAATAATTTCACACCATCCCTTTATCTGATTCTATACAATCCCTGTACAAATGTTGAGGCTAATCAGAGCTGGAAGGTCTCTCTCGCCGGTACATTTATCTTCACTGCACATTCTTTACATACACAGCAATTAAGCTTTTACATTTGACTGCAAATAAAACTCAATCTTTCATTATAACTACTGATTCATTATTGATTCATTAACTTTAACTCAATTATGGCTCACAACTTATTCAACCATCTGTTACTGACTGGTAGCTAATTATTACAGTAATCTTTAATTAATACATTTGGTTAATACAAGATACAATGGTTCAAAAATATACTTTGTGAAAGACACAAAGCTTTCTTACTAATCTTGATCAGGTTGAACAATCAGCCTCATTCTTGAGCCAGACTTTAGCAGAATATAGTGTCCTCTAACTTATCAAAATGATTGAAGAATTCCTTAATTGCTTGCTCAGCAGTGTCTGGAGGCTTTTAGCTTTATGATATAAAGTTCTCATCACATGTTAGAGTTTAACATGGCTTCCTTGACCTAGTTATATTTAACTGTTAATACAGATGGAAGTGATCATTTTCATTTCTGAGGCACCCCTACATTTACCCACATCACAACAGTGACTACACTTCAAAATAACTTGACCGTAAAACACTTTCCAAGATCTTGTGGTCATGCAAGAAGCTGCAGAAATGTAATTTCCTTTTTAGGAATAGTCCCCAACTTGGATACATCACACTCAGTCCACTCATGGAGATCATTAATAAAGACTGAGTCTCAATTTTGAGTAACAACCATGTCTTTCACTCCGTTTCCAAATCCCCTGTGAAAATCCAAACACAATATATCGTGAAATTATTTGGTTTAAAACAGAATGAGTTGTTGTGATTTGGAATTCACTGTCTGAAAATGGTGCAGGAAGCAAATTAAACTGGATCTTTCAAAAGGGAACTGGGCAGATTCTAAATGAAATATGGGATTAATGGAGGATCTTGTTCAAAGGGATATCATGGGTACAATGGCTGGAATGGCCTCCTTCTCTGCTCTCAGATTCATTTTCATTTGATGAAAGTGATAAATATCTGGAACCCACTTCCTACGATGGGCAGAGAAACAGAGATGATGGAATCTTTCCAAAAGGAAATTGGATGGGCAATTGAGGGAAATAAACCGACAGGGGTACGGGGATAGAACGGGGCAATGGTTTGATTCACAGGGAACCAGCATGGACTTAATGGGGCGGATGGCCGCATTCGTGACCCTAATTCTTGACTGATCTAAAGAGAGTATAACCTGATGCATAACCATAAAGCGAATGAAGACAACAGCAAAGGCTGATGGTTAGAAGAGCTAACTCTGTATCAGGCTGAGTACTGTGGGAGGATCAGGCTGAAGGAGTTCTGCACTGAGGAATGGACACAGGAGCTCATTGATTGGGGGCAGTCGCTCTGCCTCGAACAGACATTGAGTGAACATAGACCCTTGTGTGTTGTGCTCCTGAGAGAAATGCCACCCCCTGAGAAAGGCATGACTCCCTCAGCCTTTGTGACTAAAAGACAGTGATCCATATGACCATAAGATATCAGGGCAGAATTAGGCCATTTGGCCCATCGAGTCTGCTCTGCCATTCAATCATGGCTGATATGATTCTCATCCCCATTCTCCTGCCTTCCCCCCATAACCTTTGATCCCCTTATTGATCAAGAACCTATCCATCTCTGTCTTAAAGACACTTAATGACCTGGCCTCCACAGCCCTTTGTGGCAATGAGTTTCACATTTGCCACCCTCCTCTCGAGAAATTCCACCTCATCTCAGTTTTAAAGGAGCGTCCCTTCACTCTGAGGTTTCCACTAGTGGAAACATCCTCTCCACGTCCATTCTATCTCGGTCTCTCAGTATTCTGTAAGTTTCAATTAGATCCCCTCTCATCCTTCTGAACTCCATCGACGATAGACCCAGACTCCTCAACTGCTCCTCATATGACAAACCCTTCATTCCTGGGATCATTCCTGTGAACCTCCTCTGGACCCCCTCTAAGGCCAGCACATCCTTCCTTAGGATGGGGCCCAAAACTGCTCACAATATTCCAAATGGGGTCTGACCAGAGCCTGATACCGCCTCAGCAGTACATCATTGCTCTTGTATTCTAGCCCTCTAGAAATGAATGCAAGCATTGAATTTGCCTTCGTAACTGCCAACTGAACCTGCATGTTAACCTTAAGAGATTCCACAACCAGCACTCCCAAGTCCCTTTGTGCTTGAGATTTCCGAAACCTTTCACCATTTGGAAAATAGTCTACGCCTCTTCTTCTGACCAAAGTGCATAACCTCACACTTCCCCACATTATATTCCATCTAGCACTTCTTTGCCCATTTGCCTAGCCTGTCCAAGTCATTCTGCAGCCTCCCAACTTCCTCAACACTACCAGTCCCTCTACATATCTTTGTATCATCCGCAAATTTAGAAAGGGTCAAGACCTTTCAGGTGTCCAGATCACCAACAATCTGCCCTGGTCCCCCCCATGCTGACACTATAGTTAAGAAAGCCCACAAATGCCTCTACTTTCTCAGAAGACTGAGGAAATTTGGCATGTCAGCTATGACTCTCACCAATTTTTACAGATGCACCACAGAAAGCATTCTTTCTGGTTGTTTCACAGCTTGATATGGCTCCTGCTCTGCCCAAGGTCACAAGGAACTACAAAAGGTCGTAGTGTAGCCCAATCCATCATGCAAACCAACCTCCCATCCATTGACTCTGTCTACACTTCCCGCTGCCTCGGCAAAGCAGCCAGCATAATTAAGGACCCCACGCACACCGGACATTCTCTCTTCCACCTTCTTCCATTGGGAAAATGATGCAAAAGCCTGAGGTCACGTACCAACCGACTCAAGAACAGCTTCTTCCCTGCTGCCATCAGACTTTTGAATGGACTAACCTTGCATTAAGTTGCTCTTTCTCTATACCCTAGCTATGACTGTAACACTACATTCTGCACTCTCTCATTTCTTTCTCTGTGTACGGTATGCTTTGTGCGTATAGCGCACAAGAAACAGTACTTTTCACTGTATGCTAATACATGTGACAATAATAAATCAAATCAAAACAAAATCAAATCAAAATAAATTTAGCAATTATGCCCTCATTCCATCTTCCAGATCATTAATGTGTAACAGTGCATGTTCTGTGAATATGTGACTGAAAGCACATCTCAGCCAGCGAGACCCCGAGCAGAAGAAGATAAAGGAGATTTGCCAGTGTTGACCTGCAGGAATAACCAAAGCACAAAGAAAGGTCCCCAAGTCTGGGACTCAGAAATATTGGAACAAAAGCCTATCGGCAGGGAGCCTGATCAATTTGCCTTTTTGGTTTGATTTGATTTACTATCGTCACATGTATTAACATACAGTGAAAAGTTTTGTTTCTTGTGCGCTAAACAGACAAAACAAAACATTCATAGAGAAGGAAATGAGAGAGTGCAGAATGTAGTGTTACAGTGATAGCTTGGGTGTAGAGAAAGATCAACTTAATGCAAGGGAAGTCCATTCAAAAGTCTGACAGCAGCAGGGAAAAATCTGTTCTTGAGTTGGTCGGTACGTGACCTCAGATTTTTGTATCTTTTTCCCAATGGAAGAAAGGGGAAGAGAGAATGTCCAGGGTGCGTGGGGTGCTTAATTATGCTGGCTGCTTTGCCGAGGCAGCGGGAAGTGTAGACAGAGTCAATGGATGGGAGGCTGGTTTGCGTGATGTATTGGGCTACATTCACTACCTTTGGTAGTTCCTTGCGGTCTTGGGCAGAGCAGGAGCCGTACCAAGCTGTGATATGGGACATCTGTAAAAGTTGGCGAGAGTCGCAGCTGACATGCCAAATTTCCTTAGCCTTCTGAGAAAGTAGACGAGTTCCTTGCACTGGGTAGTATTTGAGTCCAAGCTGTGAGTTTTGTGTTTTTTAATCAGTATTTTAGCAAGTGTTGAGTAAAAAGGCAGTTTCAATGGTTTTTGAATGAACATAGAAACCCTACAGTGCAGAAGGAGGCCATTCGGCCCATCGAGTCTGCACCGACCACAATCCCACCCAGGCCCTACCCCCACATATTTACCCGCTAATCCCTCTAACCTACACATCCCAGGACTCTAAGGGGCAATTTTTAACCTGGCCAATCAACCGAACCTGCACATCTTTGGACTGTGGGAGGAAACCGGAGCACCCGGAGGAAACCCACGCAGACACGAGGAGAATGTGCAAACTCCACACAGACAGTGACCCGAGCCGGGAATCGAACCCAGGACCCTGGAGCTGTGAAGCAGCAGTGCTAACCACTGTGCTACCGTGCCGCCCGTGTTCGAAGATGTGCTACCGTGTTCGAAGATAAGTTAAGAAAGGAATAGTTCATTGGTGAACCCTTCAGCATGCAGGTCAGCGGTAGCACCCCCGCACATGCGCAGCTTCCCCTCTCCCTTGGACATGCGCAGTCCCGGGCCGGGGGGAGGGGGAGATCACCGAGCGGCTTCTCGCTCTGTCCGGAGCCGTCAGCCGGTTGCCTGGAAACCTTGGCTCGAGGAGGTGCAGGGGGAGGGGAACAATGGGTGGGGGCGGGTCTCCCGTGTCCGCGCGGCGGAGATCCCACCCCCTGACCTTCATGCTGAGGGGTTGACCAATGGGAAGAATTGGAGGACCGGAAGGACTCTGGTCCTCCAGCCAATCAGAACGCGGATTTTGTGTGAATGAAGATTGAGCTTCAGACAGACTGAAACTTCCTCTGTGCAACATCTGTGAGTAAAACACTTTCTTTTCTCCCCCTTTCCATTTCTTTTCTCATTCTGGGGGAAATTGGGGACTTGCAGCAACTGAAGGGAAAGGAAATGAATCCAGGGAGGCTGCAGACTCTGGAAAGGTTGGCCCAGGTTTCTCTCTCTCAAACCAGAAAATGATCCATTTCTGCCCACTGTTTGCTGTTAGCCAATTTTCTATCCACGCCAATATGTTATCCCCACAGCATGAATTTTTATTTGCTGCAATAATCTTTAATGTTTCACCTCATCAAATGTCTTCTGGAAATCTAAGTACAGCACATCCACTGATTCCATTTATCCAATTCCCAATGGGGAATTTTAGAAAATTAAACAACACATCAACGATCTCACTCTGTTAAGACCGAGAATGGAGCCCAGCAGGACCCGAGGACTCATCAGCCCACAGCTCCAACAGTTTGCTGAGGACCACTTCCCTGGTAATTGTGCTTTTTCAGAGTTCATCCCACACTTCTGTTTTCTGATTTCCAGCTGTTTCTGAGTTTTAACTGTATCCTCTATTGTGAACACCGAGGCAAAATACTTGTTCAATTAATTTCCCAGCTCCTTATTTTTCATTTTTAATTGCTGGACTCACTTTCTATAAGACTCTTAAGAAATGAAGTAGGGCAAGTGAATGAAGTGTCAGTCGGAGAGCACTTTGTGTCCAGTGACCAGAACACTATTAGTTTTTAAATAGTTCTGGAAAAAGATAGGAGTGATCCACAGGTTAAGGCCCTAAACTGGAGCAGGGCCAATGTTGTGGGCATTAGGCAGGATCTAGCAGATGTTGATTATGTGAGTCTGTTTGAAGAGAAAGGAATGACTGGCCAATGCGAAGCTTTTAAAAGTGTGATATCAAGAGTCCAGGAGAAGTATATTCCTGCTCAGATGAAGGGAGAGAATGGTAAACACACAGCCATGGAGCATTAAACTTGCCTCGCAGGGCCTCTCATATCAGCGCAAAGACAGCTGCTTTGTGAGACTGCGAGCAGCACAGACAAGTCAGAGATAAGAGTGTCTTGAGAAGAGGGATTCATTGTGAAGGCTCAGGGACGGTTGATAAGATGTAAGAATTCTATTATTTTAATGAACATTCTTTCCTCTCTCGTTCCCCAAAAGCTGTAAATCTCCATCCCACACACTCTCCCTCCATTCTCACTCTGCTGTATCTAATATTCACCCTCCCAATTCTCCTGAAGGTGCTGATTGCGGCTGATTGACAGATCCATGCTCACTGCTTCCTGTCCAGCAGTCAAAAAATCATAAGATTTCGGAGCTGCAGTTGGCCATTCAGCCCATCGAACTGCCTCAAACATTCATGGAGAATTGGCTGATCTACCTCAGCACCATTTCCCACACTATCCCCTAGATAGAGAGAGAATAGAGCCAACGTTTCGAGTCTGCAGAGAGGAAGGAATGTTCAATAGAAACTTGAATTGTCTGTTCTGAATTTCTATCCTGCACTGTCACTGATGACTTCTGTAAACTCATTTTACAGGGTATCGAAAGAGGAATCACAAGCTGAAATCTCAAACGTCACATCTCGATCTGACAGAGTCATATTCCTTGGGACCTGAATATCATCAGCCTTTGAATCTAGGAAAAATGGTTGTCTGGTCTGATGACTTGAAAAGATTTCAAACATCAGTGTGACTGGAAAAGTGCCAACACACTGCCAGACTGGAGTCAGAGTGTTCCAGTGCACTGAGCTTGAACCAGTTACACAGCCTGAATAAATATCACACTGTTCACAGCGGGGGTGGGGGACTGTTCTGTGTGTGGACGAGTCTTCAACTGAAGAGAGAGGCAAGGACACCTGCACCATGGAGAAACCATGGAAATGTGGGGACTGTGGGAAGAGATACAGATACCCATCCCTGCTGGAAGCTCATCGGCGCAGCCACACTGGGGAGAGGCCATTTACCTGCTCTCACTGTGGGGTGGGATTCACTCGGTTGTCCCAGCTGCAGACACACCAGCGAGTTCACACTGGGGAGAGACCGTTCACCTGCTCTCAGTGTGGGGAGGGATTCAGTCAGTTATCCAGCCTGCAGACCCACCAGCGAGTTCACACTGGGGAGAGGCCCTTCACCTGCTCTCAGTGTGGGGAGGGATTCAGTCAGTTATCCAGCCTGCAGGCACACCAGCGAGTTCACACTGGGGAGAGACCGTTCACCTGCTCTCAGTGTGAGAAGGGGTTCAGTCAGTTATCTAACCTGCAGACGCACCAGCGTGTTCACACTGGGGAGAGACCGTTCATTTGCTCTCAGTGTGAGAAGGGGTTCAGTCAGCTATCTAACCTGCAGACACACCAGCGAGTTCACACTGGGGAGAAACCGTTCATCTGCTCTCAGTGTGAGAAGGGATTCACTCATTTATCCAGCCTCCAGACGCACCAGCGAGTTCACACTGGAGAGAGACCATTCACCTGCTCTCAGTGTGGGAAGGGATTCACTGATTTATCCACCCTGCGGAGACACCAGCGAGTTCACACTGGGGAGAGACCATTTATCTGCTCTCAGTGTGGGAAGGGGTTCAGCCAGTTATCCAACCTGCAGGCACACCAGCGAGTTCACACTGGAGAGAGGCCATTCATCTGCCCTCAGTGTGGGGAAGGATTCACTCGGTCATCCAACCTGCAGACACACCAGCGAGTTCACACTGGGGAGAAACCATTCACCTGCTCTCAGTGTGGGAAGGGATTCACTCGGTTATCCAACCTGGGGACACACCAGCGAGTTCACACTGGGGAGAGGCCGTTCACCTGCTCTCAGTGTGGGAAGGGATTCAAAGTTTCATCCCACCTGCTGAGACACCAAAAAGTTCATGAGTGATTCCAGGAGTTTGGATTCTGCTGTCATTGTTTCTCTCTCAATTACATCCAGGACTGCATTTTGTTCATTCTCACAGTTGGTCAATGGAGAGGGTCGGAGGGTTTCTTTCTGCTGGACTGGCCGGTCTCACAACTGCCTCCAGTGGGCTGATGCTCTTTGAGTCTTGTTGCGAATACCTGGTTTCAAATTTCACACGGATCACAGAGTGACAGGGTGTGAGGAAGTTAAGAGTCACTATTTCTGTTTGAAACCCCCCCAAATGCTCATCCAATTTCCTTTGTAATTGTTTATTGTCTCCACTTCCTCCATCCTCGTAGGCAGCGAGTTCCAGGTCATTACCATTCACTGCATCAAAATATTCTTCCTCACATCACCCCCTGCATCTCTGACCCAAACCTTAAACCTATGTCCCCCTCATCCTTGTCCCATCAACTCATGGGAACAGCTTTTCTTTGTCCACCTTATCTAAACCTGTCAGAATCTTGTCCACCTCTATCAAATCTCCCCTCAACCTCCTTTGCTCCAAGAGGAACAACCCCAGCCTGACATCGACAATAAAGAACAAACTAACAGAATATGTTAATACCTGAAATCAAATGGGAATGTTTAATTTCTGTTTGAAAGATATTGTGAATATATTGTCCTGGACAATAAAGGAATTGGAATAACTCATCTTGGGAGTGGTTGAATGAAATATATAAATCTGGAACTACCTACAGTCTTGTGAAAGTCTGGAATGTGTAGCTGGAAATCCCTCCCTCACAGTACTGTGGGTGTACTTACACCTCAGGCATTGTAGCAGTTCAGGAAGGCAGTGTTGGGGTTGACCATGGCCGAGGCAGCTACATACAGCCACATATTCTGTTATAATTGATTCATTGTTTGAAATTTACAAGCTGTGAGAACCTGTGTTTCGTTTGTTTTATGTGGATGTTTGTAGATGTGTTTATCATTGTTTTGGGCGACATTTGTTAAGGTTTATCTTCCTCGAGAATTAACTTTATCTTTAATTAAAGGCATTTCTGAAAGTTTAAAAACAGAACCACAAGAACGCTTAAGGAATTCATTCTGGTTGTTGTTGTAAAGCCCATGCTAAGTTTCTCTGCTTGTGTGTGGATGATATTTGTGGGTTGCTTCAAGCTTTGAGGTTTTCTGTCTGTGATTTAAATCAAACAGATTTTTTTTAAAGTAAGTGTAATTGATAAAGTTTTTTTTTCAAAAGTTATGAACCTGGAACAATATTTACATGATGCCAGGATATTTTACTAAACATGCAGGAATGTTAATCCGGATACAATTCACACATGTGAGAATGAGAGTTTTAATTTGTAATGGTTATTTAAAATTTGGGACATGTGAAATGATTCTGACCAATCCTGTGTTGGATTAAACTTCCTGTCAGGTCCAAAGATTTATTGCTGACATAAGAATGGTTAAAATGCTGTGGGAATTATAAGTTGAAAAGGAGAGATTATTAAATAGAAATGATTCCCAGACCGTGTGGTCATTAGATTAAAACAAAGGAAGGGTGCTGACATCCATTTGAGAACTTTTAATCCACCCCTTTTCAAACTAAGGGAGTCTATGTCCAAAGAAAACCCCAAGGATGGTAGATGAGGGGGTCTGGAAAACATCATGATGGGGGCACCTATCTGTTCACGAGATGCTCACAAAGCCCCATGATGCCCAGATACTAATTTGATTGCACCTATATATAATGTATGTAATCTATCACCATTCTGATTGGATTATGTCCAGCCGGGATGGGCTGAGTAACTGGATAAGAATTGATGATATTCTTTGTTGGGTGGAGTTACACATGGTCAGCCCCTGTGGCTTCTCCCCGCTGGCGTAACTCAATAAACTGTTTGTCGATTGAATCAGGTTTGAGTGTTGAATGATTCTTCTGAGTTCATTCCCCCCCAACACACTGGGTACATTGCAAATTCATCCTCGGGAGTGGCCTGATAGGCCGTGGTCCAGACTACATGTGGCCCTTGGGGGGCCTTTCATGAATCACATGTGTTTGCTTGTTGTAGATGCACATTCAAAATGGTTGGAAGCACAGATCATGAGTAATATTCCAGGGCAATTAGGACTAAAACTGGGCGGCATGGACAAGTTGGGCCGAAGGGCCTGTTTCCATGCTGTGAACCTCTATGACTCTAACTACCTTTTTTGTGGCCTGAAGTTCCCACAATTGGAAAGCAGCCAGATTAGTTAAATAGACAGCATTAATTGTGAGACAATTAAATAATAAATGATTCATTAATACAAATGTTATAAAGGCTGGAAATGTAAATTTGAACACAAGTTTATAACTTTTAGAATTGTAAACACATTAAGAATGGTTAAAATGCTGTGGGAATTATCAGATGTTCCCTTCCCATGCTGACAGAATAAAAAAAGCTGAAAGGACTTGTTAACCTTTACTGGAGGGAATGAATTGGCTCCTGTTCAAGATGTCTCAACATTGAATGACTGATGTGAACCAATTATCGGTCGACACTTTCTTTTCTCCCCCTTTCCATTTCTTTTCTCATTCTGGAGTTCAATTTTTAACTTCCAGGTCACCACTCGCTGCCTCAATAAAAATCCTCCTCACATTCTTCATGTCTCTCTAACCAGGTAATACAGTGCATTACTGTACGGCAGGGCAAGGTTTACAATTGGGGGAGAGAGAATTATGATGCGATTAGGCAAGAATTAGGGGGCATAAGTTGGGAACAGAAACTGTCAGGGAAAGGAACTAATGAAAAGTGGAACTTTTTCAAGGAACAAATACTGTGTGTCCTTGATAGGTATGTCCCTGTCAGGCAGGGAGGAAATGGCCGAGTGAGGGAACCATGGTTCACGAAAGAGGTGGAATGTCTTGTGAAAAGGAAGAGGGAAGCTTATGTAGGGATGAGGAAACAAGGTTCAGATGGCTCGATTGAGGGTTACAAGTTAGCAAGGAATGAGCTGAAAAAGGGGCTTAGGAGAGCTAGGAGGGGACATGAGAAGTCCTTGGCGGGTCAGATCAAGGAAAACCCCAAGGCTTTTTACTCTTATGTGAGGAATAAAAGAATGACCAGGGTGAGGTTAGGGCCGGTCAAGGACAGTAGTGGGAACTTGTGTATGGAGTCAGTAGAGATAGGTGAGGTGATGAATGAATACTTTTCTTCAGTGTTCACCAAGGAGAGGGGCCATGTTTTTGAGGAACAGAAGGTGTTACAGGCTAATAGGCTGGAGGAAATAGATGTTCGGAGGGAGGATGTACTGGCAGTTTTGAATAAAGGGCGATAAGTCCCCTGGGCCTGATGAAATATATCCTAGGATTCTTTGGGAGGCAAGGGATGAGATTGCAGAGCCGCTGGCTTTGATCTTTGGGTCCTCGCTGTCCACGGGGATGGTGCCAGAGGACTGGAGAATGGCGAATGTTGTTCCTCTGTTTAAGAAAGGGAATAGAAATGACCCTGGTAATTATAGACCGGTTAGTCTTACTTCGGTGGTTGGTAAATTGATGGAAAAGGTCCTTAGGGATGGGATTTATGACCATTTAGAAAGATGCGCATTAATCCGGGATAGTCAGCACGGATTCGTGAAGGGCAAGTCGTGCCTCACAAATTTGATAGAATTTTTTGAGGAGGTAACTAAGTGTGTTGATGAAGGTAGGGCAGTTGATGTCATATACATGGATTTTAGTAAGGGGTTTGATAAGGTCCCCCATGGTCGGCTTATGATGAAAGTGAGGAGGTGTGGGATAGAGGGAAAGTTGGCCGATTGGATAGGTAACTGGTTGTCTAACCGAAGACAGAGGGTGGTGGTGGATGGAAAATTTTCGGATTGGAGGCAGGTTGCTAGCGGAGTGCCACAGGGATCAGTGCTTGGTCCTCTGCTCTTTGTGATTTTTATTAATGACTTAGAGGAGGGGGCTGAAGGGTGGATCAGTAAATTTGCTGATGACACCAAGATTGGTGGAGTAGTGGATGAGGTGGAGGGCTGTTGTAGGCTGCAAAGAGACATAGATAGGATGCAAAGCTGGGCTGAAAAATGGCAAATAGAGTTTAACCCTGATAAATGTGAGGTGATTCATTTTGGTAGGACTAATTTAAATGTGGATTACAGGGTCAAAAGTAGGGTTCTGAAGACTGTGGAGGAACAGAGAGATCTTGGGGTCCATATCCACAGATCTCTAAATGTTGCCACTCAAGTGGATAGAGCTGTGAAGACGGCCTATAGTGTGTTAGCTTTTATGAACAGGGGGTTGGAGTTTAAGAGCCACGGGGTTATGCTGCAACTGTACAGAACCTTGGTGAGACCACATTTGGAATATTGTGTGCAGTTCTGGTCACCTCACTATAGGAAGGATGTGGAAGCGCTGGAAAGAGTGCAGAGGAGATTTACCAGGATGCTGCCTGGTTTGGAGGGTAGGTCTTATGAGGAAAGGTTGAGGGAGCTAGGGATGTTCTCTCTACAGTGGAGGAGGCTGAGGGGAGACTCAATAGAGGTTTATAAAATGATGAAGGGGATAGATAGAGTGAACGTTCAAAGATTTTTTCCTCGGGTGGATGGAGTTATTACAAGGGGGCATAACTATAGGGTTCATGGTGGGAGATACAGGAAGGATATCAGAGGTAAGTTCTTTACGCAGAGAGTGGTTGGGGTGTGGAATGGACTGCCTGCAGTGATAGTGGAGTCAGACACTTTAGGAACATTTAAGCGGTTATTGGATAGGCACATGGAGCACACCAGGATGATAGGGAGTGGGATAGCTTGATCTTGGTTTCAGATAAAGCTCGGCACAACATTGTGGGCCGAAGGGCTTGTTCTGTGCTGTACTGTTCTATTACACACATCATCAATCTGCTTATTTATGTCCAAATGTAAAGCTTTAACATGGCTGGCAGCTTGAAGATTTTCAGCTTTTTGTGTCCAGGACAGGAAGCAGTGAGCATGGATCTGTCAATCAGCCTCAATCAGCACCTTCAGGAGAATTGGGAGGGTGAATATTAGATACAGCAGAGTGAGAATGGAGGGAGAGTGTGTGGAATGGAGATTTATGATTTTTGGGGAATGAGAGAGGAAAGAATGTTCCATAAAAACTGGAATTGTCTGTTCTGAATTTCTATTCTGTACTGACACTGATGACTTTTGTAAACTCCTTTTACAGGATATCAGAGGGTGAGGATTTACAGACAGTGTTCCAGTGCGCTGAGTGTGGAAAGAGCTTTAACCAGTTACACAGCCTGAAAAAAACATCTCAGCATTCACAGTGGGGAGAGACTGTACCCATGTTCTGTGTGTGGATGAGGCCTCAACTGATAGCCAAACCTGGAGAGTCACAAGGACACCCGCACCATGGAGAAACCGTGGAAATGTGGGGACTGTGGGAAGGGATTCAGGTTCCCATCTCGGCTTGAAGTTCATCGACACATTCATACTGGGGAGAGACCATTCACCTGTTGCGTGTGTGGGAAGGGATTCATTCAGTCATCTGACTTGCTGACACACCAGCAAGTTCATACCGGGGAGATGCCGTTCACCTGAAGCATGTGTGGGAAGGGATTCATTCGCTCATCCCACCTGCTGAGTCACAATCTCTCTCACACCAGTGAGAAACCCTTCAACTGCTCTGACTGTGGGAGTGACTTCAAAAGTTCTTGGGAACTGGTGTCCCATCAACGTGTTCACACTGAGGAGAGGCCGTTCAGCTGTTCTCACTGCACAAAGAGATTTAAAAGGTCATCCAACCTGCGGGTACATCAGCGAGTTCACACTGGAGAGAAACCATTCACCTGCGCCATGTGTGGCAAGGGATTCACTGCTTCATCCAGCTTCATGAAACACAAAGGTACTCACAGCAATGAGAGACCTTTTAAATGTGCTGATTGTGGGAGCGGCTTCAAAAGTACTGCAGTTCTTCGAGACCATGAGCGCATTCACACTGAGGAGAGACCGTTCAGCTGCTCACAATGTTCAGTGAGGTTTAAAAGGTCATCCACGCTGCAGAGACACCAGCGAGTTCACACTGGGGAGAAACCGTTCACCTGCTCTCAGTGTGGGAAGGGATTCACTCGGTCGTCCGCCCTGCGCACACACCAGCGAATTCACACTGGGGACAGACCGTTAAGCTGCTCTGTGTGGGAAGGTATTAACTCGGTTATCCAGCTTGCTGAAACCCAAAGTCACTCACACCAAGTAGAGACCCATTCAATGCTTTGAATGGGGGAGTGACTGTGTACAGTTCTGGTCACCCGATTATAGAAAAGATATTATTAAACTAGAAAGAGTGCAGAAAAGATTTACTAGGATACTGGGACTGGATGGATTGAGTTATAAGGAGAGGCTGGATAGACTGGGACTTTTTTCTCTGGAGCGTAGAAGGCTGAGGGGTGATCTTATAGAGGTCTAGAAAATAATGAGGGACATTGATAAGGTAGATCGTCAATATCAAGGTAGGGGAGTCTAAAACTAGAGGGCATAGGTTTAAGGTGAGAGGGGAGAGATACAAAAGGGTCCAGTGGGGCAACGTTTTCACACAGAGGGTGGTGAGTGTCTGGAACAAGATGCCAGAGGTAGTAGTAGAGGCGGGTACAATTTTGTCTTTTAAAAAGCATTTAGACAGTTACATGGGTACGATGGGTATAAATGCGGGCAATTGGGACTAGCTTAGGGCTTTTAAAAAAAAGGGGCTGCATGGACAGGTTGGGCCAAAGGACCTGTTTCCATGCTGGAAAGCTCTATGACTTCACAAGGTCTGCAGAACTGATGTCCCACCAGTGCAGTCTCACAGAGGAGAGACTGTTCAGCTGTTCTCACTGCACAGAGGTTTTAAAGCTCATCAAACCTGTGGATTCACCAGTGAGTCCACACTGGGGAGAGACCATTCACCTGCTTTGTGTGGGGAAGGATTCACTCAGTTATCCACTCTGCTGACACCCCAGCGAGTTCACATCTTTCCTAAAGTGTGGGGCCCATATATAGGGTTCCATTTCAGAGGCATAGAATTGAAAAGCAGGGAGGTTATGGCCAACTTGTTTAGAACCAGGGTTAGAGTAAACTGGGAGCCCTGTCAAAATTAGTGATCTGCATTTAGAAGAAGGAAAGAGAGGGACTGGAGATGGAGCAACGTAGATTGACAAGAATAATCCCAGAGCTGAGAGCTTTTAACCCTCAGGAAAGTCTGAGGCTGCTTTTCCCTCGAAAAGAGAAGTCTGATGGGTGACTGAAATGTAATGGAGGACATGCCCTTGTTGACATCAAAGGTGATGAAGTGGAGATGGTTCGAGAGCTTCAAGTTTCGAGGTGTTCAGATCATCAACAACCTGTCCTGGTCCCCCCATGCCCGGGTGGGGGAGATGGCCTGGGTAAGGTGCTCTGTCAGAGAGTCAGTGCAGGCTCAGTGGCCTCTTCTGCACTGTATGAGTGTGGAAGAGAGGAGACAGACATTTGGGGATTGCAAGCTGATCTGTGGGTCAAATGGGAAAAAAGGTTGTGAGTTCTCTGGTTCAGCCCCAGGCACTGACGAGGAGAAGGATGGAGTCATTGGCTAGGGGACAGCGTCTGTGTCTGACACAGAATATAAAAGCTTCACTCTTCCCAGTGTTTGATCTGAGATTTCTGTTACTCAGGAAATATGTCAGACGCTCAATGTGAGAATTCAGAGTCAGTGGAGAGGGTCAGGAGAAGTGATGTTGAGGGAGAGCTGCCTGCCAAACCCACTTCACCGATGGAGATTCTGATCACTGCTCTGAACACCTCCTTCTTTGGCTCGGTAAACTCAGTTCTATCTGATTTAAAAAAAATACTTTTCCAATTCAATCAAATCAAATCCAATTCAGAGTCTCAACAAGTTGAGACATTTCAGATCCAGGCTGACATAAGAACATAAGAAATAGGAGCAGGAGTAGGCCATCTAGCCCCTCGAGCCTGCCCCGCCATTCAATAAGATCATGGCTGATCTGACGTGGATCAGTACCACTTACCCGCCTGATCCCCATAACCCTTAATTCCCTTACCGATCAGGAATCCATCCATCCGCGCTTTAAACATATTCAGCGAGGTAGCCTCCACCACCTCAGTGGGCAGAGAATTCCAGAGATTCACCACCCTCTGGGAGAAGAAGTTCCTCCTCAACTCTGTCTTAAACCGACCCCCCTTTATTTTGAGGCTGTGTCCTCTAGTTTTAACTTCCTTACTAAGTGGAAAGAATCTCTCCGCCTCCACCCTATCCAGCCCCCGCATTATCTTATGAGTCTCCATAAGATCCCCCCTCATCCTTCTAAACTCCAACGAGTACAAACCCAATCTCCTCAGCCTCTCCTCATAATCCAAACCCCTCATCTCCGGTATCAACCTGGTGAACCTTCTATGCACTCCCTCCAATGCCAATATATCCTTCCTCATATAAGGGGACCAATACTGCACACAGTATTCCAGCTGCGGCCTCACCAATGCCCTGTACAGGTGCATCAAGACATCCCTGCTTTTATATTCTATCTCCCTCGCAATATAGGCCAACATCCCATTTGCCTTCTTGATCACCTGTTGTACCTGCAGACTGGGCTTTTGCGTCTCATGCACAAGGACCCCCAGGTCCCTTTGCACGGTAGCATGTTTTAATTTGTTTCCATTGAGATAGTAATCCCATTTGTTATTATTTCCTCCAAAGTGTATAACCTCGCATTTATCAACGTTATACTCCATTTGCCATATCCTCGCCCACTCACTCAGCCTGTTCAAATCTCTGACAAGACAGGGCAGGCGACCAAACCACCCTGTCCTGGGCCTGATCTACATGAGCCAAGCTGATTGGAGAAGGGGGAGGTTCCTCCTCCAAGACTTGAGCTCATTTGCATCCCAGCCAAAAGGCCGAGATGCCGCTTTAAAAAATTGCTTCATATGAAACATATGAAGCTCAGTGTAACCTAATGACCTCAACCAAGCGCGGCCGACCATGGGCTGCCGACCATAGTACACTTGATCTTAGCCAAAAGGCCGAGAAGCGATCATCTATCTGACGTTGCACACACACGTGATATCCCTCGGGAGATTTTGTTTCTTTAACTCTATTGTTGAGGGTTTTATGTGGATGGTTCCGGTGTGGGAGGGTGGATTTTATTGTTCCCGCCCACTGAATACCTCATCAGAACCGGGAACTGAAAGTGAAAGTGAGGAGCTAAGATTCCCGCCGGCTCTAATATAGAGTGTTGCCGATTCAAACATTCAGCCACCTCTGGGACATCACAGGATATCACATGATGAATCAAACATCTATTCAGACATCATTCTTGACCAGCCATTTCAAACTGAAGATTCAGTGGTATGTTACCTTTTTCCCAAAAGGTCAAAGGATCCAGCGGCTGAAAAACAATCATCGCAATCGCATGCGATATGATGAGATTCAGCAAGAGGATGAGTTGTCAACTCTCTCTGTCTCAGTAAATGATTATGATCCAGCTGGCAAGACATATTCTCACAAGCTGAGCATTCTGCTTTACCAATGTGTCAATGGTGTGTGGTTTGTGAATGATGTGAAGACCCTCCAGGTCCCACACTCGGGGGAAGCTGAGATTAAAGATCTGATCCCCTTGTCAGAGCGAGATAAATACATCAGTGACGGCACAATGAAGCTGCACCTCATTGGACAGACCATCGAGGAGAAATGTCAGGGGATTAGGGCGACATTGAATTGAGGTGTTCAAGCCATGAGGGGTTTGATAGGAGTAAATGGGGAGGAACTGTTCCAACCAGCAAGAGGGTTGGTAACCAGAGGATGAATGGATTTAAAATGTGCAAAGAAACAAGAGTCCAGATTGAGGAGATGTCTATTTGACACGGTAAGATGTGATCTGGTTGGTGCGCACTGCCTGAATGGGTTGTGGAATCAGATTCATGAATTAATTTTGAAAAAAACAATTCGATACATTCTTAAAGTGGCAAAATTGCAGGGCTATTGGGAAAGATTTGGGCTTAATTGGATAGCTATTTAAATCTCCATTTAGTTCAACAGGACAATAATGTCCCGCTGGGGAGAAGGGCCGTAAAATCCTGGTTCCCATCTCTGGTTATTTTAAGTTGGGCCCTGTCTCAGTTATTATTATCTGTTATTATTACACCTGAGCCTTTTTGTACAACTCCAGACCCTGTCTGAGTTCACATTGTTCACAGCTCTGTCTCAGTTACTGTGCCAGCCGTGCTCCTATTTAAATTACTGCAGCCCCTCCCTTTGTTAAGACTGTTTCTGGACCATGTTCATATTTCAAAGCATAGAAGTCCTCTCATGCAGAAAGAAGCCATTCAGCTCATCGAGCCTGCACCAACAATCCCACCTAGGTCCTAGCCCCATAACCCCACATATTTACCCTGCTAATCCCCCTGACACTAAGGGGCATGGCCAATCAACCGAACCCACACATGTTTGGAGTGTGCAAGGAAACAGAAGCACCCAGAGGAAACCCAAGCTGACACGGGGAGAATGTGCAGACTCCGCACAGACAGTGACCCAAGCCGGGAATCAAACCTGGGTCCCTGCAACTGTGAGGCAGCAGTGCTAACCACTATATTTATGTTAAACCAGGTTGTGTCTCAGTTTATGTTACACTAGACAATTGCTCTATTCTACATTTAACTCTCCTTATTAATAATTAGGCAAAACATCTCTCTGTTTAGACCACAGGAGGCCCTGGTTTTATTACCACTGAAGATCAAGTCTCGATTTATACTTCATGTTTACACTTCACATCTCTCTTAGTTACTGTTACATTAGATTCTGATTCAGCTTACATTAGACTGGATATTCTGTTAAAACTGCACCAGACACATCTCAGTTTTAACTTTACAATTGACCCTTTCTCACTACTGCTGCTTTCAATCATGTTTCTCACTGTAAGTAGGTCCGATTGGTCAGACCTGAATTTGACGTGACCATTTTTATATTGTATCTGCTGTAATAACTGACAAGGTCAAGGAAGTCAGACTAACATGTGATGAAAGAGGTCATTTTGTTTTCTGTATTAACCACATATATTAATCAAATTACTGTATGATGGGAGGAACCAGTCATGAAACAGATGATTGTACAATTGATGAACCTTGATTAAGTTATAAATAATGAATCAATAATCATATTGGAAAGACTGGATTTTCATCCAAAAATTGTTAAGTTGAATTATTGCATGTCTCTCTGTGTGAGAAACGGCAATTTCAGACAAACTATTCTAATAATGAAGGATCCCTGATAAAGGTCCCAAGGAATACAAAGAACAAAGAACAATACAGCACAGGAACAGGCCCTTTGGCCCTCCAAGCCCGCGCCGCTCCCGGGTCCAAACTCGACCATTCTTTTGTATCCCTCCATTCCCACTCTGTTCATGTGGCTATCTAGATAAGTCTTAAACGTTCCCAGTGTGTCCGCCGCCACCACCTTGCCCGGCAGCACATTCCAGGCCCCCACCACCCTCTGTGTAAAATACGTCCTTCTGATATCCGTGTTAAACCTCCCCCCACCTTCACCTAGAACCTATGAACCCTCGTGAACGTCACCACCGACCTGGGAAAAAGCTTCCCACCGTTCACCCTATCTATGCCTTTCATAATTTTATACACCTCTATTAGGTCAACACTCATCCTCCATCTTTCCAGTGAGAACAACCCCAGTTTACCCAGTCTCTCCTCATAACTAAGCCCTTATTATAATGGTACATTATAATCTTTAGTTTGATCCAGTGGATAGCGAGATAGTTCAAAATCAAGAGATTTTACTCTTTTGTATTCTTGTCTGATGTACTGAGGCTGGGTGGCCACTGTGCCTAAGAACTAATTGGATTTACCCGAGCAGCAGCTTGAGGTAATTATTAACTGAGGAAAAGGTTGACTCTGACACAGGGAGCTGGCCACTCAGGGGTGAAAAGTCAGGGCTCCGTAATGATTTGTTGCTGGCTGATTACTGAAGACACTTACCCGAGGCAAGAATCACATGTACATCTCAGCAAGTGGGATTGTGTCTGAGACAGAGTCTTGAGAGGGGAGCGCTGTGATGGATCAACACCTCGATAAAGTTGCAAAAATCATTGTCTGATTTGATTTGATTTATTATTGTCACATGTATTAGCATACAGTGAAAAGTATTGTTTCTTGTACGCTATACAGACAAAGAGTACCGTACGTAGAGAAGGAGAGGATGCTGAATGTAGTGTTACAGTCATAAGAGTTAGAATAAAGTTTTAGAAGCATAGAACAAGTAGAAGATAGAATTAGAGGGTATGCTGGGCACAGCTTGCAAGAAGTCGCCTCACTCCAGCACCATCTTGGAAATTTTCCTGAATTGATATGCAAATCTCTTTCCTTTAATAATAATTTTAATGTTAATTTAATGTTGTAAAATGTATTATTCAAAGAATCCTGTCCTGCCTTAATTAAGTCTTGTTTGAACAGACATTTTCTTTTCATGGGGTGTGGGTGTCACTGGCCAGACCAGTATTTTTATTACCTGTTCCTAATTGCCCTTGAGGTGGTGGTGAGCTGCCTTCCTGAACCGCTGCAGTCCCTGTGGTTTGAGGGACACTCGCAGTGCTGTTAGGGAAGGGATTTACTAAGTCATTCGCAGATTTCATCCGGCCTCGGCATTCTGCTACGGGGGGGCAACTTCACCGTCTCCTAAGTTAAGGAGGTGGTGGGAGGACGCCTCCTCGTAGCAGACGTCACGTACAAAAACTGCCCTCTCAGGCTGATTAATGTGTATGCCCCTGCCGTCAAGACCGAGCGGCTGGCACTTTTTGAACAGCTGCCACTGCTACTCACCACCTCCAGGCCAATCATACTGGGTGGGGACTTTAACTGTATCATTGACAAGGCCGGCCGATCCAACAGGGCCGAAAGTAAACTGGACGCTACGTCCAGAGCCCTGCTGGAAACAGTCAAAGATGCCAAGCTGCTCGACGTCTTCAGCGATCCAGCAGACGGAGGGCAGCGTAGATACACGTGGTCGCGGCCAGACGGGTCTGTCCGCTCCAGGATCGACTTCATGTTTGCATCCCGCGCTCACGGTCAGGTCCACCGACGTCAAGCCGGTGTTCTTCTCTGATCACTGCCTCCTGCTGGCAGACTGTCAGCTGGAGCAAAACCAGAAAGTGGGCAGGGGGTCCTGGAAGCTTAATGTAGAACTGTTGACCCCAGAGAACCTCGAGGAACTCAAGAGGGTTTACCACGGTTGGAGAACCGTGAAACCCTTCTTTGAGTCTCCATCGCTCTGGTGGGAAACCATCAAGGGCAACATCAAGAGGTTCTTTATCCGAAAAGGGGTTTAGAAGGCCAGGGAGAGACGGGGGGAAATGTCCCGACTCCAGAAAAGCATGCAGGAGCTACTCCAACTGCAGTCGATGGGGGTTGATGTCAAGGAGGACCTCCGGGAGGTGAAGAGCCAGCAAGCCTCGCTCTTTGCCTCAGAGGCCTCCAAGGTTATCTTCCGGTCCAGGGTCCGCTCCGTGGAGCAGGACGAAACGTGCTCGCGCTTCTTCTTCCAGAAGGTGCACAGAGAAACCTCTGTGATCACAAGCCTGAAGGAAGAAGATGGCTCTGTAGGGTCATCGCAGTCTGACATCCTGAGGATTTGCAAATCCTTCTATGCCGGACTGAATGACCTGAAGCCAACAGACAGCACGGCCTCCCAGTCTTTCCTGTCGTCTATCACACAAGTCTTGGACGACGGCGAGCGGGAGAGCCTGGACAGACCGGTAGCTCTGGATGAGCTGACAAAGGCAGTCGAGTCCCTTCAGAAGGGTAAAACTCCCGGTAGCGACGGCTTACCGGCTGCGCTTTACTCGGCATTGTGGGACTTGACGGGCCCGGACCTCCTGGAAGTATACGAGAGTATGCTTCTGGAAGGCAGCATGTCAGAATCCATGAGGAAAGGCATCATTACCCTCATCTACAAGCAGAAGGGGGAAAGGGAAGAAATTAGAAATTGGAGACCTATTTCACTATTGAATGTGGATTACAAGATTCTGGCCAAGGTCATCACCAACCGGGTCAAGTCTGCTCTGGGGTCAGTGATCCATCCTGATCAAACCTGTGCTGTACCCGGCAGGAAGATCTCTGATAGCCTCGCGCTACTCAGGGATACGATCGCCTACGTGCAGGACAGGCAGGTGGACACCTGCCTCATCAGTCTAGACCAGGAGAAGGCGTTTGACAGAATATCGCACAGCTACATGATGGATGTGCTCTCCAAAATGGGCTTTGGGGAGGGAATCCGCATTTGGATCCAACTGCTCTACACAGACATCAGTAGCGCAGTTTCAATCAATGGGTGGGAATCAGATATGTTTCAAATCAGGTCTGGAGTCAGGCAGGGCTGCCCTCTCTCCTCCGTCCTTTTTGTGTGTTGCATTGAACCCTTTGCCGAGGCCCTCAGAAGCGACCCAGGCATGAAAGGGGTTACAATCCCAGGCAGCGGAGGGACGCAAGTTAAAGCCTCCCTCTACATGGATGACGTGGCTGTCTTCTGCTCGGACCCCTCGTCTGTTCGCAGGCTTCTTCGAGTCTGTGAGCAGTTCGAGCTGGCCTCGGGGGCCAAAGTCAACCAGGGTAAGAGTGAGGCCATGTTCTTTGGGAACTGGCCTGACACATCCTTTGTCCCCTTCACCATTAGGGTAGACTACCTCAAGGTGCTGGGGATATGGTTCGGAGCGGCAGGGGCATGCGCCAAAAACTGGGAGGAGCGCATCGCCAAAGCCAGACAAAAATTGGGATTGTGGGAGCAACGCTCCCTCTCCATTACTGGGAAGAACCTTGTGATCCAATGCGAGGTTCTGTCCGTGTTGTTGTACGTGGCGCAGGTGTGGCCTCTCCCCAAGTCCTGCACAGCAGCAGTGACCCGGGCCATCTTCAAGTTCATCTGGAGATCAAAGATGGATCATGTCCGGAGGGAGGCGATGCACAAATCTCCAGAGAACGGAGGGAAAAACGTTCCCAACGCCGCCCTCATCCTGATGGCCACCTTTGTGTGCGGCTGCATCAAGCTGTGTGTAGATCCTCGGTACAGCAACAGCAAGTGCCACTATTTTTTGAGGTTCTACCTGTCCCAAGTGTTGCGGAGGATGGGTCTGGCCACATTGCCGCGGAACGCTCCAAGTAGTTGGACCGTACCGCAGCACCTGTCCTTCGTGGAGAAATTCTTCCGGAAACACACCTTTGACCACATGGCTATCAAGCAGTGGTCAGCACGTAATGTCCTTGAGGCCCTGAGAGAAAAGGAGACGGCAGATCCTGTCGGATGGTTCCCTGAGCGGACTGTCAATGTCATTTGGCAGAATACCTCATCACCAGAACTCACAAACAAGCACCAAGACCTGGCTTGGCTGGTGGTGAGAAGGGCACTCCCCGTCAGATCCTTTATGCACGCCCGGGGTCTCAACCTCACCGCACGCTGCCCTCGAAGCGGCTGCGGGGCTGATGAGACGGTGGCACACCTCCTTGTGGAATGTGCCTTTGCAAAGAAGGTCTGGAACGAGATGCAGTGGTATTTGTCGCGGTTCGTCCCGAGCAGCTCGGTGACGCAGGACTCTGTGCTCTACGGGCTGTTTCCGGGGACGCACACCGAGACAAATATCAACTGCTGCTGGAGGGTCATCAACTCGGTGAAGGACGCGCTTTGGTCCGCCCGAAACTTGCTGATCTTCCAGCTGAAAGAATTGTCCTCGACCGAGTGTTGCAGACTGGCACATTCCAAGGTCCAGGACTACGTGCTCAGGGACGCGCTCAAGCTTGGGGCAGCCGCCGCCATGGCACAATGGGGAAAGGCCACCGTGTAAAGCGTCTCAACCGAGGCAGACCGAGGGCCAGGTAACTGCAGAATACTCTCGGCCTGCGTAACTGTGTGCCAACCTGAAAAATAACGGCACACAGTAAACTCTGACACATGTATATAGTTTTAAGAAATGAAATGTAATGGAATGTAATGTTTTTGTAAATGAGCACGGTATTGGACTGTAAAAATGATTCTTTTTTACACTGTTTATGACTTTTGGATCTGTAATTTTGCAATGTTTTATTGGAGAGTTTTTTTTGTGTGAATAAAGTATATTTTTGAAATAAAAAAAAACCTGTTGGACTTTAACCTGGTGTTGTGAGACTTCTTACTATTGCTCTGATCCCAGGTCAGTGATTCTGATCTTATATTGTAAAGTATATTTCAACCCTTGTGCAATTTCCGTTTCCCAGCTCTGTGTGACTATTGTCTTCCTCTGTCTCCTAACCCGCTTTGTATCCGCTGTATATTTTCTTTTTTTTAATACTTTTCCAATTCAATCAAATCAAATCCAATTCAGAGTCTCAACAAGTTGAGACATTTCAGATCCAGGCTGACAAGACAGGACGGGAGACCAAAACCCCCCTGTCCTGGGCCTGATCTACATGAGTCAAGCTGATTGGAGAAGGGGGAGGTTCCTCCTCCAAGACTTGAGCTCATTTGCATCTTAGCCAAAAGGCCGAGATGCCGCTTTTAAAAATTGCTTCATATGAAACATATGAAGCCTCAGCGTAACCTAATGACCTCAACCAAGTGCAGGCGATCCATACTACACTTGATCTTAGCCAAAGGCAGACGTGAGTAACGGAGACTCAGTATCCCAGTCAGAACCAGGAGTTGAAGCAGCAGAGGGTGAAGATTCAGCAATACCCTGCAGTTACTCGGTACCGAGTTCAGCTGTACAACATTACCTGTTCTAGTATCGCCAGTATACACACCGAGCTCCTCGGTATCTGCTCAGAGCCGATAGTTATGGGTTTAACGAGACGGCTCCCGGCTTTGAACATTTCAGCGGGAACCTCAACCAGAAACAAAGCACTTTTCACTTGTCAATGAAAGATTTGAAGATGACTGACAGCGCCGTGTATTACTGTGCACTGAGACCCACAGTGCATGAGCCTCCCATGGGCCTCATACAAAAACTAGTGCAGGTCGATAATCAAGTGTTCTGTGTCAGGAAAAGAGAGTCGGATCTCATCGAAAATGCACAGAAAGGGAAGGGGACAATACAGCCCCAGCTGAACGATATTCCCCGCAGAGCTCATCCATTATCAGTATTGTGAAATGTCACATTTGGCGGTCATATTATTCCCGGATCAAATCCAATCATTCTCCGATCAAATTCGAACAAATTTGCAGATTACCCCAGGTGAATAACTTCGTTAAGCTGTACTTAGAAAAGATATGGATCAGGTGCCTTTCTGTCAGGCGACACATTTTAAAAGTGATCAATTATCAAATGCAGCTTCAGAATTGTCCCATTTTATATTTGTGGAGAAGAAATATTGACTGATTGAAATCAGAGCTTTACTATTTGAGGAAGGATATCCTTGGTATAGAGGGAGTAGAGCGAAGGTTTACCAGGCTGATTCCTGGGATGGCAGGTTTGCTATATGAGAAATCTGTTGGTCCCTCACGCCTGACCCGCCATTCAAGAAGATAATGTCCGATATGAGCAGGTCTCAACTACTTTTCACCAGACAGACACCATTTAGATACTTCTCATGTGCAAAGAGATTGATTAAGTTACCCCATTTGTCAATACTCCACCACTAAAAGCTCAAACGATTCGATCAACAGGCAGTGCATTTGTGGACACATTCAGCAAGGCATATGACAGGATGGGCGTCGGACTAAACAGTAAAAATTAAAAAGTTCTCTACCAGTGCTCCCCTGCAACACAAAGCTACCCTCCAAGCCATCAGGATCCAAGGGGAGTCCTTGGACAACGTGGATCATTTCCAATAAGTCAGGTGCCTCCTCTCGGCAGGAACAGAAATTGGCGATGAAATTCAGCATCGACCCCAGTGTGCCAGTGCAGTCTTTGGACGCCTGAAACAGAATGTTCAAACACGGAAATCTCAAACCCAGCACTAGGCTCGTGGTCCCCACCATGCTGTAATCATGAGAAACATGGGTTATGTACTGCAGACATCTCAAATCCATTTGGAGATATCACCAATATTGCCTTTGCAAATTCGAGCAACAGGGAGGATAGACGTACGAATGTGAGTGTCCTCTTCCATGCAAATATCCCCAGTATCGAGGCACTGGTCACACTCGACCAGCTGTGACCGACAAGCCACATAATCGCATGCCATACTCAAATCTCCCAAAACATGTGCTCTGCACCGAGCTCTGTATAGGTAAGCGATCACTCGAGGGGAGAGGAATAAGGACACTCGGAAAGCCTCCCTAAATTAATACAGCATCCGAATCGACACTTGGGAATTGCTTGCCGTAGAATGACCAAAATGGAGAAGAAACATCCGTGAAGGCACCAATCACCTCGAGCATCACTGGGCACAGCACATGGTGGCAAAACATCAACATCAGAAAGAGAGCGCATTATCCAGAGTGTCCCACCTGCCCACCACCGAAGAAAGCTGTGGCAGAGTCTCCATCTCCAGCATTGGATAATTCAACCACCGCGGAACACTTCTTTGGAGTGCAAAACCAGACCGCGAGTGACTGCAAAAGTGCAAAAGATAAGTGAGGGGAGAAGAAAAATCAGATTTAAAATCCCACACGGATGAGCTGTGAATCTTGAGGTTGATTTCCATGTTAAAAATCTCAAACGACACTAGGATAGAGCGGAGGGAATTTTAAACTGTAAATAAATCCACTCCCAGCAGGCTTTGGACTTTTGGATCTGCAGTGGAGGTGAAGCTTTACACTGAATCCCTGGTGTTAGAGTGAAGGAATGATATCATATATAGTTTCAATCAAACCTTAATGGCAATGGAGAGGATTGATAAAGAGCAACTACCTCCTCTTGTTGGAGATTTTAGGACTTGATTTACATGTCATGATTTTAAACTGCTCCATTAAACCTCTGTTCGGAGGTAAATATCCCAACTTTCACCAGCCCCTCTGAGAAACTGTTCGATCTTATCCTGGGGACCATTCCAGTAAATCTCTGTGCCTTAAAGGAAGTGTTCATGTGCTTCCCAAAGTGTGGGGTCCAGCAATTAGCACACTACACCAGCTGAAACACATAGTATATTTTATCAAGATTTAGGACTACTTCCTGATATGTGAACTTGGTTCCTCTTTTTGTTTGTGTCTGTGATGGTCTTTTTGTTAATTTGTGGGTGCTTGTGAAAAATTCTGTTTTTTTCTGTCTGTTCTGCTCTGTGTGAGTGAGTGTCTCTGTGTTTATAAGTGTGCCTGTCCATATATATCTGTGTGTGTGCGTATGAGATAGACAGAGAAATCGATAGAGAGAGAGAGTCAAAGAGAGAGAGAGAGAGAAAGAGACAGAGAGAGAGAGACAGAGAGGAGAGAGGCAGAGAGACGGAGAAGAGGGGTCGTGGAGCATTTGGAATCCAAATCAGTTGTTTTATCTGTATCTTCGTTTCTTGTAGATCAAGAGCTGCAAAATGGGAAAACGTTGATATCTCTTCTTTTTTTGATACAGCACGGACACAGTGTGATTAAGGCTCGAAAGATTTCTCTCAATTTTCCATTCCTCAGCTATTATTTCTTTTCTTCGTCCCGTCACAAATCCAGCCCAGCCCTACTTATATTTTATTCGTGTATATTTAAAGTGTATTTGCTTATCTGAATTCTTGATTCCAGCATATTTAGGGTCCCATTTCACTCTGAACTATAAGCCATTGGTCAGACAGAAACAGAAAGCCAATCGGAAAAATGTCGAACGTGCCCGCCAGAAAGACAAGTACACACACAGGCACACACATGGACAAGCACGTAGACAAACACGCAGACAAACACACGCCAAGCACGAACAAAAACGCACAGACAAACACACACACAGGCACATACAGATAAACACACAGGCACACACCAACAAACACACACATACGTCCTGAAAGCGTTAAAAATCATACAAGTTTTTAAAGAAATGTTGCGTTCTGTTAAAATTTCAAAGACAGAGAGACCCTGATGAAACAAAATGTTTCTCAGATACAAATAATATTCAAGGGCAATGGTTGTTTTAATTACACGAAGGATTTCTTGATATAATATACACACAAGAATCAAATTGAACTCTGTGCAGCTGAAACTTGTGTACATTCGCTGAAAACATGGAAGTCGATAAACTATTGGTCAATTAAATATATATGTATTATGTCGTGACGTTGGTGGATCAATAGAATGGAATGTATGGTTGATATTGCAATTAAATAGATGTACTTAAATTGTAATTGGACAACTATACTCACATGTTATACATTATGTAATCCCAAATATTAAACGGAATGGGCATAGATAATTTGTAAACAAATCTATTCATGGTCGAACATAATTGCTTGTAGTTCAGCTAAAGTTCATAGCTGGCATTGCATTTTCTTATTCGGAGAGCTTGCGATCCCCAGTGGCTGACAGACGTTCTTGCTTTAACATGAATAAAGTTCTTGATCTGGAACTTCCAGTGCCGGCTGGTCAGTTGCAAAACGGTCGAACAGCTGCGGAACTCCAAGAACACACACACACAGGCCGACTGATATGCATCTATCCATGCAGGAATCATTTGGGTTAGAATTGAAATAGTTGGACACGCTGAAAGGAACAATATCGCTCATTTGCCTTGTTTTGGCGAAGTGGACTTTCCCACACCGCGTGAAATTGGATTTTTCTCAAGCTGTTGCGTGGAGGAAAATGCGTGGAGAACTGACAACAAACGAGGTAGGAGACGAGCCTTTTGACTCTAGTGGGAGCGGCCGAAACATTTCCTGAATCAGCTCATAGAACATAGAACAGTACAGCACAGAACAGGCCCTTCGGCCCACGATGTTGTGCCGAGCTTTATCTGAAACCAAGATCAAGCTATCCCACTCCCTATCATCCTGGTGTACTCCATGTGCCTATCCAATAACCGCTTAAATGTTCCCAAAGTGTCTGAATCCACTATCACTGCAGGCAGTCCATTCCACACCCCAACCACTCTCTGCGTAAAGAACCTACCTCTGATATCCTTCCTGTATCTCCCACCACGAACCCTATAGTTATGCCGCCTTGTAATGGCTCCATCCACCCGAGGAAATAGTCTTTGAACGTTCACTCTATCTATCCCCTTCATCATTTTATAAACCTCTATTAAGTCTCCCCTCAGCCTCCTCCGCTCCAGAGAGAACAGCCCTAGCTCCCGCAACCTTTCCTCATAAGACCTACCCTCCAAACCAGGCAGTATCCTGGTAAATCTCCTCTGCACTCTTTCCAGCGCTTCCACATCCTTGCTATAGTGAGGTGACCAAAACTGCACACAATACTCCAAATGTGGTCTCACCAAGGTCCTGTACAGTTGCAGCATAACCCCACGGCTCTTAAACTCCAACCCCCTGTTAATAAAAGCTAACACACGATAGGCCTTCTTCACAGCTCTATCCACTTGAGTGGCAACCTTTAGAGATCTGTGGATATGAACCCCAAGATCTCTCTGTTCCTCCACAGTCTTCAGAACCCTACCTTTGACCCTGTAATCCACATTTAAATTAGTCCTACCAAAATGAATCACCTCACATTTATCAGGGTTAAACTCCATTTGCCATTTTTGAGCCCAGCTTTGCATCCTATCTATGTCTCTTTGCAGCCTACAACAGCCCTCCACCTCATCCACTACTCCACCAATCTTGGTGTCATCAGCAAATTTACTGATCCACCCTTCAGCCCCCTCCTCTAAGTCATTAATAAAAATCACAAAGAGCAGAGGACCAAGCACTGATCCCTCCGGCACACCGCTAGCAACCTGCCTCCAATCCGAAACTTTTCCATCCACCACCACCCTCTGTCTTCGATCAGACAGCCAGTTACCTATCCAATCGGCCAACTTTCCCTCTATCCCACACCTCCTCACTTTCATCATAAGCCGACCATGGGGGACCTTATCAAACGCCTTACTAAAATCCATGTATATGACATCAACTGCCCTACCTTCATCAACACACTTAGTTACCTCCTCAAAAAATTCTATCAAATTTGTGAGGCACGACTTGCCCTTCACGAATCCGTGCTGACTATCCCGGATTAATCCCCATCTTTCTAAATGGTCATAATCCCATCTCTAAGGACCTTTTCCATCAATTTACCAACCACCGAAGTAAGACTAACCGGTCTATAATTACCAGGGTCATATCTATTCCCTTTCTTAAACAGAGGAACAACATTCACCATTCTCCAGTCCTCTGGCACCATCCCCGTGGACAGCGAGGACCCAAAGATCAAAGCCAAAGGCTCTGCAATCTCATCCCTTGCCTCCCAAAGAATCCTAGGATACATTTCATCAGGCCCAGGGGACTTATCGACCTTCAGTTTATTCAAAACTGCCAGGACATCCTCCCTCCAAACATCTATTTCCTCCAGCCTATTAGCCTGTAACACCTTCTCTTCCTCAAAAACATGGCCCCTCTCCTTGGTGAACACTGAAGAAAAGTATTCATTCATCACCTCGCCTATCTCTACTGACTCCATACACAAGTTCCCACTACTGTCCTTGACCAGTCCTAACCTCACCCTGGTCATTCTTTTATTCCTCACATAAGAGTAAAAGGCCTTGGGGTTTTCCTTGATCCGACTCGCCAAGGACTTCTCGTATCCCCTCCTAGCTCTCCTAAGCCCCTTTTTCAGCTCATTCCTTGCTAACTTGTAACCCTCAATCGAGCCATCTGAACCTTGTTTCCTCATCCCTACATAAGCTTCCCTCTTCCTTTTCACAAGACATTCCACCTCTTTTGTGAACCATTGTTCCCTCACTCGGCCATTTCCTCCCTGCCTGACAGGGACATACCTATCAAGGACATCCAGTATTTGTTCCTTGAAAAAGTTCCACTTTTCATTAGTTCCTTTCCCTGACAGTTTCTGTTCCCAACTTATGCCCCCTAATTCTTGCCTAATTGCATCATAATTACCTCTCCCCCAATTGTAAACCTTGCCCTGCCGTACGGCCCTATCCCTCTCCATTGCAATAACAAAAGACACCGAATTGTGGTCACTATCTCCAAAGTGCTCTCCCACAACCAAATCTAACACTTGGCCCGGTTCATTTCCCAGTACCAAATCCAATGTGGCCTCACCTCTTGTTGGCCTATCCACATATTGTGTCAGGAAACCCTCCTGCACACACTGCACAAAAACTGCCCCATCCGAACTATTTGACCTACAAAGGTTCCAATCAATATTTGGAAAGTTAAAGTCCCCCATGACAACTACCCTGTGACCCCCACACATATCCATAATCTGCTTAGCAATTTCTTCCTCCACATCTCTGTTACTATTTGGGGGCCTATAGTAAACTCCTAACAACGTGACCGCTCCTTTCCTATTTCTAACCTCAGCCCATATTACCTCAGTGTGCAGATCCCCCTCGAAGTGCCTTTCCGCAGCCGTTAAACTATCCTTGATTAACAATGCCACTCCTCCACCTCTTTTACCAGCTTCCCTACACTTAGTGAAACATCTATACCCCGGAACGTCCAACAATCATTCCTGTCCTTCTTCTACCCACGTCTCCGTAATGGCCACAACATCGTAGTCCCAAGTACCAATCCACGCCCCAAGTTCATCTACCTTGTTCCGGATGCTCCTTGCATTGAAGTAGACACACTTCAACCCACCTTCCTGTCTACCGGTACCCACCCTTGACCCTGATACCTTCCCCAATACCTCACCACCCTCACTGACTTCTGGATTACAACTCCTTTTCCCACTCCCCTGACAAATTAGTTTAAACCCCCCTGAAGAGCCGTAACAAATTTCCCTCCTAGGATATTGGCGCCCCTCTGGTTCAGGTGCACCCCGTCCTGTTTGTACAGGTCCCACCTTCCCCAGAATGTGTTCCAATTATCTACGTATCTGAAACCCTCCCTCCTACACCATGCCTGCAACCACATGTTTAACTGCACTCTCTCCCTGTTCCTCAACTCGCTATCACGTGGCACCGGCAACGTACCAGAGATGACTACATGTTTCGTCTTGGCTCTTGGCTTCCAGCCCAGCTCCAGAAATTCCCGCTTTAAATCCCCGTCCCTTCTCTTACCTATGTCATTGGTACCAATGTGTACCACGACTTGTGACTCTTTCCCCTCCCCCTTCAGAATCCGGAAAACACGGTCTGAGACGTCACGGACCTTGGCAACATACCATCCGTGAGTCTCTTTTGCTGCCACAGAACCTCCTATCTATCCCTCTAACTAACGAGTCCCCAATAACTATTGCCCTCCCGCTCTGTCCCTTACCCTCCCGAGCCACAGAGACGGACACAGTGCTGGAGATCCTCTCACTGCGGCTCACCACTGGTATGTCGTCCCCCTCAACCGTATCCAAAGCGGAATACTTGTTGCTGAGGGGAACGACACCGGGGATCCCTGCACGGACTGCTTCCTCCCAGCCCCTCTCACCGTCACCCATCTGTTTTCATTCCTCGGAGTAACTGTATTCCTAAAGCTTCTGTCTATGGCCACCTCTGCGTCCCTAATGATCCTAAGTTAATCGAACTCCAGCTCCAGTTCCCTAACACGGTTTTGGAGGAGCTGCAGATGGGTGCACTTCCCACAGGTGTAATCAGCAGGGACACTGACGTCGTCCCTCACCTCAAACATACTGCAAGAGGAACATAGCACTGCCTGCACACCCATCCCCTCTAGATACCTTGCCAGTACCAGGTAGAAACAGCAAAAATGAGTTAAACTCACCCCTGCCTCGCCCTTTCCCCCGAAACCCTGTGAGCCAAAGCCCTTACAGCTTTCACTCAGCTTTCCACTCACTCCCCTGCCCGCTCCCGACGTTGCCCGCTGTATAGAGTGACTTTTATACTAAAAAACACAATCTGCCAGAGTCCCCTGCAGCCTACTCCCACTTCCTCAGAGTTTAAACCCTTGAAAAAAGCCCGCGAAAAAACGGATTAAATAAATCAATAAATAAATCACAGCACTTTACTCACCCTCAGTACCCCTGCTGAGAATCTCTCCCTCTGTCCTGCACCACTTCGAACAAATGGGCAGGATATCGTCAGAAGTCTCACAACACCAGGTTAAAGTCCAACAGGTGTATTTGGTATCACGAGCTTTCAGAGCACTGCTCCTTCATCAGGTGAGTGATGAAAGAGCAGCGCTCCTCGTGCTCGTGATTCGAAATGAACCTGTTGGACTTTAACGTGTTGTTGTGAGACTTCTTACTGCGCCCACCCCAGTCCAACGCCGACATCTCCACATCGTGGTCAGGATGTCGATAGCAGAGAGAGACATTGAATGTTCCTTTGTACAAAGGAATTGAACCATTCCAAAACAGTGCAAAGGTGGGCAAGTGAGTTCGATTACTAATTGCCCCCTAGTGTCCCAAGATGTATAAATTCGGTGTTTAGCGGGATAAATATGTGGTGTTACAGGGATAAAGCATGAGTAAGATGCTCTGTTGGAGAGCCAGTTCAGGCTCGATACGTCGAATGACCTCCTGCTGCAAAATAGGGATCCTAT
Source organism: Mustelus asterias (assembly GCF_964213995.1). Lineage (NCBI taxonomy): Eukaryota > Metazoa > Chordata > Chondrichthyes > Carcharhiniformes > Triakidae > Mustelus > Mustelus asterias. The sequence continues at coordinate 101,144 of NW_027590219.1, forward strand.
GGTTCAATCACTGAGTGTTAACCTGTGAGTTCCGGAATTGGGGTTAATGCTTATATGATGCGATCTTAGTTGATGCTGAGGCAAATAAAATTCTTCCCCAAGACATTTAGACACTGATTAAACAAACAGTCAAATAACCAATATATTTTTGCGAGGAGATGTGAGACGTGAGAAATTTTAGCTGGAAAATTATGTTCGGCAGACAGGTGCTGCCAAATGGAAAGATGAATGCTAATGATATCAAAGAGCAACCAATGCTTGCTAATTCAACCTCCATAAACAGACTCGATACGCACAGTATTTCCTAAATAACCAGTACGTGGTAGAATAATGAGTCTCCACCCTAATAATGAGTCTCCACCCTATATCAATATCCGAAGCTCTAATTTCCATGGCACCCAGGACCTGCTTCAGACTTTCTCTCTTCACAAAGTGACTGCAGTGCTTAAACCGCCCTCTCAGTAATAAAGGAAGTCAGGGATGCCAACGTCACAAAATGACCAATATGGAAATCATCCTGTGTTTGTAGTTAATCATTTCATAGATTGGATACATTTTTGAGAACTGAAACACATTGAAATTGACCAAAAACTGTAAAGATATTTTGTAACTAAAGGAGGAGCTGTACCCATTATCCAAAGTTCTTATCTGCTCTCATCTCAACACTATAAGTGAACTTGTGCACCCGGTCTGCTGTGTTAACGAGGGAAGCACTGAGGGATAATAGATATGGGGCTGAATGGTGGACCCACAGCATCTACGCGTGGCAAGGTCTATGTGTTATCGATTGATTTATGCAGCCCAGGCAATCGTTTTAATCTCACACCATTGATTTCAATGTTGTTGAACACAAGTGAAATTTTATAAGGTTTAGCGACACACTATTCCTGGAGTCCCCGATAACCCTGTAGGAATATTTGTAGATGCCATTCTGTCATATGCTGCTAGTGAATTCATGAAGGTACTTGAAGTTTTACATGTCCCAGTGCACTGCCCGACACAAGTTCGAAAGTCCTATTGCAATCCGTCAATGTTAAAGGGCAGCAGCGACTAACATGCGAGCAGAGACATGGCCACAAGGCCAGGTGTTTCCTGTCTGTTCAGCAAACAGGAAAACGCGCAGTGAGTGTTCTGAGGCTGCGCAGACAGTGAGCTGCTTCGGGATGACACAAAGTATAACTCAATACCAATTGTTCAGCTTCTCAGGAATCATTTCTTCCTGGAGGGAACAAATATGTTTGTGGGCTTCCCTTCTCTCAACGCGGCTCTGTGAAGACATTCACTCAAATTACTGTCAAGTTGATCATGAAAATAAAATTACATTTGTCCAGCAGATAAGAAATATTTCTGAGCCGCATCGTCCCGCCGAACTCTGTCACTCTAAACTGGGCGGAGGCAGCAAAATCGCTCAGAGATGTAATGGTGGCCTCGACAGTATGTTCAAAAAGTAATTAAGTTCAAATAGAGAATAACAGTCTTTTAACAGAAGCATTTCATCCAAGATTTCCGTACGGAGGTGCGACAGATAAGAAGACATGCATAAATTGGACTCTCTGTCCTTCGAGAATATTGTTCTCCAAATAGAGACAGTAAAAACTTCGGAAGTTGTTCTTAGAACAAATAGGAAAAGGCTGATTTTCACTCGGACAAAGATTTATTTTTATTCCAGGTGTTACAGATTTGAACTTCTTGCTTGAGTTGCTGCTGGAGTGAAGTCTATTCACTTTTCCCTTGTGAAGATGTTAAAATCAGGTTGTGAATACATGCTGTATTCGGACTCCACTGGATTCTTGAACTGCCGATCAGACTGGACTTGTCACTGATAGATTTCTTGAGGAAAGTGAATGGATCTGACGTGCAATTTATGCATTTTCTCCACATCGCACCAATCCATTTCCCCTGGATTTAACCTGAAAATTTTAACCCTAATCCTGTCCACGGCCTTCAACTGTTTCTCGGAAATGGTTCGTTGAAGTATGCGGTAAAACAGTGCAAAAACAATGTACATAATCCAGTGCAGGCCGAATATGATTTGCAAACATTTTCCATATGCATTTCCTTCACTCGCCTGTGTCTGTGCTGGAAGATATGATGATTCGATGATCCGATGCTGGGTTGGTGACTCGTTTCCTTTTCAAAAATGAAGGCCTCATTAGCTGCACAGGACAAGGAGGTGGATATAACTGTCATTGGTATCTTTTATCAAACGGCAATTGCCATTTCACACATCAATTCGGAGCATCAATTAGTCAGACGCGAGGAAACATTATTTTCTGAACACAGCTTTCTCAAATAATTCATTCCTGGAGCGTTTGGTATTTCAGAAAGTGTTGGAAGGACAGCCCGGTACCGATGGACAAAACTCGGTGAACATTCAAGTCTGATCGCAGTAACCGACAGTCGGGACGATGCTGCGCTCCTTCCTGACTCTAATTACATTGCAGCTTCTCAACTGTGAGTTATTATTGATTGAAAGTATCCCGATGTCTATTGAGAATTCCCGAACATAAAATTTTAACAAATATATAGATACATTGAGCTTTCGTAATAAAAATGTTGGTGACCTATGTAAGGGAAAGTTGATAATTTGAATAATAATTGTCATCTGGAGGTAATGGGATATTAATGTACATCAATTTAACAATGAGAGGAGGCGAGTTCAGTGTCTGAAAAGCTGGAGGATGAAGAAGTGCTCAGCACATTGAAAACCTGCTTGCTTCTGCGTTTGAAGTATTGTAACGCACAAAGGAGCCAAGAACAGGCCAGTGGGGTTAGACTGAATTGATTTTATTCCACCCGGCACAGTCCCTTTGGACCGAGGGGCCTAACACGTTTGCCGAGTATTGCTCCGAGTCCACGAGTGTCCAACGAAAAGTGTATTTAATCGCCGTCTGCCTTACATTCGTGAGCAGATTAAATTAATTGGAGTTGAGAATCAAAATGGACTGTCAAATCTAAATCTGGAAAATTATGTATTTTTTCCAGCAGTGTTTTGAATTCCCCGCTCCACTTAGGAAGACGGCTCTGATATATTCAAATTCGTCCTTCGTTGTTATGAAGTGCGCATTGAAATTGGAAATTTAAGTTGCAGAAGTTTCAGTTGGTGAATAATTGAGATCCCCAGTTTGTTTTTAACTTATTTCCTTCCAAATATATTTAGAATATAGAACATCTGATTAAAGCATGTTTTAATTTCTCGGCCGAGACTTACGGCAACCTGAGATTTAAATACAAAATTGAATGGAAATGCCGCGCTTGCGCATGGACAACATCTTACTGTAAAACCTCTATTCGGACCACTTGATTTGTGTTGGTACAAATTAGAGCAGTCGCTGTTAGAATTTGCTGAAAAGGAGTTTGAGTGGAAGCCAACTCACTGCGTTTAAAAATGCAGGAATTTTGGCGAGGACCGTCCAGACATATTTCTCTTGATATTTCTCAGTATATTTTCCGTCTGAACCCCGTGTAGAGAGAAAACAAACAAATCATTTAAAATAGCTGCCTCCGCCTCAGAGTGTTGGGCTAGGTCTGTGAATAATGCATTTCAACACATTGACTTGAATCGCAATTAATAATGTCATTTATTAATTTCATTAATATGAAGAAAAAACGTATCTTATGTTGATAATGTAATTTGCTAAATATGCGTGATTTGCTTTCTGACGTTTGCTGCTCAATTGCCTCATATCTCCCACGGGAATTTTACCAGAATGTGTTAAATTAATATTTCTATGCAGAGATTTTTTTAGGTTCCAATTATTTTTCATTCTCAAAACTATTCCACGGTTTCATTTTCTCTCTGTCTCATGCCGTTTTCTGTGGCAGATCGAGACCTGATCTTTCATCTCCTTCCACAGGCCCACTAGTTTTGTTGAGATTTAAGTCGTTGACTTGGTTCAGTTTCCCTTGGTTCCCAACGTGCCTCTTCTGTTATATTTATTCTTCCCAATGTCACTGCAAATGCTGTTTTACTGATAGGAAAGCGCCCCATTACTGTTATCAAACACTTCACGCAGTAAAGAACATACAGTCCGCGAAATAAATTTTTAAAAATACTGATTGGACTTTGCAGTTGCTTATAAGAACATGCTTTGTAAAAGAAAGAAGAACATATTTTATATTGTTTTACCATTAATCCTGTGCTCAAGAGACTCACCTCATTCAACATTGATTTTTTTTGTTGCAACTGAATCGCTAGTTGGGGTTTTATGAAGTGAATGTTGAAATGGTTTACTTAACTTGTAGAATCTTATCATAATACATTTTGCGCAAAGTTACATTTTCAGTTCATTAGTCTTCAAAAACATCAGCAAATGAATAAGAAACTTAGATTTACCACGGAATCCAACTCAGATACGGCAGGTAGGATTAAATATTCTACTGGGTCTGCTGGACAGACGGAATTGAAATTCTAGTTAAACAGCGCAGTCTGGGTGTAGACCGTCGCCACAGGTGGAATAGCATACATTGCAGAATGGAATCTAAGTCAATGAACTGCTTGTGGAATAACAGTAAAAGTTATAATTTCTGCCGATGGAATGCGTGCACACATTTGGGATTGATGCTTCTCAGTGGAAGAGCTGAATGCTCGTTGTGTGGTTCAGTGAGCTGCCTTTTGTTAAACAGATTATTTTGAGTTGGAGAAGTGGACACGGCTGTAAATAGTGAAAAGTTAAATATTAAATCGAGGTGGGACCAACATTGCTTTAACCGGCTTATTGAGCAATATACTTGATATCAGTGGCACTAGTGAAATAATAGGGAAGTGAAAAATCTGACTTCTTCCGCGAATTTGCTGCATGGGCATTTTTGATTCCTCTTGGGTACAATGAACTTCAGAAATCACAACAAAGCTTTCTAACCATACATTAACATCAGTATTCTGTACCAGTCACTGGATGTTTGTCAACCTCTTCCGAGATACTCTCAATATCCATTAAGCTCTCTGTTTCATTTAATGAGATGTGAAAACCTGTTACTGATTCGAGATTGCAGGGAAGCAAAAGCTGTAGAGAAGGAGTATACTGTGGAGGGATTGTCTATAGAGTCTCTGTGGGTGGAAGTTCGGAGTGGGAAGGGGTCGATCACTTTGCTGGGAGTTTTCTATAGGCCGCCCAATTGTAACAGGGAGGTGGAGGAGCAGATAGGGAAACAGATCCTGGAGGGTTGCAATAATAGCAGAGTTGTTGTGATGGGAAACTTTAATTTCCCAAACATAGATTGGAATATCCCTAGGGTAAGGGGATTGGATGGGGAGGAGTCCGTTAGGTGTGTTCAGGAGGGTTTCCTGACACAGCATGTGGACAAGCCGACAAGAGGAGAGGTTTTACTTGATCTGATACTGACCAATGAACCTGGAGAGGTGTCAGATCTCTCAGTGGGAGAGTATCTTGGGGATAGCGATCATAGCTCTATCTCCTTTATGCTTGCATTCGAAAAAGAGAGGATCAGGCAAGCTAGGAACGCATTTATATGGAGTAAGGGGAAATATGAAGGCAGAAGGCAGCAAATTAGAGGAGTAAATTGGAAGGAGGTATTCTTGGGGAAATGTACTGAAGAGAGGTGGCAGTTTTTCAAGGAATGTCTGTCTTGAGTTCTACAGGACAACGTTCCGAGCAGACAGGGAGGAATTGGTAGGTTAAAGGAACCGTGGTGCACGAAAGCTGTGCGGGACCTCGTCGAGAAGAAAAGGAAAGCGTACAAAAGGTTCCGAGAGCTTGGCGAAGATAGGGATCTAGATGAGTATACAGCTTGTAGGAAGGGACTAAAGGAGGAAATTAGGAGAGCCAGAAGGGGTCACGAGAAGGCCTTGGCAGGTAGGATTAAGGAAAACCCTAAGGCGATCTATAAATATGTGAAGTGTAAAAGGATGAGATGTGAAGGAATAGGGCCTATAAAAGGTGAAGGCGGGAAAGTCTGTACAGAACCAGTAGAAATGGCAGAGGTGCTTAATGAGTATCTTCCCTCGGTTTTCACAGAGGAGAAGGACCTGGGTGGATGTACTGCGGGCTCAGTTCTGGTCGCCTCATTACAGGAAGGATGTGGAAAAGATTGAAAGGGTGGAGAGGAGATTTACAAGGATGTTGCCTGGATTGAGTGGCATGCCTTATGAGGGTAGGCTGAGGGAGCTCGGTTTTTTCTCCTTGGAGAGACGTAGGATGAGAGGAGACCTAACAGAGGCTTTTTCCCAGGGTGGAAATGGCTGCTCCGAGAGGACACAGGTTTAAGGTGCTGGGGGGTAGGTCCAGGGGAAATGTTAGGGGGAAGTTTTTCACACAGAGGGTGGTGGGCGAGTGGAATCGGCTGTCGTCGGTGGTGGTGGAGGCAAATTCAATCGGGTTTTTTAAGAGACTCCTGGATGAGTTCATGGGACTTAATAGGATGGAGGGTTATAGGTAGGCCTCAAATGTAGGGATATGTTCGGCACAACTTGTGGGGCTGAAGGGCCTGTTTTTTGCTGTAGTTTTTCTATTTTTCTATGTTTCTATTGGCGAATTCCACCGTTTCCTTGTGAAATGTTTTGAACGATTTTGTACAGTTAGCTTCGGCCTCCAGACCTCAGAAATATATCACCTTCTCTCGCAAAGATTGGACACGTGCCTGCTTATATTCTAAATGCGATTTCTTCTCTTCAGCCAAGAGTTCATTTGGTATGGCCATACGTTTGGAAATTATGGTTCCACCAGCGACTCATAATCTGTCTTTTGTGCTGTGAGCTAAATGGTATCAGAGTTTAACGGTGGTTTTCAACGACAAATACAATGTTACGTAATTAATTCCACACGCAAAGCTGATATTTATTTGTTATGTGTTAGGTCCCATAGTTTAACAGATCGATCGACTCAGTCATGAGGAGATATATTTGTTCCCTGACTGTTTTGTACCAATGGCGTTTTATGATCTTAAATGGGCCTACATTTTACAGTACCACACTTTCCATGTCTCTATATCTCTTTCAAACAAAGTTAACATCCCACATTCCGACACGGCTTTTGCACTCATTATTATACTATTTTTTGTGAGGGCAGTGTCCCTGACAATGCAGCATTTGTTGCCTGTCCCCAGATGTATTCAGGAATATGTCTCTGAGCCTTTTTTTCCCTGACTGGCTGCAGTATATGATACACTGATGCAAGCATAGTGGCGTTACGGATTGAGCTCACAAGAGAATGAAGCAACCCCAATATAGTCCCAACTCAGCATGTTGTCCGACTTAGAAGGGAATGCGAAATTCAAGGTACCGCTGTATGTCTGTCCTTGTGCTTTTAGGTGGTAGAGATCGCGGTTTTGGAATGAACTGTGGAATGGGTTTTGGTCATTTGCTGCTGTGTATCATCTACACGGTACACAGATGTTTCAGGTGATGGCTGGCATGTCCAGAAAATCAGGCGGCTTGTATGGTGGCCAGCAACTTCTATTTTATTGCTTGTTAGTGTCATTAGTGACCTGATGCAGGAGGAAAGGGGGAACAGGCTCAAGGTGAGAGGGGGAAAGTTTGAGATGTGTGAGGGAAGTTCTTCACAGAGAGTAGTGGGTGCCTGGGACGTGCTGCCAGAGGAGGTGGTGGAAGTAGGCATATTCGCAACATTTAAGAGGCATCTGGATGGGTACATGAACAGGCAAGAAATACAAATATGTGGACGGAGTGAGGGCAGCAGGTTTTTTTTTAGTTCGATCATCCTAATCGACATGAAGGACCGAAGTACCTGTGCTGTACTTTTCTTTGTTCTTTGATCTTGAAATGGGTCAAAGATTCAGTGGGAGAATTACTGAAAGCTGAAAAGTGGAGTTAGACACGGATAGAAAGACGGAATGGATGAAGAGGGTCTAGAGATTCTAGTTGGACCATCGAGAGTTTGAAAAATTTGAGTAAATATTGAAATGTTTTCCCACAATTCTGGCAACGAGGAGCAAATAAGTGGAAGGTATTTGATATTGTCTATTGATAGTGAAGAGTTAAGAAGGATGACTGAGTATTGTCTGCATTGGAAATAAATGACGCACTCTCCGTATTGTGGACGGCGGTGCAGAGATATTCGAGTAACTTTATCATTGTTACTCTGTGTATCAAGTCATACATTTCATCAACCCAACTGGAGACAAGAATCACTGTCCTGTTGATTCTATTATGTAAACTGGGGACTCAAATGGATTAGGAGATTTGACTGACACAAAATCTCCCAGTTTGGGAATACGGTAACACGTGGTTAAAAGATTTTTTAAAAGATGGAATGAGACCAGGATATTCATAGGCCATAATATCACGGGTGTGGTAATTTGAATAAAACTTTTTAACATCAAGTCCTTGCAAATCATATCATGAAGAAATAACACAGATCCTCGGTGTTGACATTGTGATGTATGGTTTTGACAGTTTCATTCATCTCGTGTTGCAGCGAAGATTAATTTTCAAAATTTCATTTCAGGCAGACCAGGAAACAGTCAGGCTGACCGATCAGGTAATCGCCCTCCAAGTTCATATCTGACATTTGACTGCACTAATCCATCCAACTGAATGTTAAATCCTGAGACAATTTCAGTGTCTTTGTGTTCAATGTTTCCATTCTGGGTCTGCCTGTCAGTTGTGAAGGAAAATGGTCTTGCACTGTTTTTCTCAAAATCTTTCATTGCTGCACCCCGATTCAGTACGACATTAAATTAGGTCCCTGAGGAGCAGGGTGAGAAGCAACGCGGCCCCGCTACCGTTTGGAGATAATTTTTCACTTCCCGAGTTACCAGCCAGCGCTGACATGCAGCGCAATTGCTATTGCCCCTCCCACCACCGACATATTAGGGTTCCGCCGAAAACCCGCCGCATCTTTCCGCCCCTGGAAGGGCTGGAGACTACCTGACTGTCTAATTCAGCTCGGTGCAGCAGGGCGGCCCTGTTTCGACAGTGATGGCAATATCGAATCGATACTAGGATTGACATTTCACGATGTTATTCCAGGCAGTATGATAGACCGTGGAACATGACAGTCCTGACTGGCACTGATTCAATCAAATGCGCCTATCGACACTCCCGCCTGATGCAGCAGAATGATGCTTCAAACTTCCAACTGATTCACGGATTGTTCCCACTGTCTATTTATATTCCCGCTTCCACTGCAATCTCGAATATTCTGTCAGGGTTTGTTGAGGTTCTGGACACACTCGATGTTTCAAATTATTCCGATCTGACCTGCCGTATCAGCCGGCCAATAACTGTTGGTTTATTTCTGTATTTTACAGAGGCGGTGAAGCTGAGACTGGCGAATGGGCAGAGTCGGTGCGCTGGGAGAGTGGAGATTCACTACAAGGGACAGTGGGGGACCGTGGATCATGATCTCTGGGACCAGCCGGACGCCGGTGTTGTGTGTGGGGAGCTGGGCTGCGGGACCGCGCTCTCTGCACCGGGCGGGGCTCACTTTGGGGAAGGATCCGGACCCATTGTGACGTATAATGTTCAGTGCGAAGGGAGCGAGACCGCTCTGCGGGACTGTCGCTCTTGGACATGGGGTCACGATAGCGATCCGCACTCCAACGATGCCGGTGTGATTTGCTCAGGTAAAAAAAAACAAATCTCTCCATCATCTACAGCCTGCTCTCCGGGAAGGGGCGGATAAAGGTTTCTGAGACTGTCCACAGTGGTAAAGAGAGTGGTGGATAATTTCAATATTCTGAAAATAGAAGTGTTCTTACATTAACACCAGGATTTAAGTTTATAATAAAGTAACAGCAATGAGAGTGATTAACAATGACCACAACCGTGCACAGGCCAGCTGTGTCCTTGAGCTGAGCGCTTGCTGTTAGCTATGTTGAGGAGAGGAGCTGTTCGCTCCTGGTTCCTCACTGATCAGTTCCGATCACCATTCAACAAATAATGAAGCATTCCAGGACCATACAGAGCAAATCCTGTCCAACAATCGGGCTTCTGCTGAGCAATCGTTTATATTCATCTGTCCGCAGCGTTTGGGTTATTCTGCTGTTTTAACTTAACTCTAAATCGTTCCATTCTTAATGCCTATTTTTTGCATCAGTGTCCAGAAATTGTCCCCTCAGATGAAAATGTGGTCCGAACCCCAGAGATGCGGTCGGAGGCCTCCCGATCCCCCAACCCTTCGAGCTCTCCAGCACCACCCCTCTCCCAGTGCCTCAACCGACACAGCCACACGCCTGGAGACATAGACGGACCTCTCAGCAACTACGTGGAGGAAGGGGGTGGGTGGGGAAGACCTGCGGGGAGAGAGGGGGAGGGGGTGATTGAGGGAAGCCCAGGCAAGCTAATATGCCCCGATCTTGCCTGTGCAGTGTCAAAAGGTCGGGCATGCTTTGATCGGCTGGCTGTGCACGTAATTATACTTATGGGGAGTCCGGATCATGCGGCACTCCGTCGGAATTGGCGGCTGTCGCTGAGTTAAATCTGGGTGTCTCGGTCCATGTGTTTGACATTTACTGACTATTGATTGTGGAGGCCATAGAGCGCTTATCCAATCACTGCGGCTACTTTCAGAGCAGCAATCACTGGTCAGATTGAACGTGTTCCAAGAGCGGAGTGAGGATGCGAAGGGTCTGGAGGAGATTCATGCGTGCTGGAAACTTCCCTCTACTCTTCCCTCGCCACGAATTCTGCCACAGCTGCTGAATTGTTCCAACATTTTCTGATTTTGTGTGAGAGGGGACTGTCTGGATATCTCCTGTCTCTCCAAGCGTTTTAATAGCTGTCAAGTAAAGCCTCTTCCTCAAATGTTTGATACTATTTGGGAACTTACCTCCCTCTCATACCCCGAATCTGATGAATACCAACTGTTCCTATATGATTTCCCCTCGTGTTATTTTTTTCGGACGAGTTTACCTTTCGAGTCTGTCAGGGAGAGAAATCAGAAATGTTATTGGGAGAGTGTTCCAATGAATAAATTGTGCTGGATCAATTTCTTCAGTAGGTTGTATTTCAAACAAATGTGCGGAAGTCGATACTTTCTCCAGAATAAAATGAAGGAAGATGAGTTGTTTTAACATTTACAGCTGCTGCAGCTTCAGGCAGATTTCACACAGTGTAAACTGACAGAAGGAGATGTTGTCTAGACTCAGGAACCAGGAGCCTGCGACACTCTCACTGGACTATTTTCCAGAACAGGAGATCCTTTCACGGATGCAGTTCCCTGAATTGCCGATTCCATTCCAGATATGGACTGAACAAAGTTACTGAAACTTGAAGCAGAAACTCCCCCCCCCCGCCCCCCACCCCCCGCCCCCTTTCATAGTCGAGCCATCTCAATAGAAATGCTAAAATTCCAGGAGGATTTTTGATTACGTTTTGCACCTGGCCTTTGCATTTTGTGATCTGTACACATGGACCCTCAATAAAGCTCGAGTGTTGTTTGCAAATCACCATTGAGACATTCTGGGATCCACCGTTTCATTTCTGGTTGAAGTCCTTTCAGAACGTTCATTCTCAACACACCGAAAAATAAATATAGGATTTCGTTTGATGCCTATCAGTTCGAACATCCCTGGGCAAATAATTCCATATGTTATTGATTCAGGTCCGCCTGTTGCACATTGTGATATTTCCCATCACCAGGCGGTAGGGGGCAGTTATACTCAGAATTTATTGAGATAAACCAGCACTCGGTTCAATTTAAGGGAGGAATGGGGAAGAGTGTTCCAGAGGAATCGCTGTGAGACTGAACACGGCTTCTGGAGAGTATGATAGTTGACACCTATTGAACTTAATGAAACATCTTTAATTGTAGAATTTCTTAATGCAGAAGAAGGGCATTCAGCCCGTTGAGTCGAACCGACAGAGTATCTAACCCAGGTCGCACCCCACGTTTTTACCTCGATAATTCCCCTGAACGATACATCTTTAGATTAAGGGGCAACTAAAAGGAACCAGATTCAGAACCAATCATGATAGAATCTAATTAAGCGGATGTGAATACTTTTTGATAATAATTAGTGTGACTCTAATCTGTTGTTATTCAGCCCACAGATTTCCAAAACTAGTATCCAGAGCTTTCCCATGCTCCGGCAGATTGGAGATCCATAACGGTATAGAATCTGGCACAGTATGTGACCTTGACTTGGATTGGAATGACGCCAGAGTGGTCTGTGCTGAACTTCAGTGCGGAATCGCCATTTCCATTAGAAGCGGGGCTTATTTTGGAGAGGGCGCTGGATTAATATGGAACGATAGACTTGAATGTAAAGGCAGCGAGACAGGCCTGATGTACTGCACCCTTGTCCCTGTAAATCGGTCCGAGTGCACCCACAGGAACGATGTCAGTGTGATCTGTTCCGGTGAGTGCAGACTTGTGAATATTAGAAAAATTTCTCTTAATATTTCAGCAATGGAGAGATTACATTTCTCTTTCTCTCTAACATGGACATACCTAACCAGACCTTCATATTTCACTGTAAATTTGTTGTAATTTTGAAACATTATTTCAAAATATGCACGTTTTTTGCAAATCAGAAATGTCTGCGTTTTTATTCGTGGTCTGAAATGAGCAGATTATTATTGTTGATTTCGAACCTTGGCTAAACATAGGCTTCTCTTAAACATTTGATATGACATTATTTGTGGAGCTGTTAGGTAGACGTACTCTGCATCCCAAGCCATGAACCCACTGCATGGATTATAGCAGACAATAACTGTGTTTGCATTTTAAAGAGGTTATTGGCGCAGCAGAATAAATGAAGCGTTTTATATTTCAAATATCTTGCATTAAACAAAATAATTGAATGAGCTTAGTAAAGCCATTGCAAGTGCATGTTTTACATCCAGCTGTTCAGGTGGAAAATTGTACTAATGTGTAGAGGAGATTTCAAAGCATGGATAACGTGTCAATAATGTGCATAACCTCCAGAATAATACAGTAATCTTTCGAACGACATTTATTTTCTGAATTATCCGGTCCGAGATTCTGTCTAATTTTGGAGGTGCACTTACCATTTTATGCTCAGCTTATTGCTCCAGAGGATATCGTTTTATAATTGCATCGTCATGCAATGCTTAAACACCGTGCACTTTATTTAAAATGTATACTGGACCTGCTGCAAAGACAGTATATTCTGCCAATGGCACATGAGCTTTTCTCTTCAGGATGGACTGTTCTCTTTGGGTTGAAGCACCTTCCTAAAAGCATCACACATAATGTTAATTAGTTCTATGTGATCATTTGTGAATATTGGGCAATGATTGTAGATGCAGATATAAAGTGTGTTTTCCCGTTTACAAAAATAAACTGTCATGTGTTTTTCTAATTTCGATGTACAAATTATTTGGGTCTGGGTTTGTACCTGAAACAGGAAATCATGGGCCGAGATTGGTTGGTGGAAAGGACAGGTGCTCCGGCCGTGTGGAAGTGCTGCACGGAGAACGCTGGGGGACGCTCTGTGATGCTTACTTTGCTTTCGAAGACGCCAGTGTGATCTGTGAGCATCTTCAGTGTGGAGTGGTAGAGAAAATCCCGAGAGGTGCAGCCTTTGGGAAGGGAAATGGCACAATGTGGAAGGAGAACTACAGCTGTCGCGGCAATGAGTCCCGGTTGTTGGAGTGTCCGGTTTCATCCGTGGAAGAGTATCACTGCTCACATGAAAATGACGCCACTGTCATCTGCACGGGTGAGTCCCTAAATCAAGATAATGAAAACACGTGGTGCTGGGATTAGTGAGGATATTTCTGCATTTAACCGCCCAAATGCTACCCCGTCCTTGAGTTCCATAAACATGTATTATTCATCCGCTTATCAATGTATTTGCTTCAAATATGGAGCAGCCACGTTGGCTGTTCAGCCTCCTGTCTGTCTGTGCTCAGCAGCATCACATGACATCCTTCACCACTGCACCGGGGGAGCTGATCTGGCGAAAGGTAATCATCATAGAAATCATAGAAACCCTACAGTGCAGAAGGAGGCCATTCGGCCCATCGAGTCTGCACCGACCACAATCCCACCCATGCCCTACCCCCACATATTTACCCGCTAATCCCTCTAACCTACGCAGCTCAGGACTCTAAGGGGCAATTTTTAACCTGGCCAATCAACCTAACCCGCACATCTTTACAGGACGCCCCGGAAAGAAAAATAAAACATAATAGTTTGGAATATGATGACAGTAACAATTTAATAAAATCATTTAACAACTTTACAAATCTCCAGGTAACTTCCCTCTGTAAATTGAGACCAACACAACTAAAGACAAATCGGCAATGGGACTAATGTGCTGATCAGTGGGGTGGGTTTCAAATATTAATTTGAGTTAATTTGCTGCACTGTAACCACTGGTCTGCATGTCTTTCTTCGCCTAGATGAAAACTGGTCACTGAGATTGATGAATGGGGGAAGTCGGTGTGATGGGCGAGTGGAGATTTACCACAATCACAGCTGGGGCAGAGTGCACGACAGCCTCTGGGACCTGAATGACGCGAACGTGGCCTGCAGACAGCTGGGCTGCGGCGAAGCCGAAGCCTCCTATAACAATTCAAAGTACGGAGAGGGTGAAGGGCCTGTGTGGGTGAATGATGTCCGGTGTGAAGGAAACGAATCGCATCTCCGAAAGTGCAGCATATTCACATTGAACCCGCATCGCAGTGACAGCATCGGCGTCGGGGTTCTGTGCTCAGGTGAATAAACAGGTCACTTTTCCAGAAACATAAAGGGAAAAATGTAATCTTGGTCAACTGGGGAATATACTTTACTTCTTCCTCGGGAACACGTAGCTGAGATATTTCACACTGGTGCTTGGATGCAGGACAGGACGCCCCGGAAAGAAAAATAAAACATAATAGTTTGGAATATGATGACAATAACAATTTAATAAAATCATTTAACAACTTTACAAATCTCCAGGTAACTTCCCTCTGTAAATTGAGACCAACACAACTAAAGACAAATCGGCAATGGGACTAATGTGCTGATCAGTGGGGTGGGTTTCAACAGCACAACGAAGAGAGAGGGGGCCACGTTCAAGAAGTGGATTGCAACCTTGTGTCCCAGTCACTCACATAATGACTGTTTAAATAAGTATGAAGAAAGGATTGCTGCATGAAGCGTCAGATGGGAAGGAAAGCCAAAATCTTAGTTCAAGGTAATTTATTGGTAACAAGTAAGGCTGACATGAACACTGGAATGAAGTTACAGTGAAATTCCCCGAGTCGCCACAGTCCACCGCCTGCTTGGGTCAATGCACGTCTTTCAGAATATGGGCGGAAACCGGAGCAAACCCACGCAGACACGGGGAGAATGTACAAATTCCACACAGACAGTGATCCAAGCCAGGAATCAAACCCAGGTCCCTGGTGTTGCGAACACAGCAGTGCGAACCACTGTGCTGCCGTGTGGATTGGATCCATGAGCGGTGATTTTCATGATCGCTCGGGGGAGTGGGGCTGGCTATGGCAGAGCGGTGAGCAGGAGTGGAGAGCATCGATATCTCTGAACATGACCATGATATTTTGAAGCCAATTTGTATTGACGGAAGAGAGTCCAATGCAGATCAAATAGCCAGGGCTGGTGGTGCTGTTGGTCAGTATGGGGGCAGGGGAAGGGATTGGGGAGGGAGGGGGTGCGAGTGCGGGTTTATGCGTGCGCTGGTCGCTGCTGGTGAGTTGAAATGTGCGCGGTTCGTTTCGAAAAGTTCTGATTGCATTCACGTGTTTTGGAGGGGCGTCCATCAGAGTAGTTTTGAAATCTGCATTCTTGAGATAACAAGGAACTGATGAACATTTTGGGTGAGTTCGCAAGAAAGGACACTGTCTGAAAGGTCAAGTCACTCCCAGCCTACTTGCATATTTGCAGTACCTCTGATTTGTTCCGATATATATGTGTGAACTGGTGAAGTATCTGATGAAGTTTGCATGGCAAAATGAGGCAGTGAAAAACAAAGAAGCAAATGTCTGCTTAAAACATTCTGTGTGGAACAACTAATTACCACAATTACATAATTGATAACAAAGCAAAACAAGCTGCAATGAGTGGGTCAGATCCAAACCGAAAACCGTCGCATTATATTCCAGTTGGAAATGTGAATATCTAGAAGATTTGTAAACTCTCCATCATTTATTTTGCCTCCGAACAGAAACTGTTTTTTCTAGAGCATAGATTAATGTCGCTGGCAACGGCAGTTAAAATGCAGGTTTTAATTGAGCTGGAAATTATACAACAGTTTGAATTTAGCAACGAGATGAATATGTTTAAGAAACATAATATGAAACTTTCATTATTCTATTAGAACACAAGCAGTTAAGGCTCTCTGGCGGTGGAAGCCGATGTGCGGGCCGACTGGAGATTTATCACAATGGGACCTGGGGCTCAGTTTGTGATGATTCCTGGGATCTTACAGACGCTGACGTGGTTTGCAAGCAGCTGGATTGTGGACACGCATTGCGGCTTCCTCTTCATATATCGGCTGGACCTGACGCAGACCCAATTTGGTTGGATGAGCTGGAATGCTCCGGGAGTGAATCATTTCTCTGGGAATGTCCCCATGCATTGTGGCGTAACCATGACTGTAATCATAATGAAGATGTGAAGATCATGTGCTCTGGTAACTGTCCTAACTTCAGTTACATTAGAACTTTCATACATAAGATATGTTCCTGATATACCTCAGGACGGTGCTTACGAAGGACATTCTGTCAAATCCGGCTCTGATTTTTTAAAATTCTGGACGTAATTATTGCTAAAGTATTTCGACAGCCGACTTCTGATGTGTTGCCTTATGTTTCTTTATCCCTCATTTCCTGACATAAATGCATCTTCCACTTAATATCACTGACTATTCTGATCACGAGCCTTAAATTTCATCAGGTTATGTGTAAAATTTTCCGGATAACTACATTATTTTGCAAAGATATTTGATTTAATCACTTATTTCTCAAGAAGCATGCTGTCACTTGATTCTTCGCATCAAAATTCGCTCCATTCCTCTTAGCAGGACGAAAACTAAGTTGTCATCGGCATGTGTATCCTGCCATGTATTAACATTTTGATACATACTTTGCAGTCCTCTTCAGTATTAACTATACAAACCAGTTTGCTGCCACAATAGACGTTCATTTTTACTGCCGATTACAAAGTCCCAAGGAGCAGCAACCGCAGCGCCAATCCATGTGAATCTCACACCGGAACTTTTGCTACTTAAGTAACGAGAAACTTTACAAACTTTTTAAATCTACTTTGATACTGATTGCCTAGTTTCCCATTGTCTTTCATGGGCTTTCACTATGGGAACTTTTTGAAGCTCTTCTGGTCGTCTGCGCACAGAGCATAAAGCATTGGCCCTCTCACCATTCCGGCAAGCAATCAATCGGGTCCATCATTCAAATATTTCGATTGAAATTCAATGTTGCTTATTCTTGATTATATCTGTATTTCTGTGACCTTTGTGAAATAATTATGGCAAACCGTGAACTCAACTTAGACATATATATATATATATACATATATATACCCACAGTGCACTGTGGATACAGAATTGTTAACTGAACCATGTGGTTATTTATTACTTGCTTGACAGAGCACAAAGAGCTGCGTTTGGTGAAGGGAAAGCATCGCTGTGAGGGCAGAGTGGAAGTGTTCTATAATGGGACCTGGGGAACAGTTTGCGGTGAAAACCTGTATCAAGATGCTGGAACAGTGATCTGTAAACAGTTAGGTTGCGGCACACTAGTTTCCATCGACTATGACGCTCGCTCATTCGGAGAAGGATCCGGACCTATTTGGTTGGATGAGGTCGAGTGCCTTTCACACGAGTCGACCCTTTGGCAATGCCAGGCAGACCCGTGGGGTCAACACAACTGTCTTCATCGGGAAGATGCAGGTGTCGTTTGTTCAGGTAACACAAACAATCATTTTGCTTGCGGGTGTGATTTGAAATATTGATGTTCCTCATGGAGTCAGCATGTTTGTCTTATCAACAGGGGGAGACATACCGAAGCAAGAGCAGGACAGTGCAAACGGCTGCAAGCGAGAATCAGGTGTTTTCTCAACTTTAATAAAACAGCTATCTGCTTGTATTCCTCTCTTGTGCTACATCAAGGTTAATAATTTATTTATTATCTTTGACAAATTTAGGGCAAAGTTTGCGCTTGGCTGGAGGTAACAACAACTGCTCCGGGAGATTGGAGGTATTGTGTAATCGAGCCTGGGGCACGGTTTGTGATGATTCGTGGGGTATGAACGATGCCAGTGTTGTCTGCAGACAGCTGGGCTGTGGCTCCGCTCTAATGGCCTCAGGAGGGGCCGCTTTTGGGCAGGGTAACGGTCCTGTCTGGCTGGATGACGTCAGGTGTGCCGGAAGCGAAGCCTTTCTGTTTGACTGCCCTTCTTCGTCATTAGCTCAAGCTGACTGTGATCACAAGGAAGATGCCAGTGTGATTTGCTCCGGTATGTGTTCCACTGATCGGTTCCGTTTGGGACTGTGCGACGTTGTCCGGCCCATTTTTGCTGAATATAATTCATGTTTTCAGATGTCTTTCTGACCAACAATGCAAATAATTGTGCTCTTTTTACCATGTCTTCATCAGGTCCGGAATTATCTCCGACTTCTCCGCCCACACCTTCAGGTATATCTCTGTAATAAATATCAATCACGATTACGGCTAATTTTACATTGGGATAAATAATTATCACACATTGGCATTGCCTTAATTTTGTCAATTTCTAACGACATTCTGAGTGTTTCCTGATCATATAAGTATTTAAAAACATGGTGGACATTTTATCTCACAAAACTTCTTGGAATCTTTCATCAAGGACATGAAGATGAAAGCACCTCCACCCCTCTGGTGATCTGCATCTCACTCGGTGTCCTGTTAATCTGTGAGTTAATCGCCCTTTTGGCAGTAATGCAGAGGAGATCATCAATAAAAGGTAAGGCTCGAATCATATCCCTGAACCCACGCTGAGTCATGGATGTTGCTTCATACATCAGAGGGAATTCTCTGCCGTTTTGCAAAGAATGACTTGGGTACAATTCAGAAACAACTTAACTGAGTATTGGCCAGCAAGTTATTTCAAGCCACATGAGAAACAGTAAAATATTACATATAAATGAGGGAGTTATCTACATTCATATTCCTCCTCCACCCACCAGTACATGAGACATGGAATGGGATTTATTTTTGTTGCAACAGATTAAAACGTTGATTGCAAGAAATTAAACTCCGATGGCCTGCACTCTCTGGTATTAAAGGAGATGGCAGCAGAGATAGTGGGTGAATTAGTTATGATATTCCAATTTGTCATAGATTCTGGAAAGATACCAGTGGATTGGAAACACGCTTATCTGACACCCTTATTCAAAAAAGGAGAGACGCAAAAAGTGGCAAACTGTAGACCACCTACAGGGGCAGGTGGGACCTGTACAAGAGAGACGGGTTACACCGAAACTACAAGGGGACCAATATACTTGCAGGGAGATTTGCTAGTGTTATTGGGGAGCGTTTAAACTAGATTTGCAGGGGCGTGGGAACCAGAGTGCCAGAGCAGATAGTGGAGCAGGGGTAAAAAGACAGGTTAGTTCAAGCAAAATCACAAATGGAAGGGTAGAGTGTGGTGGAAATAATTTTTTGAGGTGTGTCTATTTCAATGCCAGGAGTATTGTGGGGAAGGCAGATGAGCTGAAGGCGTGGATAGACACGTGGAAATATGACATTATAGCCATTTGTGAAACTTGGCTACAGGAGGGGCAGGACTGGCAGCTCAATGTTCCAGGGTTCCAATGTTTCAGGCGGGATAGAGGCAGAGGGATAAAAGGTGGGGGGCTGGCATTGTTGGTCAGGGAAAATGTTACAGCGGTATTCAGGCAGGATAGATTAGGGAGCTTGTCTACAGAGGCCCTATGGGTGGAGCTGAGAAACAGGAAAGGTATGATCACATTAATGGGATGGTATTATAGACCACCCAATAGTCAGCGAGAATTGGAGGAGCAAATCAGCGGAGAGATAGCTGACAACTGCAAGAAACACAAAGTTGTGATAGTAGGGGATTTTAATTTTCCACATATAGATTGGGACTCGCATACTGTTAAAGGTTTCGACGGGGTAGAGTTTGTAAAATGTGTTCAGGAGAATTTTCTACATCAGTATATAGAGGTGCCAACTAGAGAGGATGCGGTATTGGATCTCCTATTGGGAAATGAGTTAGGGCAGGTGATGGATGTGAGTGTGAGGGAACACTTTGGATCCAGTGATCATAATGCCATTAGTTTCAACCTGATCGTGGATAAGGATAGATCTGGTCCTCGGGTTGAAGTTCTGAACTGGAAAAAGGCCAAATTTGATGAAATGAGATGGGATCTGGGAAGTGTGGATTGGCCCAGGCTGTTCTCTGGTAAGGATGTAAATGGAAAGTGGGAGGGCTTCAAAGGAGAAATTTTGAGAGTGCAGAGTTTGTATGTTTCTGTCAGGATTAAAGGCAAAGTAAATAGGAATAAGGAACCTTGGTTCTCGAGGGAGATTGTAACACTGATTAAGAGGAAGAGAGAGCTGTATGAAATGTACAGGCAGCAAGGAACACATCAGATGCTCGAGGAGTATAAAAAGTGCAAGAAGCTACTTAAGAGGGAAATCAGGAGGGCTAAAAGAAGACATGAGGTTGCTTTGGCACACAGAGTGAAGGAAAATCCAAAGAGCTTCTATAGGTATGTTAGGAGCAAAAGGATAGTGAGGGATAAAATTGGTCCTCTTGAAGACCAGAGTGGTAGACTGTGTATGGAACCAAAAGAGATGGGGGAGATACTAAATGGCTTTTTTGCATCCGTATTTACTGAGGAAACGGGCATGGAGTCTACGGAAATAGGGCAAACTGTTAGGGAGGCCATGGAATCTTTACAGATTAAAGGGGAGGAGGTGCTCGCTGTCTTGAGGCAAATCAGAGTGGATAAATCCCCAGGACCGGACAGGGTATTCCCACGGACCTTGAGGGAAGCTAGTGTTGAACTTGCAGGGGCCCTGGCAGACATATTTAAAATGTCAGTATTCACGGGGGAGGTGCCGGATGATTGGAGGGTGGCTCATGTTGTTCCGTTGTTTAAAAAAGGTTCCAAAAGAAATCCGGGAAATTATCGGCCAGTAAGTTTGACGTCGGTGGTGGGCAAGTTATGGGAAGGTGTGATAAGGGATAGGATCTACAAATATTTGGATAGACAGGGACTTATTAGGGAGAGTCAACATGGCTTTGTGCGTGGTAGGTCATGTTTGACCAATCTATTAGAGTTTTTCGAGGAGGTTACCAGGAAAGTGGATGAAGGGAAGGCGGTGGATGTTGTCCACCTGGATTTCAGCAAGCCTTTGACAACGTCCCTCATGGGAGGTTAGTTAGGAAGGTTCAGTCGCTAGGTATACATGGGGAGGTAGTAAATTGGATAAGACACTGGCTCAATGGAAGAAGCCAGAGAGTGGTTGTGGAGGATTGCTTCTCTGAGTGGAGGCCTGTGACTAGTGGTGTGCCGCAGGGATCGGTGTTGGGTCCATTGTTGTTTGTCATCTATATCAATGATCTGGATGATAATGTGGTAAATTGGATCAGCAAGTTTGCTGATGATACAAAGATTGGAGGTGTAGTGGACAGTGAGGAAGGTTTTCAAAGCTTGCAGAGGGATTTGGACCAACTAGAAAAATGGGCTGAAAAATGGCAAATGGAATTTAACGCAGACAAGTGTGAGATATTGCACTTTGGAAGGACAAACCAAAGAAGAACGTACTCGGTAAATGGTAGTACTCTGAAGAGTGCATTGAACAGAGGGATCTGGGAATACAGGTACAGAATTCCCTAAAAGTGACGTCACAGGTGGATAGGGTCATAAAGAGTGCCTTTGGTACATTGGCCTTTATAAATCGGAGTATCGAGTATAAACGTTGGAGTGTTATGGTAAGGTTATATAAGGCATTGGTGAGGCCGAATTTGGAGTATTGTGTACAGTTTTGGTCACCTAGTTACAGGAAGGATGTAAATAAGATTGAAAGAGTGCAGAGAAGGTTCACAAGGATGTTGCCGGGACTTGAGAAGCTGAGTTACAGAGAGAGATTGAATAGGTTGGGACTTTATTCCCCGGAGCGTAGAAGATTGAGGGGAGATTTGATAGAGGTGTATAAGATTTTGATGGGTATAGATAGAGTGAATGCAAGCAGGCTTTTTCCGCTGAGGCTAGGGGAGAAAAAAACCAGAGGGCATGGGTTAAGGGTGAAAGGAGAAAAGTTTAAAGGGAATATTAGGGGGGGCTTCTTCACGCAGAGTGTGGAATGAGCTGCCAGATAAACATTTTAGAAAAACTTGAACGGGTTCATGGATGAGAGGGGTGTGGAGGGATATGGTCCAAGTGCAGGTCAGTGGGACTAGGCATAAAATGGTTCGGCACAGACAAGAAGGGCCAAAAGGCCTGTTTCTGAGCTGTAATTTTCTATGGTTCTATGGTTCTATGATGGGGATCACGTGGATGTGGCATATCTGGATTATAGAAGGCATTGGACAAGAGTGTTAGATCCCAGGGGCTGGGCACAGAACATTGGCTTGGATAGAGGATTGATTGAGTGAGAGAAAGCATAGGGTCGGGATAAATGGGTCCTTCTCTGGAGTGAAATTGACTGTAACACGACGGATGACGCCGTTTTCAGTTTTCAACTGTTTACAACCGATTTAACTGACCTGCGATTAGGGCCAGAGTGCAACATAGCAAGATTCGCGGAGGATCCGAAGATGAGTGGGAAAGCAGGCTCTGTTCAGATTATAGAGTTTACAGTTGGATATTGACAGGCTAGGAGAATGGGCCAGAATGTGGCAAATGGAGATTAATGTGGATACGTGTGTGGTCATCCATTTTCACGTCAAAACATTAAAAGGGTAAATGATTATTTATATGGGACGAGCATTCAAAGTCTGTCAGTGCAGAGGGATCTGGGTGTCCTTGTGCATGAATGACAGAACATTAATTTGCAGGCGCAGCATTTCATAAGAAAGGCAAATTGAATATTGGAATTTATTACAAAAGGACCCGGTTTGAAATGTAAAGAAATGTTGTTAACACTGGATAAGGGCCTTCGTGAGACTACACCTGGAGTATTGTGTCCAGATTTAGTCTCCGTACCTGATGAAGGAAGTGCTGACACTGGAGGCAGTTGAGAAGATGTTCACCAGATTGATTCCAGGGATGAAAGGGCTACCAACGAGGAGTGTTTGAAAACTTGGGCTTATACTCGGTGGAGATCAAAAGAATAAGGGGGGATCTGATTGAGGTATATAAAATGCTAAAGGGATTGATGAGGTGGATGTTGAACAGATATTCCGCTTTGTTGGAGAGTCTACAACAAAGGCTCATAGATTAAGAGTGAACCAAAGTAGTTCCAAATCTGGGGTGAGGGACAAGTTCCCTCAGAGTTTTGTGAACCTGTTGAACGATTGCCCAAAGTGCAGGGGAGACAGAATCAGTCAGCAGATTCAAGAACGAAAGAAATATGTGTCTCAATGAAAGCTGGACAAAGCTCAAATGAGGCAGGCAGGTTTGTGGATTTGAAAGCAGGATCAGATCAGCCATGATCATATAGCATGGTGGAGCGGGCTCAAATGGCTGAATTGCCCAATCTCGCTCCTATTTCCTATGTTCCACTGTGTTCATTAATTATTTGGCAACTGGCATTTTGTTTCCACTTACAATTGGTTGCAAACCAACACTGAGTTTTTTGCCGTGTCAAGTTCTCTAACAGTACTCGACCCATTTTGAGACGTGATGGTATGATTTTACACAATTATCAATGCCAACACTGCATCCCAGCAAACGATTCCACTAATATTACAGGATCAATGCCGGTGGTATTGTGAGTAGCCTCCCTCTCTCTGAGTCAGATGTTTCACGTTCGGTCCCAAGACTTTATACGAAAAAAGTGTCAGAACTTCCTGTAACACCCTTCCAAGGCAACAATGTCATGCGGTGAGAGTGGGAGATAATCCTGTTCGGCCACGCCTGGTATGGAATGGCGTTCCTCTGGCGACAGGTTACCGACAAGCTCCATGTTAAAACATGGCCATGGAATTTGTTGAATGTCTACCTTTTGCACCACTAGTTTTGAACAGATAAACAAAAACATTGCATGTATCTGAACTCGCACCGAGTTCTCTTGATTCATATCTTATGCGCTGACCTTCATTGGTCTCTAAATGTCTCAGTGTTCCTTGTGATGGAGGCAGTGGTATCATCACTGGATTGATGATGCAGAGAAACAAAATAAATTCCACCGGACCCTGGTTTGAATCTCACCTCGACATAGAGTGAGATATGAAATCAATAAAAATCCTGAACTGAAATATAGTTCCAGAATGTAACAATATGCTAACTGCCCCGATCTTCCTCCAACAGAACCTGTTGCTGGTAGCTGGGATCCACCTTCTGTTTTATACCAAGCCATTTATGAAGAAATAGATAATATTCCTCCCGCCAAGCTATACACTCAGTCTCGTGCTTCAGGTTTGTGTTCTTTTTAAAACCCAAGCTATACTGCAAAAATGCCGCTTCATGTTTACCCCCTTTAACCATGGGCAAGAGAATCATTACCCTCACCGTGCTCATGTAGAAAGGAGACTTATTAAATGCCTTTATTTATCTTGAGAGGATTCGAGTAGATTCGATTACCAATGTTCATTATTTTTCAAGAATATTTCTGCCTTCTGTGTAAAAGTAGCGAGTAGAGTAACTGTTTCCAATTTCCAACTGCTTTGCACCTTGCACACATCAAAGTCTGATTTAAATAATAATAAGTAAAACATTTGATTGAATATGTAAATCAATTCAATACATTACTGCTGGCCTCATGCACAGCACCTAATTACAGGGACAGATTAGTATTTGGGAAAGTAACTGGAGTATAATAGGTTTGTTTTGCTAAAATGGGTAGTTTTAAAACCATTTTTGGACCGAATCAAAGGAAAAATATAACAAGAAAAAGCAAAAAACAAATGCAAACTATTAAGTATAAAGAAACATCGCCAATGCAAACAAGGAAAAACAATGGGGGAAATGTGTTAGACTCAGTGGAGTAGCGAACTGAGCAAAGTGAGATGTGGAATCGGGAAAAAAGATGATGTAATTAGTGAAGGTGACAAAGGAGGACTACTATATTAGTAAAGAATGGAGTGTTAACTGAAATAGCAAAATATTCAATCAAAGCGGAAATAAAACGGCCAACTCAGAATTAACTTCAGGTATTTTCGAGGGATAGTTTTTACCAATAGTCAACAATGCTGAAATGACAGAAATATTAATCAATTGTTTGTTTCAGTTTATACCAGAGATAACACTTAAGTTCATGACTTCACAAGCTGTGAATGGGAATGGTATCAACAGGTAGAAACAAAAACGAACTAAAAGCATAAAACTCATTGGAACATTTCCATCCATGCATTTTCAAAGAAAGGAAAATTCGAGCAGAGGCAGAATTGCAGCTTTTCACCGAATCATTGCTCAAAAGAGCGAGGGTGCATGTCAACTGAACATTGCTTTGATGCCATTTTGAGTGGATTGCATGGCTCTGAACAGGATTTCAGTAAAACGATACAGGGTTCAGGAGAAGTTTGAACAAAATTACAACAATGTCAACAGTAAGAACGGTTGAGACCTATTCGGAATGGCTGAACAGAATTTTTAAAAATCCCAATTGGCCTATTTATTCTCATTTCTGGCGTCTGACCCACGGCTTCCATGATTTGTTTTCACTACTGATGGCGGCACGGTGGCACGTGGTTAGCACTGCTGCCTCATTGCTCCAGAGAACTGTGTTCGATTCCCAGCTTGGGTCACTGTCTGTGTGGAGTTTGCACGTTTTCCCCGTGTCTGCGTGGGTTCCCTCCAGGTGCTTCGGTTTACTCCCACAGTCCAAAGATGTGCACGTTAGGCTGATTGGCCATGCTAAATTGCCCCTCAGTGTAGGTTTAGAGGGATTAAAAGCGTAAATATGTGGAGTGACGGGGATAGAGCCTGGGTGGGATTGTTGCCCATACAGACTCTATGAGCCGAATAGTCTCCTTCTGTACTGTCGGGTTTCTGTGATTCTATAATTCGATGGAATTTCACCTCTGAAGATAATAGTGTGGCAGGGCGAAGAGATTCTGGATCAGAAAGTCGGTCAACTGACCCAGACAAAATGGATTTTCTCTTAAATAATTTCCTATTCTTTGATATTTCACGCATTGTCTCTCCGAAAGGACTGGACATTTTGGAGCCAGAGTAACACCGATTGTACAATGAAGTGGGTGCTGGTCCTTCATTTTGAACCGCTGCAGTCAGTCTGCTGACTGTTCTCACAAATTGGTGCCATGATCAAATTGCAGGGCATTGTCACAGAGGCGATGAAGTTGTTGTGATCTCGACTTCAACTTTCTGAATAATTCTCTGCCATGATAACATCGTAATGACTCAACCACAAACAGTTTGCCTCACAACCAATTCTTTTGTGCTTACCAGTTTCTTCAACAATTGACTCCTTCAATCACGTTGAATATTACACCAGTCACAGTTTGGGAGACACGGATCCTGGATCAGAATATCCAGAAGTGGAATCCTCCTCTATACAGGGTAGGTCGAAGTTCATATCCTACCATTTCCTTCCGAACCTGCTCACTCTGTAATATCAAAATAGCTTCTGAAATCTCCGAAACTGTACACCATGACGTGTACAACATGAAATGGCAGTGCCAAGTAGCTCAGGTATTGCAGAATGATTTCAATTACAGAAATGTTGTGTCTGAAACAATTTCTTACCATTGTTCCCAGCAATATAAATTACATTTTTAAAAAGTTGCATGCATTTCCCCAGAAGCCTCTCTTGGCTGTGAAATGTGTGCGAGTTGGTGGGATCGGTGACTCATTGGGAACGGTATAAACTTCAACTCAACTTGAAAATATTATGGGAAAACTTGGCCCAATAATTCTCCGCGCTCAAACTCACTGGCCTCCACAACACAATAGAGTTTTAATTACTGTGGAAATAGACATTTGAGGATATGATTCTAACTGTCCCTCATTACTAATTAACTTCAATTCAAATACTTTTACCTCTCAGTTCCTGCTTTGTCAGACTATGATGATGCTGAGGCTGAAACCATTGACTTTCATAGTGGGCACTTGCTGCTGAACAGGGACCCTGACGGTATCTTCACTTTGACAAGTTCCAGCGGTGATCTCGGCACTCTGGGTGAGATAAATCTTTGATTGTTCCTCTTCTTAGACAGTCGATCGGGATCAGTACAACGTAAGTTGATAAGAAATTAGAACAGGATTAGGCCGTTCAGTCCGTCGAGAATGATCCGCCCTTCAGTGGATCATCACTGATCAGACATTCATCATATTGACACTCTTGTTTCAGGGTGTATTCTATCCTCCTACCAATGTATTTTTTCCCTTCCTGTTTTCTACCTCCGTCCTCATGGACCCTATTTCATCCATGCCCAGATGCTCTCTCACAAAAGTGCTCATTTCAGCCCTTATTAACAGTGCTACCCCACCATATTCTCCTTCCCTGCTGTCATTGTGAAAGGTCGAATATCCCTGAAACTTAAGGTCCCAGCTCTGATTTACTTTCAACCAAGTCTCCGTAAAAGCTATTCACTCAAATCCAGGTACCTTAGTTTGCGCTGCGTGTTCATCGAACCTATTCTGAACTCTTTGTGCATTAAGATATAAAGCGTTCAGTGTTGACTTTTTAGCCATTATTAATCATTATTTATGTTGTGGCCATATTTGCCTCTCGTCCTTGATGAAGCCATCACCCGTTTTTGCATTTTATTGTTCTCTCTTTTATTACTGTTTCTCGTGTTTCTCCTTCCTGTGTCACACAGTTTGCGTTCCCATCCACTTGTCAGTCCATTTTATTCCTTCCTAACCACATTATCAAGTACTCGCCACAGGACAGCATTTCCTGTCCTGGCCAGGTGCAACTCGTCCAGTTTGTTTTGATCCCACCCACTCCCCACCCCCTCTCACCCCCGCTCCCCGCACCCCCAGAACCGGCCCCAAAGTCCCAGGAATCTAAAACCCGTCACCAGAGCACCATTTCCCTGCCGGGTGTCAGCTGATATGTCCTTCTGCATATACTTTGACGAACACATGGAGCTGATAGTAACTCTGAAATCACTACCTTCGAGGTAATACTTTTCAATTTACTTCCCAACTCCCCATATTCGACTTTTTGGATCTAATGATTTTTAACCCATTTGATTAATACCGATGCAAATCATGACAAGTGGCTGCTCAGCGCCCCCTGTAGAATATCCTCTAACCGCTCTGAGACATCCTTGACGCGAGCACCAGGGACACAACATATCAGCCTGGAGTATCGTTTCCGGCCAAAGAAATGCCTTTCAATTTCCCTGACAATTGAATCTCCTATAAGTATTGCATTCCCACATCTTCTGCTTCTTTCTCGCACAATGGAGCCAAATGTGGTGCCATGAATTGTGATGTTACTCCTATCAAAGGTAAAGCCATTATCCCAACAGTTTCGCAATCAGTCCACCAAAAGTGGTACCTCCGCGCCAGGCCCTATATATTTTCTCTGCTTGTTTGCCTAACACTAAGGGGCGATTTAGCATGTCCAATCAACCTAATCTGCACTTTTTGGACTGTGGAAGGAAACCAGAGCACCCGGAGGAAAGCCACACAGACACGGGGAGAATATGCAAACTTCACAATCAGGTCGGGACTGAAAACGGGGTCTCTGATGCTGTGAGGCAGCAGTGCGAACCACTGTCTCACCGTGCTGCCCTTATTTTGTTTTTATTAGTTAAAAACATTCTGGGCTTCAGATTGATTTTTAGATTGAAATAAACCATTAAATTAAATTGCATCATTCCTTCAAACTCAGCCCTGTGACTTCCCGTTTCACGAAGCTCCAGACAAGGCCACACTGAAGTACCATCTGTTTTTGCCCCGAAATTCAAGGCTTCCGAAGCGACATTAATCCTGCTTTCTAATTAACTAGCTCCAGCTGAGAGGTTATAAAAACTTGTTTTCAACCAGCGATTAAAATTCACACAATCGTTTCACAATTAGTTCAACACTTCACAAGTACTTGTATTATATTCCAATATTTGAATATTGTTGTTTTTGTGCAATGTTTAATTGATTGCTAAATTAATGAACAAAGTTGACTTCAGATTGAAATTTAGCATTTCATGGATACTGTGAGGAAATCCCTGTCATTTCTGTTGTCCTTCATGGAGTCCCATGCTGCGACAGCTTTCTGAATTGATTATCACCTCTGATTATTACTGCAATCTCCCGCCCTCTTGTGTGGAATATACTCGCTCTGGTGTGCAGTCGATCAAAGAATAATGCGGCATTTGTTTTTAGTTCCTGTCGCGAATGCGCAGAATTGTATTAAACAAAGAATCCATTTTAAGCACAAAGTTCACTAAAAATATGTCTACCCCCACAGTGTACAGTAGATTCGCATTGACCCCTCTTATCGGTTCTTTCCACGCCAGCTAAGAATAACAACGTTATCTCTGGCACAAGCCTGGGGTTTTACCTGTCATTGGGCAGTGACAATGCATCTCCGAAGATATACATATACAATATACTGCTCAACCGTATTTTTATGACATTTTGCAATGGGTGTGCCAGTGGAGGGATGTGACCTGTCTCACGTGGTTTCTGCTGTGATTTCCTGCAGTATTTTCAGTGGTGTTTTACATTGAAGGTGTCGGAGAAAATGTGCAGTGTGTTTTGCATAGAAAGAAACAGCCAGTTGAGCTGGAATTTAATACAAGTACTTGTGAAGTGTTGAACTGATTGTGGAAATGATTGTAATCCTCACTCATTTCTCTTTTACTGTTTCAGGTCACAGTCATCAACAAATCCAGGATGTGACGTCCTCAGACATATGAATCATGGCACTAAATGAAAGCGAACGCCCCTTAACTTTTCCACAAATATCGCCATGTCGAATATGCTTTAAGTCTAGATATAAATATTGTTGTTTTTGTATCAATAGGTTGTTACTTCATGCTGTGTTTTGTCTTTTTTCGTTTTGCGTGAAAAAGTAAACGTTCGATTCAATGAACAATGAGAAACAACGTAGAATGTATATCGAGTATTGCACTGTCCATATTAAAGCTGTAACATCGCATTGCATTGCGGAACGGAGCAGTTACTATAATTCAAAATTTGATGTGTATTTTTGTCAAGTGCATTTGAAATTTATTTCGTAAAAGCTTTTCTTTAAATAAAGATTAGGGCAGATAATTACATGATTTGTTTCCGTTATCGTCACTTAATGCACTCTAGATTGTCATGGAGGCGAGGGGGAGGGTCCACTGCATTTCCCAAGCAACTGAATACAACATGATGTTGCGTCCCAGCACTACCGCTCGTACTCGGCACCGGGAGATGTGAAGATGCTGGTCAGATTTCCATGTCTCCTTTTCATTATAATTTCACAAGATTTATATCCAGTAATCCATTCGTTTTCATTTACTCCAGATCAGCCCCTGCACTATCGCCCCGGCAATTCTAACCATCCTTCGGTCGTTACGGCCATTAAAATAAAAATATGCATCAGCTGAAGACCGTCATTTGACAAATACATAAATACTGGGAATGGTGATAAAGCTGAACAATTCAGTACCATGTTCTGAGCGCAGATTAAGACGGAAATGTTTAAATATAGGCCCACCTCGCTCGCGCTTTTTTTCTGCCACTGAACTTGCTGTGTTCCGCTGTGTCAGGTCCACAACGACTTGTTGTCAATAAAGTTGTTGAGAAGAGAGTCGCAGAGACAGTGGCGCCAGTGGTTGGAGGAGAGGGTTTATTTATTAGTATCACAAGTCGGCTTACCTTGAGATGCAATGAAGTTACTGTGAAATCCACAGTGACGCCTGTTCGGATAGACTGAGTGAGTATTTAGCATGCCCAATCCTCCGTTAACACATCTTTCTGAATGTGGGAGGAAACCAGAGCACCCGGAGGAAACCCACACAGACATGGGGAGTACGTGCAGACTTCGCATAGAAAATGACCAAGCTAGGAATTGAACCCGATTCCTTGGCACTGTCTGGCAGCAGTGCTAACCACTGTGCCACCATGCGAGTGAGAGGAGGAGGAGAAACAGAAACACCAGCTGTGGGAGAAGAGTGACAGAGCCAGAGGGGGAGAGGCAGTGACACCAGCGATGGTTTGAGTGAGTGACCGAGGGAGGGGGGAAACAAAGCTTTCAGCGGTGGGAGGAGAGAGTGACAGAACCAGAGGGGAAAAGACAGCAACTCCAGCGATTGGAGGAGAGAGTGACAAGGCGAAAAAGGGAGAGAGAGTGACACCAGCCGTGGTCGGGGTGACAGAGCGAGGGGACGAGAAACAGGGACATCAGCTGTGGGAGAAGAAAGTGACAGAGCGAGAAGGGGGGAGCACAGCTGCCCCACCAGTGGGATGAGAGAGTGACAGAGAAGGGGAGAGTGACAGCGACACCAGCGGTGGGAGCAAAGAGTGCAGAGAGAGAGAGGGAGTGACACACCGAGACCAGCGGTGGGAGGAGAGAGTGCAGAGAGAGAGGGAGTGACACACCGACACCAGCGGTGGGAGGAGAGAGTGCAGAGAGAGAGAGGGAGTGACACACCGACACCAGCGGTGGGAGGAGAGAGTGCAGAGAGAGAGAGGGAGTGACACACCGACACCAGCGGTGGGAGGAGAGAGTGCAGAGAGAGAGAGGGAGTGACACACCGAGACCAGCGGTGGGAGGAGAGAGTGCAGAGAGAGAGAGGGAGTGACACAGCGACACCAGCGGTGGGAGGAGAGAGTGCAGAGAGAGAGAGGGAGTGACACACCGACACCAGCGGTGGGAGAAGAGAGTGCAGAGAGAGAGAGGGAGTGACACACCGACAGCAGCGGTGGGAGGAGAGAGTGCAGAGAGAGAGAGAGGGAGTGACACACCGACAGCAGCGGTGGGAGGAGAGAGCGCAGAGAGAGAGAGGGAGTGACACACCGACACCAGCGGTGGGAGAAGAGAATGCCAGGTGAAGAAGCAGTGAAATTGTTTCAAATTTCTGTCAAATTGGGGAATTGTGAGGTTATTCGTGAAAGAGTTCAGAAACATGTTGGGTGTAACGTTGGGTGTAATCATACAAGGAAATGGGAAATTTGGCATACATTAGGAATTCATTAACTAATCACTTACTGTACAACAATAAAGAAATATTGTCCGGTAAATGGACGACCCCATGTTGCAAAGAGTGGCCCCTCGTTCTAGATTCTTCAGCAAGAGAGAACATTCTTTCCACATCTACACTTTCAGTCCCCTTCATGATCTTAGAGGTTTTGATCAAATCGCTCCTTACTCTCCTAAACTGCAGTGAATGCAAACCTGATCTCGCCAAACTTATTTAATCAGCAAGCAGCCCTTTACAGATATTAGTGCAGGACACTTTTTCTGAACTGCTTCCAATAAATTTGCATCTTTCCTTAAATAAGGAGACCATAGATGTACACAAGTCTCCTGTTATCATCTCACCAATGCCCTATCGAACTGAAGCACAACCTCCCGAATGTTGTATTCATTTCCCCTCACAGTAAATTTTACCCTTCCATTCGCTTTCCCAATGACTTGCTGCAGCTGGATACTCGCTTTTTTGCGATTCAAGCACCAGGACACCCAGATCGCTCTGCATTTCACAGCTCTACCGCCTCTCATCATTTGGATAATAAGCTTCTTTCGTATTATTCGCATCAACATTGCGAATTTCCCTTTACTTCACTTCATATTCCATTTGTCAGGTATTTGCCTCCTTCTGCCCTCATCACAATTGTCAACCAATATTTGTGTCATGAGCAAATTTAGCAACCGTTCTTTCAGTCCCTTCATCCAAATAATTTACATACAAATTGTAAAAAGGTTGTGAACCCAGCACAGATGCCGATGGCACACCACTCGTCACAGCCGTTCAAACAATTCTCCGTTTCCTGTTGGCTAGCCAACCTTCCATCGGTGCAGATACGTTATCCCATATATCAATAAATTACATTTTGTGCAAAACCTTAATGTGGAGACAGCTGACAAGGTGACAGAGTTAAAAAAAAGACGTGCCAATGTGGTGACGCATTTCATCTGCTACCAGGACATCGACAAATTGAGATAAGATGGTGGATTTATCAACCTCAACATTTCATAAACCATTCATCCCTCACAAACCTCCCACCTCTTACAACTCTATCCCAACCACTCATAAGATCGGGAGATGGAAAATGTGTCAGAGGTAGAGAGAACTGGAGAGAGAAACAAAATACATTGAGAGCGCCTGATACTTTCACAAGCCAGACCATGAGATGTCCCTTCACTAGAAAGAGAGAGAGAGAGACAGGGTTTGTCTCAATTTGTCGATGTCCTGGTAGCAGATGAAATGCGTCCCCACATTGGCAGGTCTTTTTTTTTTACTCTGTCACCTTGTCAGCTGTCTCCACATTACGGTTTTGCACAAACTGTAATTTATTGAGATAATGGGGAGACAATGAGGAGGAGAGACAGTGAGAGGAAGCGCTAGCGAGAGGGGGAGACTACGATAGAGGATGACAGCAAGTGGGAAGTTAGAAAGTGGAGGGGGTGGGGGGGGTCGGATGGGGGGGGGCGCGGGAGCAAAAGACAAGGGGAGAGAGCAAGAGCAAAGGGATAGAGCAGAAGGGAGAAATATCGAGAGCGGGAGGCAGGGAAACGAGGCAACTGGAGAATGGGAAAAAGAGGGAGCAATGATAGGGCGAAGAAGACACAGCGAGAAGGAAACAGCGGGAGGGAGATAGGTAGCTGGAGGGCGAGAGCAAGAGCAACGGAGAGAAAGAGAGAGAGGCAGAAAGAGGCGGAGAGCGAGACAAAGGGAGAAAGAGGGAGAGACAGTGTGAAGTAAAGAGTGAGACAGCAGGAGAGAGGGAGAGAGAAGGACGGAGAGTGGGAGACTCGCATCGGGAAATTTTCCCATCACCTTCACATCATTTGCTATTTTGAAACCTTCCAGTCAATGCAGACATGAAGCCTGTGAATCATGGGCAGTCGGACTCGATGTGGGAAGTACGCTGTCTCGGCTGAATTCCCGATGAAGGGAATGTATTCCAGCTAGAAAACATGGACATTAATCTCACTGAAGCAGGGGCTGATATTCTTGTATCTGTCAGTGTGTAGGTGATGAGGCGGGGGGCACTGTGGGTCACTTTCAATAGAGACTGGATCACAAAGCCAAGAGAGGGTGACCGAGGTTTGGAAAAGTTTCTATTCCTGTGCATGAGCGTCTTTGGCAAGGTCACCATTTATTTAAAAAGAAAACTTTATTATCCTTCTGAATGTGGCTGTGAGCCAACTGCTTGAACCCATGGTGTAGGTAAATCCACTGTGATCTTCAGAGAGATTTCCAGGTTTTTGTCTAAGCGAAGATGAGAGAATGGTGACACAGAACCAGGACAGTAACATATGCGTCTTGGAAGGTAACCTGCAGGTTTTGATTTGCGAACTTATTGTCTGTACTTCTCCTTCTAAGTGATAGAGGTCCTGTGTGTGGAAGATGCTGTAGAACGGGGTTTGGGGACTTATATATTGTTTGTTATATATTCAACGCACTGCTGTCATTGTGTGACAGTGAGGAAGGGAATGAATATTAAACTTGTCGGGGAAAGGGGGCGAGATGGGATGGTGAGGGAGGTGAGGGGAAGTAGTTGGAGGGGCTGTGGCAGTGTCCCAGAAGCGATGTTTCGATACTGGCTGCTCTCAAACCTCTTCTCTATTGTGAATCTAGTTTCAGCCCCGTATGTAATAAACTGCAAGGAAGAGATGTGTTTTTACTTCTGAATGTGAACTAATCAATTGATTTAGAAGAAAGTTCAGGATATCTTTGGGGCTTTTGGGAAATTTCAGACCTGAACTGAAGCCATTGAGCTGAAAATGTAACAAAAATGAAACCCTCTTTTTACCTCTGATGAAGGGTCACATGGACTGGAAACGTTAAATCTGTTTCTCTCTTGACTTAAGAAGCCAAACCACTGTCTGGGTCTAAGATGTTTCTGGACCCTCAGGATTTTTGCACCATTTTCAGTGCAGTTCAATATTCAACATCAGTCGAATGTTTTATTTTTATTGTATTTGACTGAGTATTTCCGTGGTAATAAATACAGAAAACAAAACCTTAGCGTGCAAAATCGCGAATTCAATTCAAATTTGCAAATCGGACGTTCAGGAATACAATATGTACTTAGTACGTGGGAGAGTCGTTTGAATTCTAAATCTATATTATATCACCATGATAACATGGTGTTAGCTGAATCAAATAAGAAATTGCGTTCATATAGCGCCTTTCGGGGAGATATTGTGTTGTCTCGGTATTGGATTACATCACGGTCTCACTGTTTATATCACAACTGTGATGCATGCACATGGATTATCCGTGTATTTGTCGAAAAAAAATATCTTTGTACGTCAAATTATATTGGGCTGAAATGTGGAAAGAATACAGATCTGTGAAACCAGCAGAGTGATGAAACGCATTTACATCCTGACTAAAAAGTCGAAATCACATCATGACGGTGATGTTTATTCGAATTGTTTTGAATGATGATCAGTCTAATGTTTTAGAATACGACCCAGTGTAGTTATAGCCCAGTGGTTAAGCTGATGGACTGGAAATACATGGGAGTCTTCCGGTTCGAATCCTGTCCAACATGTTTCCCCTATTCCTCATTCAGTTTCAAGTTTCACCACGTTCCTTTGGGATGGATCCTGCCTTACCCGGAAGGGTAACCCCTGCCTTTCAACAATGAGAGATGTTTTTCTCATCGTTATTCACGGAATTTCTGCCTTAAGTACACGAATGATCGGCCTAATGACTGGCAGTGATCTTTCTGTGCCTCTGTCCCTTTGTGTAAGTCACTCTATGTTTAATTATACATGTGTCTGCCTGTGTGCACAGATGCGCGTGTGTACGTTCGTGTGCAAGTTTCTGCTTCTCCCTGCCTGCGTTATTTCCGTTCATTTATCCTGTGTGGTTTTTTATTAGTTGTGTGCTT
Organism: Mustelus asterias; assembly: GCF_964213995.1. Lineage (NCBI taxonomy): Eukaryota > Metazoa > Chordata > Chondrichthyes > Carcharhiniformes > Triakidae > Mustelus > Mustelus asterias. The sequence goes on from NW_027590219.1 coordinate 137,144, forward strand.
GTCAGGTGCTTTTCCTCAAATAGCTTTCCAATTCCCTTTTCAAAATTGTTAATGAAATTACCTACTGCCACCTTTGCGGTCCCACCAAACATGCTCCCGTCCTTTCTCTGTCTTTTGCCACTGCCTTGATATCCATGACCCCTGGCAATTGACTTTAAAGCAGAGGGAATCATTTCCTGCATACTCCATCCAGACCTCACATCGGGAAAACCACGATTAGGTTATTTTCTAATCTTCTATGCTCGAAGCACAACAACTCAAACTCCTCCAACAACTCCTTATAACTGAAGCATTTCATCTTTGAAAATCTTCCAAAAGGTCTCCGCTGTCCCCTTCCTAATCTCTGTGCTGAAGTGGTGGCCTGCAGTAAACACAATACTCCTCATGAAGATCGAAATGTTAATGTTAAAGTTCCACACAATCCTGGTGCTTTTATAAACGATTGCTCGAATTGATAAATCTATTGGGAATCACCGGCAATCTCCAATTTCAGGATAACCTTCAACTTTGTTAAAATTACTTTTAACCTTGGACTGCACGATTGTTTAATGTAGACCTGGTCAATGACCATCACTGAGATTCACCTGAACATTTCAATAAATATTCCATTGTTTACTAAATAAATATTCGAACATTTGCACCGTCTCTGCTGGTGTCACAGTTGGCGATGAAGCAATGTTAAATGGACAGCTTAATGTGACTGGATAACCATTTGGATTTGTAGAAGTGTTGCCAGAACTGGGAAATTGCGACGATGAGGAAAGATCGGCTTGGCCAGGGTTGTTTTGCTGAGAACACATGAGGCGGACGGGAGACCAAACTGAGGTGTCCAAAAATCTGAGGGGCCGAAACAGGGTGGAGAGGAAACAGCAGTTTCCCCGGAGCAGGGAGACGTCACTTACCTGGGGAGTGGGGTTCGCACAGATTGAAGGGGATTGATGGGAGGATTAAAGGGGATATTAGGAAGAAGCTTTTCACTCAGAGTGTAGTGGGTGTCTGGAATTCGTTGTGTAAACTGGTGGTTCAGACAGAAACCCTTCGACTCACTCGATCAGCACCCGGATCTGTAGCTGAAATGTTGTAACCTGTAAAGATGGGGCGAGGGGTTGGGTCACTAGAAGGTGGGATTAGAATGGAATGCTAGTTTCTATTTCTCGAGCTGGTGCACCATGGGATGGGCTGAATGGCCTCTTTCTATGCCGTAACCTTTTCTCTGCTTTCTCTTACTCTATCGGTGGGCCAGGTGGAGGAATGAGTTGTTTTTAAATAAGAAACAAGAGCAGGAAGGCGGGGGAGGTGGGGGGGGGGGGGGGGGAGGGTGGATATTGAGGCAACGCTGAGTTCACCCCCCCACCCAATAATCAAAGTGAGTTAGAAATCCCCCCGCCCGCCCCGTGTTCAAAACAAATACATTTGCCCGAGTGGCAGCACAGTGACACAGTGTTTAGCGTTGCTGCCTCACAGCGCCAGCGACCCGAGTTCGATTCCAGCCTTGGGTCACTGTATGGGTGGGGTCTGCACGTTCTCCCCGTGTCTGCGTGGGTTTGTTCCGGGTGCTCCGGTATCCTCCCACATTCCAAAGATGTGTGGGTTAGGGGGATTAGAGGATGAATATGCAGGGTTAGGGGAATCAGGTAAGATGCTCTGTCAATGCAGACTCGATGCACTGTAGGGATTCTATGGTTTTAATTGGGGCTGGTTTGATACCAAGGGAAGAGCGTCAAGCTGCTGCGCGGACAATTCACTCTCTGGCTTTAAACGCTCTGCAATGCAGAGACTGGAGAGGAGTGTACAACAGGGAGCAGCATTGCAGCTTCTTTCCCCCCATTGAAACTGGGATTGTTGCTCCATCTGCTGTACCATGCCAACCACATCCACTGGGGGCAACCTGGACAATGGGCTGCAGGGAGACCTGCGCCTGCGCCACAATCACACCCACCGCCGGCGGCCATCTTGGGTTGCCAGGGTTGACGGCCGGCGGCCATCTTGCGTTGGCGTGGGAGAACGGCTGGCGGCCATCTTGCGTTGCCAGTGGAGACGGCCGGCCCTCTTTTTAGGTCAAACCAAATAAACAAACTCAGTGGAGACGGCCGGCGGCCATGTCAGGGCGACAGCTTCAATGGGGCGGCGACCCGCCCGCTACCCTCTGGGAGAATTCCCCTCATGCGCATGCGCACAGGCAGCTACATGTTAATCTTCTTTAAATGTTGATGATTTTGATTATGATCCTCTCGTCACAATTTCGGTTCCTGCTCGATTCACGAACGTCGCTTCATTTTCTATTTTTTTTAAAAATGTGACTTGTGCGATGCCGTCTGGGCGAAAGTTCTGCACATGCGCAGTTCAGCCGCCGGCATTTTGATATAAATATGCATTTTATTTAATTTTAATTCCGTTCCTGGCGGGTTGTCCGGCTCAGAATTTCTCTCACTTTCTCCTTTTTATTGAAAAATAAAAGGCTGGGAGGGCCTCGCGGTGACTTCATAACAATATGGCGATGGTCCCGCCCCTCCACAGACCGCGGATGTTCCACCTCTGAGCAGCGTCCAGGCATATTCCGTATGCGTGGAGCCATTCCTGCGCCTCTTGCGGAGGAGGTTGTCAGGTTTGGCCCTGCGCAGACCGGACGTAGGGGTGGTCCTGTCAGCTTACGCCGATGACGTGCTCCTCATGTTCACGGACCCGGCTGACCTGAGGAGGATGCGAGAATGCCAGGCGGTGTACTCCGCCGCGTCCTCCGCCAGGATCAACTGGGCCAAGTGCTCCGGACTCCTTGTCGGTCCTTGGGAGACGGACCCCCTTCCGGAGGAGCTCAGGCCTTTCACCTGGAGCAGGACCAACCTCCTCTACTTGGGGGCCCATCTCTGCCCAGCCGAGGAATCCTGGCCGGCGAACTGGCGGGAGCTGGAGGCCAAAGTCTCCGCCCGCCTGAGTCGCTGGACAGGACTGCTCCGAGTGCTGTCCTACAGGGCGCGAGTTCTCGTCATAAACCAGCTGGTCGCCTCCATGCTGTGGTACCGGCTGGTCCCTTTGACCCCTCCCCCTGGCTTTGTCACCGATATCCAGAGAACCTTCCTGTGGTTCTTCTGGGGCAATCGACTGCACTGGGTCCCTACTGCGGTCCTGTATCTCCCGCTTGAGGAGGGCGGACAAGGTCTGGTGTGCCTCCGCACTCAGATAGCGACCTTCCGTCTCCAGGCCCTGCAGAGGTACCTTTACGTTGAGCCCCCTCCACAGTGGTGTGCCATGGCGACGTATTTCTTCCGCCAGTGGCACGGCCTCAATTATGACGTGCAGCTCCTGCATATCGAACTGGGGCGTGTTCCGACCACCCTGCAGGAGTTGCCCGTCTTTTACCAGGACCTCCTCACTGTCTGGAACACGGTCGCCTCGCGACGCAGCTCTCCCCCGTCAGGAGTAGCGGCTCTCGTGCGAGAGCCGCTGCTCAGGAATCCGCTCCTCCAGCCGTATAACTTCAGGTGGCTGGCGGAGAGGGGGGCTGTGGACGCCGGGGTGACCAGAATCGGGGACGTGCTCGATGGCGGAGGGGCGAGCTGGATGAGTCCCCGCGTGCTGGCTGAGCGCGCGAGGACGTCCGTCTGGCGCGCGGCCAAAGCCATCCTAGACCTTAGGACGGTCGTGCTCGGCCCCGAAACTGCACGCAAACTTCAGACGGCGCAGGCGTGCGGTGGGATCCCGCCCGAGCTTTCCCCTGTTCGGGCGGAATTCCACATTGGCCCAAAGCCTCAGCCCCCTCCCCTGGGTGAGGTACCCCACAGCCTGAGCCGCCTCGCGGAAATGCCCTCCGTGCCTTTTTCTACCGCGCGGAGGCGTTTCCTGTGCGGGCTGCTGCTGCACACCTTCCACTACCGCCTCCTCGCCTGTCGCCCGGAAACACCTTTGCGGGCCTTGTTGCCACCGGGCGGCGGAGGTCCCCGCTGGAGGTCCCTCTACGGAGGGATCTCCCCCAATTACGTCGGGGACCTGGGGTGGAGGGTGATGCATGCAGCAGTTCCGCACAACCGTAGGGTTCACTGGTTCACGGGCTCCGAAGACTGCCCTTTCTGCGGCCTTGTGGAATCCGTGGACCATGTCTTTGTTGTGTGTCTTAGGCTGCACTCCCTTTATGTTTTCCTGCAGAACCTTTTGTTGATGTTTTGTCTGCACTTCAGTCCCACGCTCCTGATCTACGGACACCCGGTGCGGAGAGGGGAGGGTCGGGATGGCGACCTCCTCGTGAACCTGCTCCTGGGCCTGGCGAAACGCGCCATTTACCGGTCCAGGCTGCGGGCGATCGAGGGGGCCGTCCATCCTGACTGTCTTCCCCTCTACCGCGGCTACGTTCGCGGCCAGGTGTCCCTGGAGAGGGAGCATGCGGTGTCCACGGGCGAGGCTGACGCTTTCCGCGCCCGCTGGGCACCGCAGGGGTTGGCGTGCATCATTGACCCCAATAATCACATTTTAATTTGATGTTTTTAAGTTTCCTTTGTACTTTGATTTCTGTTCGGGCTGTTCCCCCTCCTTTTTGGGGAGCTGCCCCTTTTACTTTGTCCTGATTTAATCTGAGTTTGTTTACTTGGTTTGGTTTGACCTAAAAAAAAAAAGAGGGCAGCGTCCAGGCATATTCCGTATGCGTGGAGCCATTCCTGCGCCTCTTGCGGAGGAGGTTGTCAGGTTTGGTCCTGCGCGGACCGGACGTAGGGGTGGTCCTGTCAGCTTACGCCGATGACGTGCTCCTCATGTTCACGGACCCGGCTGACCTGCGGAGGATGTGAGAATGCCAGGCGGTGTACTCTGCCGTGTCCTCCGCCAGGATCAACGGGGCCAAGTGCTCTGGACTCCTTGTTGGTCCTTGGGAGATGGACCACCTTCCGGAGGAGCTCAGGCCTTTTACCTGGAGCAGGACCAACCTCCTCTACTTGGGGGCCCATCTCTGCCCAGCCGAGGAATCCTGGCCGGCGAACTGGCGGGAGCTGGAGGCCAAAGTCTCCGCCCGCCTGAATCGCTGGACAGGACTGCTCCGAGTGCTGGTCCTACGGGGCGCGAGTTTGCGTCATGAACCAGCTGGTCGCCTCCATGCTGTGGTACCGGCTGGTCCCTTTGACCCCTCCCCCTGGCTTTGTCGCCGATATCCAGAGAACCTTCCTGTGGTTCTCCTGGGACAATCGACTGCACTGGGTCCCTGCTGCGGTTCTGTATCTCCCGCTTGAGGAGGGCGGACAAAGTCTGGTGTGCCTCCGCACTCAGATAGCGACCTTCCGCCTCCAGGCCCTGCAGAGGTACCTTTACGTTGAGCCCCCTCCACAATGGTGTGCCATGGCGACGTATTTCTTCCGCCAGTGGCACGGCCTCAATTATGACGTGCAGCTCCTGCATATCGAACTGGGGCGTGCTTCGACCACCCTGCAGGAGTTGCCCATCTTTTACCAGGACCTCCTCACTGTCTGGAACAAGGTCGCCTCGCGATGCAGCTCTCCCCTGTCAGGAGTAGCGGCTCTCGTGCGAGAGCCGCTGCTCAGGAATCCGCTCCTCCAGCCATATAACTTCAGGTGGCTGGCGGAGAGGAGGGCTGTGGACGCCGGGGTGACCAGAATCGGGGACGTGCTCGATGGCGGAGGGGCGGGCTGGATGAGTCCCCGCGTGCTGGCTGAGCGCATGGGGACGACCGTCTGGCACGCGGCCAAAGTCATCCTTGACCTTAGGACGGTCGTGCTTGGCCCCGAAACTGCACGCAAACTCGAGGCGGCGCAGGTGTGCGGTGGGATCCCGCCCGAGCGTTCCTCTGTTAGGATGGAATTCCACATTGGCCCAAAACCTCAACCCCCCTCCCTTGGTGAGGTGCCCCACAGCCTGAGCCGCCTCGCGGAAATGTCCTCCGTGCCTTTTTCTACTGCACAGAGGCATTTCCTGTGCGGGCTGCTGCTGCACACCCTCCACTACCGCCTCCTCGCCTGTCGCCCGGATACACCTTGGCGGGCCTTGTTGCCGCCGGGCGGCGGGGGTCCCCGCTGGAGGTCCCTCTACGGAGGGATCTCCCCCAATTATGTCGGGGACCTGGGGTGGAGGGTGATGAATGCAGCAGTGCCGCACAACCCAAGTATTCACTGGTTCACAGGCTCCGAAGACTGCCCTTTCTGTGGCCTTGTGGAGTCCATGGACCATGTCTATGTTGTGTGTCTTAGGCTGCACTCCCTTTATGTTTTCCTAAAGAACCTTTTATTGATGTTTTGTTTGCACTTCAGTCCCACGCTCCTGATCTACGGACACCCGGTGCGGAGAGGGGAGGGTCGGGATGGCGACCTCCTCGTGAACCTGCTCCTGGGCCTGGCAAAATGCACCATTTACCGGTCCAGGCAGCGGGCGATCGAGGGGGCCGTCCACCCTGACTGTCTTCCCCTCTACCGCGGCTACGTTCGCGGCCAGGTGTCCCTGGAGAGGGAGCATGCGGTGTCCACGGGCGCGGTTGACGCCTTGGGGTGCATTATCGACCCTAATAATCACATTTTAATTTGATGTTTTTAAGATTCCTTTGTACTTTGATTTCTGTTCGGGCTGTTGCCCCTCCTTTTGGGGAGCTGTCCCTTTTACTTTGTCCTGACTTAATCTGAGTTTGTTTATTTGGTTTGACCTAAAAAGAGGGCAGCGTCCAGGCGCAGATGACACTGGGTGGAGAAGCAGCTGGGAGCGCTACAGCGACCCCTGGCGATCAGGAGGAGAAACAGCAGTCGCACCAGTGCCGTCTCTGCCCAAAAGCTTCCCCAGTTCAGCTGTTCAGAGGCACTGGGAACCAGTTCAAATGTGAGCACCTTCTCAAATTTACCCCCATCCACATCCGCCTCCCTCCCTCCATCCCTCCCGACAACAAGAACCATTCATTCAGCACAACAGCTTCCCTCTCATTCCCCCAGCCTGTATTCCAGACTTTATCAAATCCACTTTGCTCCCAGTTACACCGTTAGATATTACAATTAAAACTTCATCATCTCTCCAGTTTAATATTTGTTCAGGGTGATCACAGACATCAGATAAATAATCAAAGCAACTCCCAGTGGGTGAGAAATCGACTGGAAGCTGCACCTGAATCTCCTCTTGTTAGGTCAATCATAACAGACCAATCTGGGACATTGACATGTAATAATTGACTTCAGCAGCTGAGGCGGCACGATAGCACAGTGGTTAGCACTGCTGCTTCACAACTCCAGGTACCTGGGTTCGATTCCCGGCTTGGGTCACTGTCTGGGTGGAATTTGCACATTGTCTGCGTGGGTTTTTTCTGGGTGCTCCGGCTTCCTCCCACAGTCCAAAGACGTGCGGGTTAGGTTGATTGGCCATGCTAAAAAATTGCCCCTTAGTGTCCTGAGATGCATAGGCTAGAGGGATTCGCGGGTAAATGTATAGGGTGAGGTACTGGGTGGGATTGTGGTCAGAGCAGACTCAATGGGCCGGATGGCCTCTTTCTGCACTGTAGGATTTCTATGAGTTTTATTTTTTAACCTCAAGGTCTTTGCCACATTTAGAAATTAAAATAATCCGTGCTGCCAAACCAGGGAAATACTGTTGAAGCTTTATAAGGCTCTTGTCAAACCACACTTGGAGTATCATGAGCAATTTTGGGCCCTGTATCAAAGGAAAGATGTGATGGTCCTGGAGAGAGTCCAGCAGAGCTTCATGATGTATGAGGAGCATTTGAGGACTCTGGGTCTGTACTCAATGGAGTTTAGAAGGATAACCGGGGGCGGGGGGGGGGGGGGGGGGGGGGATGGTGGTGGGAAGGGGCGGTGCTCAATTAAACTTACAGAATACCGAAAGGCTTGGATAGAGTGGATGTGGCAAAAATGCTTCCATTCGTAGGACAGACGATGATCCAAGGGCACAGCCTCAGAATAATAGAACACAGAACATTACAGCGCAGTACAGGCCCTTCGGCCCTCGCTGTTGCGCCGACCGTGAAACCAATCTAATGCCCCTCTAACCTACACTATTCCAATACCATCCATATGTTTATCCAATGACCATTTAAATGCCCTTAATGTTGGCGAGTCCACTACTGCTGTAGGCAGGGCATTCCACATCCTTACTACTCTCTGAGTAAAGAACCTACCTCTGACATCTGTCCTATATCTATCACCCCTCATTTTAAAGCTATGCCCCCTCATGCTAGCCATCACCATCTGAGGAAAAAGGCTCTCACTATCCACCCTATCTAATCCTCTGATCATTATGTCTGCCTCTATTAAGTCACCTCTTAACCTTCTTCTCTCTAACGAAAACAGCCTCAAGTCCCTCAGCCTTTCCACATAAGACTTTCCCACCATACCAGGCAACATCCTGGTAAATATCCTCTGCACCCTTTCCAATGCTTCCACACCCTTCTGATAATGCGGTGACCAGAACTGTACGCAATACTCCAACTGCGGCCGCACCAGAGTTTGTACAGCTGCAACATGACCTCATGGCTCCGAAACTCAATCCCTCTCCCAATCAAAGCTAACACACCGTACGCCTTCTTAACAACCCTATCAACCTTGGTGCCAAATTTCAGGCATCTATGCATATGGACACCGAGATCTCTCTGCTCATCCACACTACCAAGAATCTTACCATTAGCCCAGTACTCTCTATTCCTGTTACTCCTTCCAAAGTGAATCACCTCACACTTTTCCGCGTTAAACCCCATTTGCCACCTCTCAGCCCAGCTCTGCAGCTTATTTATATTCCTCTGTAACCTGCAACATCCTTCCGTACTGTCCACAACTCCACCGACTTTAGTTTCGTCCACAAATTTACTAACCCATCCTTCTACACCCTCATCCAGGTCATTAATAAAAATGACAAACAGCAGTGGCCCCAAAACAGATCGTTGCGGTACACGACTCGTAACTGAACTCCAGGATGAACATTTCCCATCAACCACCACCCTCTGTCTTCTTACAGCTAGCCAATTCCTGATCCAAACCGCTAAATCACCCTCAGTCCCATGTGTCCGTATTTTCTGCAGTACCTTACCGTGGGGAAGCTTATCAAACGCTTTACTGAAATTCATGTACACCACATCAACTGCTTTACCCTCATCCACCTCTTTGGTCACCTTCTCAAAGAACTCAATAAGGTTTGTGAGGCACGAACTACCCTTCACAAAACCGTGTTGACTATCCCTAATCAAGTTATTACTTTCTAGATGTTTATAAATCCTATCTCTTATAATCCTTTCCAAAACTTTGCCCACAACAGAAGTAAGGCTCACTGGTCTATAATTCCCAGGGTTGTCTCTACTTCCCTTCTTGAAAAAGGGGACAACATTTGCTATCCTCCAGTCTTCTGGCACTATTCCTGCAGACAATGAGTACGTAAAGATCAAAGCCAAAGGCTCTGCAATCTCCTTCCTTGCCTCCCAGAGAATCCGAGGATAAATCCCATCCGGCCCAGGGGAAAATCTATTTTCACACTTTCCAGAATTGCTAACACCGCCTCCTTATGAACCTGAATCCCGTCTAGTCCAGTAACCTATATCTCAGTATTCTCCTCGACAACATTGTCTTTTTCCTGTGTGAATACTGACGAAAAATATTCATTTCGCACGCCTCTCCGATCTCTTTGGACTCCACGCACAACTTCCCACTACTATCCTTGACTGCCCTAATCTTACCCTCGTCATTCCTTTAAAGTGAATAAAATGATGCCCCTTTAGTACCGAAATGAGCAGCACTTTCTTCAGCCAGAGGGTGGTGAATCTGTGGAATTCATTGCCATTGTGCAGGCCAGTTCATTGAGTGTATTTAAGACAGAGACATAGAGTCATAGAGGTTTACGGCATGGAAACAGGCCCTTCGGCCCAACTTGTCCATGCCACCCTTTGTTTTTAAACCCCTAAGCTGATCCCAATTGCCCGCATTTGGCCAATATCCCTCTATACCCATCGTACCCATATAACTATCTAAATGATTTTTAAAAGACAAATTTGTACCCGCCCCTACTGCTACCTCTGGCAGCTTGTTCCAGACACTCACCCCCCTGTGTGCGAAGAAATTGCCCCTCTGAACACTTTTGTATCTCTCCCCTCTCACCTTAAACCTATGCCCTCTAGTTTTAGATTCCCCTACCTTGGGGAAAATATATTGACTATCAAGCGGATCTGTGCCCCTCATTATTTTATAGACCTCCATAAGTTCACCCCTCAGCCTCCTACGCTCGAGAGAAAAAAGTTCCAGTCTTTCCAGCCTCTCCTTATAACTCAATCCATCAAGTCGCGGTAGCATCCCAGTGAATCGTTTCTGCACTCTTTCTAGTTTAATAATATCCTTTCTATAATAGGGTGACCAGAATTGCACACAGTATTCCAAGTCTGGCCTTACCAATGTCTTGTACAACTTCAACAAGACATTCCAACTCCTGTATTCAATGTTCTGAAGATGAAACCAAGCATGCTGAATGCCTTCTTCACCACTCTGTCCACCTGTGACTCCACTTTCAAGGAGCTATGAACATTTACCCCTTGATCTCTTTGCTCTGTAACTCTTCCTAATGCGCTACCATCAACTGAGTAAGTCCTGGCCTGGTTCAATCTACCAACATGCATCACCTCTCATTTGTCTAAATTAAACTCCATCTGCCATTCATCAGCCCACTGGCGCAATTGATCAAGATTCCGTTGCAATTGGAGATAACAAAGAACAATACAGCACAGGAACAGGCCCTTCGGCCCTCCAAGCCCGTGACGCTCCCTGGTCCAAGCTAGACCATTGTTTTGTATCCCTCCATTCCCACTCCGTTCATGTGGCTATCTAGATAAGTCTTAAACGTTCCCAGTGTGTCCGCCTCCACCACCTTGCCTGGCAGCGCATTCCAGGCTCCCACCACTCTCTGTGTAAAATATGTCCTTCTGATATCTGTGTTAAACCTCCCCCCCCTTCACCTTGTACCTATGACCCCTCGTGAACGTTACCACCGACCTGGGGAAAAGCTTCCCACCGTTCACCCTATCTATGCCTTTCATAATTTTATACACCTCTATTAAGTCTCCCCTCATCCTCTGTCTTTCCAGGGAGAACAACCCCAGTTTACCCAATCTCTCCTCATAACTAAGCCCCTCCATACCAGGCAACATCCTGGTAAACCTCCTCTGTACTCTCTCCAAAGCCTCCACGTCCTTCTGGTAGTGTGGCGACCAGAACTGGATGCAGTATTCCAAATGCGGCCGAACCAACATTCTATACATCTGCAATATCAGACCCCAACTTTTATACTCTATGCCCTGTCCTATAAAGGCAAGCATGCCATATGCCTTCTTCACCACCTTCTCCACGTGTGACATCATCTTCAAGAATCTGTCGACTTGCACACCCAGGTCCCTCTGCGTATCTACACCCTTTATGGTTCTGCCATTTATCGTATAGCTCCTCCCTACATTAGTTCTACCAAAATGCATCACTTTGCATTTATCAGGATTGAACTCCATCTGCCATTTCTTTGCTCAAATTTCCAGCCTATCTGTATCCTTCTGTAGCCTCTGACAATGCTCCTCACTATCTGCAAGTCCTGCCAATTTTGTGTCGTCCGCAAAATTACATTTTTCACTGTCCACTATACCACCAATCTTAATGTCATCTGAAAACTTACGAAACATGCTTCCTATATTCTCGTCCAAATCATTAATATAAATGACAAATAACAGTGGACCCAGCACTGATCCCTGATGCACAGCGCTGGTCAAGGCCTGCAGTTTGAAAAACAACCTTCCACAACCACCCTCTGACTTCTGTCAAGAAACCAATTTTGTATCCATTTAGATATCTCACCCTGGATCCCGTGAGGTTTAGCCCTGTGCAACAACCTACCATGTTAAAGGCAAGGTAAAGAGCTAAATACATTCTTGATTGGTAAGGGGATCAAATAGTATGGGGAAAAGGCAGGACAAAGGGATTGACAAACTTATCAGCCACGATTAAATGGCAGAGTAGTCTCGATGAGCAGAATAGCTGAATTCTGCTCCGATATCTCATGGTCTCACGAGTTTCACGCTCACTGTTCGCTACAAAATTTGTACTGGTCCCCCCGTCTTTATTAGCTTCAGTGTACGTATTAGTTTCAGGATTCGAGTGATTCTCAATTAGCATTTAACAAATTAACCAGCAAGCATTTAATTTCAAATAAGTAGTTATAAAGATTGTAAAATTAGGAATATTCATTACAATTACAGAGCAGCAGCATTAACTCTCTCTCTTCCAAGACTCAATAACATACATCATGTCACATACTGAGCAGTATTGAGTGAAACTAGCACAGACCAGACAACACAATAAAGTTAATTTAAACAATAAATGATATGAATAGTTTGTTCTGAAGAAATGATACTATTTTGAAAGTGATTAATTCATAGTCTTTGAAGAATTTCCCTGATTCAATGTGACGTTTTATTGGTGTTGAATATCGATCCACTTTTCAGCGCCGGCAGCTGCAACTGCAGATGGATGAAAAACAACCAACTGGCAAACGTCAGGTAATATCTGTCATGGTAAAACAAACAGTTTTATAAATAATGGTAATATTTGACATCATGCCTCCGTCCTGAGATCTTTGGGATAATCCAAAATAAATCATACATTCAGAAATTAAATAAAGCGAAATTGAGTGTGCAGGAACAGACTGAAATTGTGAATTCGAACTTTCTATGCAATAGCTCTGCATCTGCACAGTGAGATATAAGGAACAAGGAAAGAGGACACTGCTTTTCCGAGGCTTTGATCTGGTGCAATGCTGCGCCAGTGTTCCTTTTTTGCTTTCGTTCTGGGGATGTCGGCTTCAGAGGAAATGTTTTCATTTGTTGTCCAACTTAAATTTCATTTGGCTACGGGGTGCTGAGAATTCATTAACCACTGCAGCCCATGTGTTTGTTGCTTGTTGTGGTTTGTGATGTATGTTTCCGTGGGTGTGTGGCTGTGTTGTTTAAGAGAGATTCTGTGTTTCTCTCTGTAAGTCTGTGTTGCAGTACATGGATAAGAATGTGCAAGTATGTGGGTTTGTGTGTGTGTTTGTGAGTGTTTCTTTGTGCCTGTGAGCATGTGTGTAAGTTTGTCAGTGTGTGAATGAGTGTGTAGGTGTCAGTTTATATCTGGGTGTATGTGTGTGCGTGTCTGCAGGGATGTGTATAGGATGTCCGGATGTGTCTATGTGTATGATTATGTATCTGTATGTCTGGGTGTGAATGTTTCCATGCTTATATCTCTCTCTGTATTGCTGTGTGTGTCTGTGTGAATGTTTTTGTGAGTTTATGCTTGTGATTGTGTTTTTGTGTGGGAATGTCAGCAGCTGTGTGAACAAAGAACAAAGAAAATTACAGCACAGGAACAGGCCCTCCAACCCTGCACCAACCATGCTGCCCGACTGAACTAAAAAGCCCTACCCTTCCGGGGACCGCATCCCTCTATTCCCATCCTCTTCATGTATTTGTCCAGACGCCCCTTAAAACTCACTATCGTATCTGCTTCCACTACTTCCCCCCTGGCACCGAGTTCCAGGCACTCACCACCCTCTGTGTAAAAAAACTTGCCTCGTACATCTCCTCTAAACCTTGCCCCTCGCACCGTAAACCTATGCCCCCCACTAATTAACACTTCCACCCTGGAAAAAAGCTTCTGACGTTCCACCCTGTCCACACCCCTCATAATCTTGTAGACTTCTATCAGGTCACCCCTCAACCTCCGTCGTTTCAGTGAGAACAAACCAGGTTTCTCCAACCTCCCCTCATACCTAATGCATTCTATGCGAGGCAACATCGTGGTAAGTTTTTTCTGTACTGTCTCCAAAGCCTCCACATCCTTCTGGTAGTGTGGCGACGAAAATTGAACACTATATTCCAAATGCAGCCTAACTAAGGTTCTATAAAGCTGCAACATGACTTGCCAATTTTTAAACTCAATGCCCCGGCCGATGAAGGCAAGCATGCCGTAGGCCTTCTTGACTTCCTTCTCCACCTGCGTTGCCACTTTCAGTGACCTGTGTACCTGTACACCCAGATCCCTCTGCCTATCAACACACTTAAGGGTTCTGCCATTTACTGTATATTTCCTATCTTTTCTAGACCTTCCAAAATGCATTACCTCATATTTGTCCGGATTAAACTCCATCTGCCATTTTTCTGCCCAAGCCACCAACCGATCTATATCCTGCTGTATCCTCTGATGGCCCTCATCGCTGTCTGCAAATCCACCAACTTTTGTGTCATCCGCAACCTTACTGATCAAACCAGTTAGTAATTCGTCCAAATCATTTATATATATTACGAGCAGCAAAGGTCCCAGCACTGATCCCTGAGGAACGCCACTTGTCAGTCCTCCATTCAGAAACACACCCTTCCACTGCTACCCTCTGTCTTCTATGACCCAAACCAGTTCTGTATCCACCTTGCCAGCTCACCTCTGAGACTGAGATTATAGAGCAGAAATATATTCAACCTTAGTATTGGAATCAATTTAACCAACCCGTGCGTTCGGGTTTTAATAGTTCCAGAAATAAATGTAGTAACATTTACCGTGTGTGTGTGTTTGTTGTGGGTTAAGGAATGGTCATCCTGCTTCACCAGAGTCAACAGTGAAACTTTCCCTGATAAATATGTGGGAACTTTTGTTGAAGTTGATAACTGGCAGGGTAAACGGAGGCAGGGTGCGAGAGTGGAGGTCGAGCATTTGGATTCCAATGGAGCTGCTCTCTGTGTCACCGAAACCTGTGGAATTGTAGAACAAGAGCTGCAACATGGGAATAGTTTGTTTTGAACTTATTTTTTGGTCGAGAACAGACAAAATGTGGATAAAGGTTGTAATTGTCTTTTAAACTGTTTGTGTTTTCAATGTTCAAAGAATCAATCTGTGAAATTGAGACAATTATCTTGGAAACATTAAAAAACCGTCAGCAAGATCCAGTGCATCACAGAATTCACTGCAGAAGGAGGCCATTCGGCCCATTGAGTCTGCACCAACCACAATCCCACCCAAGCCCTATCCTCATAACCCCATGCATTTTATCCTAGCTGGTCCCCCTGACACTAAGGCGCAATTTAGCATGGCCAATCCATCTAACCCGCACAGCTTTGGAGTGTGGGAGGTAACTGGAGCACCCGGAGGAAACCCGCACAGACACAGGGAGAACCTGCAGACTTCACACAGACAATGACTGAAGCCGAACCCCGAATCGAACCCCGGTTCCTGGCGCTGTGAGGCAGCAGTGCTCACCACTGTGCCACCATGCAAGATTAAATATTGACAATGTCTGACACAGGAATTACAGAGTGCAGCACAGTTTACCCACTCCCATTCTGAATGGGATTAGTGTCTGATAACTGCACCAAATGTAAATATTACAGCCTGAGATAATCTCCTGACAATATCTCCCATGGGGAGTGACTGAACAGAGTTCATGTACATGTCTGGTGATAAAAGGGTTAATTCACCAGCCGAGGTTCCAGTTACAAACTTCAATCCCTGACAATATTGTTCAATATCCACACTTCAGCAAGTGGTTCCCAGATGCAGACATGGGAGTTACTGAACTTGTCTGAGGCTCACAAGGAGCGCACACACACAGTTCTCTCTCTGGAAAGTTATCTTTGCAGTTCCCTTTTGAAAGGAGGATGAAGAGTCTGTTGCTGAGAACACTGACAACACATTGCTGCTTAAACAATGGTTTGTAGCAATCTTTCCTTCAGTGTGGAGACTACTACTGCAACAGTTTTCCAGCTGGGAATCCTAAGGAAACAAAGAACAAAGAACAAAGAACAATACAGCACAGGAACAGGCCCTTCGGCCCTCCAAGCCCGCGCCGCTCCCCGGTCCAGGATTGAATCCTGAATCCAGGATCCCCGCCCAATTTTCCAGCCTATCTACATACCAATATCCTATCCACCGAGCTGTCCCTCACAGCTACGATGCTTTGTTCATTACAACCTATTAACTCACCCCCACCCCCCTATTCCAGACCATGTGATCCCCAGGGAGAGGCGAAAACCCAGAGTGAAAAACCCCAGGGCCAATATGGGGAAAAAAAAATCTGGGAAATTCCTCTCCGACCCCCTGAGGCGATCGAAACGAGTCCAGGAGATCACAATGGCCCTGATCGGAAAATGCTTCCCAACCCTAGTCATTTCCACTTCCATGAACACCATATGAATTCCCTGCCCCCGAGACAGGTTCCCAACTATCCGCAGTCTCGCTCTGTACTGGCACCAGCAAGATGATCATAGAATGAAGCCTTGAAACGAGAAACAAGGAACAATTAGCCCGCGCCGCTCCCTGGTCCAAACTAGACCACTCTTTTGTATCCCTCCATTCCCACTCCGGTCATATAGCTGTCTAGATAAGCAGGAAAATCACAGCCTGGCTGGAGGGGCTGATTGAATAGGGAGGGAAGGGGGAGGAATGAAGGGTTTGGAACGGACTGTCGAAGATCTTTACAATTCAGGATTTCACTGTAACCGGTGGAGCAGCAACGTTTATGAATTGAAATGTTCACACGAACACTGTCAGTCCCAGTCCGGATCCCTGCAGCGACTTCAGCTCTCTCTCTCCATTTGGACTGAACTGATTATTAAACAGCCTGAAACAGATTAAAGATGAAACAGGAAATAAACAAATTGAACAACAAAGTAACAAGAGACTGGAGTTAATAGGACAAATCTTTTGGTCGTTGGATCGCCAGAGGCCAGACACACAACTGAAGATGAGCATCAGGAACCTCTGGCTGTCCTGATGCACTGATCCACATAGGAATTGACCCAGAGCTATTAACCTTTATTGGGGAATACCTCCCCACTAGCCCTTGAACAAATCTGACTAAGCCTCCCAACCCAGCCTCACCCTGCCCCAACATCTCCTAACCTGACATAGAAACATAGAAGATCGGAGCAGGAGGCGGCTATTTGGCCCTTCGAGCCTGCTCTGCCATTCATCACAATCATGGCTGATCTTCCAACCCAATAGCCTGATCCTGCTTTCCCCCCATAACCTTTGATCCCATTCACCCAAAGTGCTATATCTGGCAGCCTCTTGAATACATTCTTGATCAATCCCCTGACTGAAACTCATCACCACAGAACCAACCCCACCACACTACCCTCTCCAAAGTTATTAACCAACGCCAACCCTCCAACATACAACCCCATCTGACTGGACCCCAACACATGACAAACTCCCAGCCACCACCGAAATTCCCAATTGACCCTCCAACCGAATACAACTCGACCACCCTCCCAACACCCATAACTAATTCTCCAACCTCTCGCCAGCTCCCTGACTGACCATTCATCCAGCAATAACCAACTCATTCACTCCACCATTCAACCAAAACTTATGCAGCTCCCCGGCATCATTGTGCTGGAAATAGGGGGTGCAATCTCTCTTCCCTGACACTAATTTGCTCTGATGGAGCACCCCGGGGTCACTGTGCTGTTAATAGGGTGTGCGCTCTCTCTTGCCCGACTCTACTCTGCTCTGATGGAGCTTCCCACGGCCAGTGTCCTGGAAATAGGGTTTGTGCTCTCTCTACCCCAACTCTACTCTGGTCTGATGGAGCTCCCCAGGGTCACTGTGCTGTCAATAGGGTGTTCTCTCTCACCTCGCCGACTCTGCTCTGATCTGATGGAGCTCCATGGAGTCACTATGCTGTGAATAGGGTGTCTGCTCCCTCTTCCCCAACACGACTCTGAAGTAGCTCCCTGGAGTCAAAGTGCTGTAAATTGGGTGTGCGCTCTCTCTTCCCCGACTCTGCTCTGATGGAGCTCCTGGGGTCACTGTGCTGTAAATAGTGTGTGTGCTTTCACCTCCCCAAGATATTCTGCACTGATGGAGCTCCCCTGGGTCATTGTGCTGCAAATAGTGTGTGTGCTTTCACCTCCCCAAGATATTCTGCACTGATGGAGCTCCCCTGGGTCATTGTGCTGCAAATAGTGTGTGTGCTCTCTCTTCCCCAACTCTGCTCTGATGGAGCTCCCTGGAGTCACTGTGCTGCAAATAGCGTGTGTGCTCTCTCTTCCCCAACTCTGCTCTGATGGAGCTCCCTGGAGTCACTGTCCTGAAGACCCCGGAGAAATATGCAGGAATTTCCGGTTTGGAGAATTTTCACACATACCGACAATCTGCTGACCGTTGCTGCTGCTTGGAAGATTCTGGACAATTTATATTTTAAATTCCATTTATATTTTAATTATTGCACTAAAAATTAACACAAGCACTCGCCAGATAAACTCCAGACTCCTGCAGGTCAGTATGAGGCGGTGGAAAGCAGGAACAGATTTGTCTGTGAAGTAGTTTGAATGCAGGTACAGAATCCTCAGTGACTGGTTTGTACTGAGAGCGGAGGCGAGATCCTCAGCACAAGAATCTCTGAGAGCGTTTTAATCCAGATTAGAGAGAGAAAATTAACAGGAATCAGACTAAATCCCCAGTATTTTAAATAACACTGAATAACAACAGTAAAGTATTTTATGAGAGACATTCAAAACACAACTTGCATTTTTATAGAATGAGGAAATACTCAATGCTGAAAATGAAATATGAATAGAATATGGTGGAAATGCTCAGCTGGTTGGGTAAATATTTGTGAAGAGAGAAACAGGGTTAAAGTTTTAGCTTTCATTGGAACTGGGAAATGGCAGTGAATTGACAGGTTTGAAGTGACAGCGGTGGGTGGCTGGGGCAGAAACAAAGAAAGGACAAACTGGAATTACAGGAGCGATAAAATGATGAATGTGATGATGGGACAAGACAAATCACAGGATCCCCATGTCCTTACTCGGAGTGGCTCGGGAGCGACATGGGATGGTCAGTGTTTTGGGAATGCAGTATGTGGTGAGGTTGAAGATAATGGCTGTGACTTTACCAGAAGCTCTGAAGTCCCAACATGGGGATTGGAAATGAGTGGTGTGTCCGTGTGGGCGGGATAGGCAGAGTTATGAAGGTGATATTGTCAGAGGCGGACAATTTACGGCTGGCAGGCAGGGGGGAGCTGTCCACTCAGGAAGCCTGGGTATTGGGCAGTCCCGGTTCAGGCAAAGCTGGCACCATCTCCAAAGGCAGCCAGCAGCACTTTCAAACACAGCAGCTCTGGAGGGAGCAGCGAGGCAGCTCTGCTTACTGAATGAGGGGCTGAAATAACAGAAAGCAGGGCAAGGGTTGCTCCCCAATCACTAATTCCTCCCTGGAGGGGCTCCTCACGGCTGCTTGGGATCGGAGGGAGGTGCTGTTCCCTCAGGATGAAAGGAGATTATCCCATCGATACCAGCCAGTCTGGATGGGGTTTGCTGGGAGGTGAGCAGGTTTGAGACACGTGGTTGCAGTGTGGAAAAGGATCAATGTCCTGATGTGTTCTGACAAGGTGAGTGCAGCACAGCCTGATATGTGAATAAGGATGAGAGCGAAATTGTAGAAAGAACATCTCCACCCAGACACTGGCAATGCAAAGGCAGCAGCATTGACTGTCAGAGACATGTCCGTTAGACTGGCACCAGCAGAGGCGAGAGCAGGGTTTACCAACATATTCACGTGGGCAAACACATGGCAATGTCTTTCTCACTCAAGGGGCCGATGAGTAAATTTCAGAAAGAAGACGTTCGGCACAGCAGAAATTTCAATTAAAAACTAGACTGAGATATGAAAAGAAACAACTTGCTGAGCACAATAATGAGGAATAAATAAAGATGAGAATTAGAGTTTAATCCTCATCGATCACAGATTGTTTCTCTCCAACATTTGCTGCAGATTGGCTCAAAAACCCAGCAGCAGCAAACATGGGAAAGAAACGGGATGTGATTGGAGGAGCAGCTCCATGTAGATTCTTCCATTCAAACTGAACAGTGTCACTGAGATTTTGGAAACTCACTCCGGGGGCCACATTGAGGGGCTTCGAGGGTCACATTCAGCCCTTGGTCCACACGTTGGACAACCCTGGGTTAATGCATGTGTTTGGTGAGTGAGTAATAATGTGTGCGTTTGGAAAAAGAGCAAACAATGTCAGGGAATGAGTGGAGAAGAGTGGAGACACCTAGATCTTGCCATCCTTACGCCAATGGAAGATGAAGTGCTGCATCAGGAAGGCCTGGGGCAGAGTGGGCAATCGCTGCTGGTGACACGGGTTGTGGAGCTGAGAGAGTGAGTGGCCTAATGAATGGGCACAGGAGAGCCTCTGGTGTGTACAAAACATAGAGCTCGTGTATCCATCACTGGTCACAGAGAGCAGTCTGAAGGACGTATTGGGATAAGAACAAAATAACTAGCAGCAGCAGAAGGCCATTCAGCCCCTCGAACATACTCCATCACCGCTGATCTCATTCTCATCTCAACTCTTTTCTCTGTCGCTTCCCCTTGATTCTCTTCTCAATCCAAAATCATTCCTAACTCAGCTTTGAATATATTCAATGACTCTGCCTCCACTGGTCTCCGGGGAGAGAATTCCACTGACTAGCGACCATCTATAAAATAAATGTCTCCACATTCAATCTTATGGGACTGGCAATTAAATTTTAAAATTTGTCCCCTTGTTCTGGTCTCTCTCTCAAGAAGAAACAGCCTCTCAGCAGCCATCCTGTCTCATCCCCTCACGAACTTATTTGTCTCAATGCGATCACCTTTTAATCTCCTGAATTTGAATAGATATTGCTCCTATCTGCTCAAATTTTCCTCATAAAATAAACCTCTCCATCCCAGGGATCAGTCGAGTGAACTCTCTCTGAACTGGTTCCAACACAATTCTATCCTTTCTTAAGTAAGGTGCCCAACACTACACACATTACTCCAGTGGTGTTCTGATGAAGGTTGTGCAAAACTGCAGCAGAACTTCCCTACTCTTACCTTCCTTTCCTATTGCAATAAGAATGTTAAGAAATAGGAACAGGAGTCAGCTATTCAGTCCTTCAAATCCGCTCCATCATTCAATGTGATCAGGGCTGATCTTCTCCTTCAACACCACTTCCAGCATTATCCCTGCATTCCTTGATGTTTTTAATAAATAGAAATCTATCGCGCTCAGTCTTGCACAAACTCAATGACTGCTCCCTGCAGCTCTCTGAAAAATTCCAAAGGTTCACCAGCATTCTAATGGAAAACAAATAGTCCTCATCTCAGCCTAAATAATTGCCCATTATTCTCAGACTGTGTCCCAGGTTTTATACCCTCCAGCCAGGGGAAACATCCATTCTGCATCTGGCCGATTGAGTCCCGTAAAATTGTATATGTTTGAATAAGATCTGCTATCATTCTTCTGAAGGCCTGAGAATAAAGTTTTTTTTGTTCCTCATAGGGCAACCCATCTGTCCCTGGCCCTATTTTAGTGAACCTGCTTTCCATGCCAAGTACATCTTTCCTTCGGTCTGGAGATCAAAACTGTACACAATACTCCAGGTGTGGTCTCAGCAAGGCTGTATATAATTGCAATGAGACGTCTTTGCTCCTAAACTCAAATCTCTGCGATTAATGGCTAACAACCCATTTGTTATCTTAATTGCTCACATCTTAACTTTCAGTGCTTCATGATCAAGGACATCAAAATAACTTTGGAGTTGTCTTAATTTGTTTTTTCCTCCAAAATTGGATAACCTCATATTTTTCCACGTTGTCGTCCACCTGGCAAACGTTTGGACACTCCCTGAGCCTCTCGACAACCCCTTGAAATATCTTTGCATCCTCCTCACAATTCAGATTTCCACTTAGTTTTCTATCATTTTCAAATTTGGAAATATTATATTTGATCCCCACATCCATATCATTGATACAGATTGTGAATAGCTGAGACCCAAACACTGATCCCTGGGCTACTCCACTAGTTAGGGGCTGTCAACCCAAAAAATAAGCCATTTATTCCAACTCCTTGTTTTCTGTCCATTAACCACTTCTCAATCCGTGCCAGTATTACACTCAATCCCATGTGCTCCAATTTTCTTTAATAACATCTCGTGTGTGAATTTATCAAAAGCTTTCTGAAAATTTAAATATATCATATTCACCAGTTCCCCTTGTCTATTTTGCTAGTTACATCGCCAAAAACAGTCGAACAGGATTGCTCAACAAGATTTCATAGAATTCCTAGTGTAGACGGAGGCCATTCAGCCCATCGAGAGACTCTGATGGAATATATTACCAAGGTCTGCACCCCATAATCTCAAATTTACAAGGGCTAATCCACCTAACATACATATCTTGGGACACCAAGGACAATTTTACCATGGCCAAACCATCTACCATACATCTCTTTGGAGTGTGGGAGGAAACCCATGCAGGCACGGGGAGAATATACAGACTACACACAGACATTCACCCAAGGTTGGAATTGAAACTGGGCCCCTGGCGCTGTGATGCAGCAATGCTAACCACTGTGTCACCATGACAGCCTTTCATAAATCCATGTTGGCTCTGTCTAATCCTGCCGAATTCCAAAGTGTTCTTTATCACTTCCTTTATTATAGATTACTATCGGATTTTCCATACCATCAATGTCAGACTAACAGATTCTAACTAACAGGACCAAATTCCCCTCCAATTCAATTTTCAAGTTTGCTGATGACACCACTGTAGTGGGTCGGATCTCAAACAATGATGAGACAGAGTACAGGAATGAGATATAGAATCTGGTGAATTGGTGCTGCAACAATAATCTCTCCCTCAATGTCAACAAAATGAAGGAGATTGTCATTGACTTCAAGAACCGTAAAGGAGAACATGCCCCTATCTACATCAAAGGGGATGAAGTAGAAAGGATCGAGAGCTCCAAGTTTTTAGGTGTCCACATCACCAACAAGCTGTGACCGACACTATAGTTAAGAAAGCCCACCAACGCCTCTATTTTCTCAGAAGACGAAGGTAATTCGGCATGTCAGCTACGACTCTCATCAGCCTTTACTGATGCATCATGGAAAGCATTCTTTCTGGTTGTATCACAGTTTGGTATGGCTCCTGCTCTGCCCAAGACCGCAAGGAACTACAAAAGGTCGTGATGTAGTCCAATCCATCATGCAAATCAGCCTCCCATCCATTGACTCCGTCTACACTTCCTGCTGCCTCGGCAAAGCAGCCAGCATAATTAAGGACTCCACACACCCCGGACATTCTCTCTTCTTCCTTCGGGAAAAAGATACAAAAGTCAAGTCACGTACCAACCGACTCAAGAACAGCTTCTTCCCTGCTGCTGCTGAATAGACTTACCTTGTATTAAGTTGATCTTTCTCTCTACTCTAGCTATGACTGTAACACTACATTCTGCACTCTCGCATTTCCTTCTCTATGAACGATATGTTTTGTCTGTATAGCGCGCAAGAAACAATATTTTTCACTGCATATTAATACATGTGACAATAATAAATCAAATCAAATCAGATCTGCAGTTGCCTATTTTTCCATAACCCCACATATTTACATCACTAATCCCCCTAACCTACACATCTTGGACACTAAGGGGCAATTTACCATGGCCAATCCACGTAACTTGCACATTCTTTGGACTGTGGGAGGAAACAGGAGCAACCGGAGGAAACCCACACAGACACAGGGAGAACGTACAAACTCCACACAGACAATCGCCCTAGGCTGGAATGAATCCAGGTCCCTGACACTGTGAGGCAGCAGTGCCAACTATGGTGCCACATCTTCGCTTAATCTAATAGTCCTTTATTTAGCAATGGTTGGAACACTTCTGCTGCTGTTTTTTCAAATGAAAGGAATTGAGTTTTGTTGGAAACAGCACACATTTGCACATCCCCATGTCTAAAATACATGGTGGTGGAGTCTCTCTGTTTGTCACAAATGACAGTACAGTGGCGGTGGTGAACTTAGTTCAAATGATCAAGATGCAGAATCAGTTTGGGTAGAGATAAGAATTAGCAAAGTTAAAAGATCACTTCTGGGAATCATTTCTAGGCCCCGAACAATAGACATCATCTCTGACATAGGAGAGAGGAAAAATAATGGGGTCTTGTAAAAGCTGTGAGATTTTGTGTTTTGCACTGGAACGTGCTTCTCCAAGAAACTCCTTGAATATATTCTGCGGACTAATCTTCTATTCAACTTTTGACTATCTGATTCATGCAATCGAGATGCTTTTTAAAAGACCTAATTCAGGAGCAATTTATACAGTAAATGGAAGAACCCAGAGGAACATTGACATATAGAGGGTCTGTGCATACTGGTCCACAGATCCCTGAAAGTGGCAACACAGGTGGCTGACGTGGTTAAGAAGGCAGACAGTATGCTTGTCTTCATCGACCAGAACATCGAGTATAAAAGTTGGCATGTTATGCTAAAGTTGTCTGAAAATTTAGTTAGGCCACCTTTGGAATACTGCCTGCAGTATGTTCATCACACGACCAGAAGGATCTGGATGCTTTGGAGAGGGTGCAAAGAACGTTTACCAGAATGTTGCTTGGTCAAGGCGGACTAAGGTGTGAGGAGAGGTTGGATAAACATGGATAGTTTTCACTGCAAAAAGGGAGGCTGAGGGTTGACCGAATAGAGGTGTACACTACTCTGAGAGGCATCAGTATGGTGGATACTCAGAGACTTTTCCCCAGGGTGGAATGATCAACTACAAGAGGGCACAGGATGAAGGTGAGAGGGACAAAGTTTAGGGGAGACCTGTGGGGTAAGTTTTCACACAGAGGGTGGTGGGTGCCTGGAATGCACTGGCAATGGAGGTGTTGGAAGCAGGCGTGTTACCAATGTTCAAGCTGTATCTTGATAAACACATGGACAGGAGAGGAACAGAGAATGGAAACCGCGTATGGGCAGTAAGTACTGGGTCAGTAAGGCCTGGTCGGCTGAAGGGCCTGTTACTGTGTTGTATGGTTCTTTGTTCTTATTTGTATACAAAGATTAAGATCACCTGTGATGATTGCAGTATGCTTTTACAAGACCCCATTATTATTATTCTCTACTATGTCAGAGATGATGACTATTGTTCGGGGCCGAGAACTGATTCCCAGAAGTGATCTTTTAACTTTACTAATTCTTATCTCTCCCCAAACTGATTCTGCATCTTGATCATTTGAACCAAGTTCACCTCTCGCCACTGTACTGTCATTTGTTACAAACATAGAGGCTCCAAAACCATGTCCTGTCCTCCATTCACTGTCACCTATTCACTCTCCTCCTTTTCACAAATCAATGGATGCTATGTCCAGGGACAGTCGTGCACCTCGGAGGAGGAGGAGAGGACCTCAAAGGGTGGACCATAACATTATTGCCCTGCACCCTCGACATAATGAATTGTGGGAGAGACATCCCATTGCTGAGGGATGAGAGAGAGAAGCAACAGGAGTCAGAGTAAAAGCAGTTCTTCTTCTTCAAATACCAGGGGTCAAATTATATTGTTGAATATGCAGTCATTATAAACACAATCTCACACAGTCTGCTACTTACTACAGTTCCTGTATTTTACAGTCTGGATTCCTCAGAGCAACAGGCAGCAGTCTCAATCCTGAATCTCCCAGTTTATTGTAACCCAGATTCAGATCCATCAGTGAGCGGTTTGTCCTGAGAACAGGGGCCAGGTCCTCGGCACAAGAATCTGTGAGAATATTTCCTTTCAGACTGGAGACGAGGGAGAGAAAAATAACAGGAATCAGGGTAAATTCCCAGTCTATTTAAGAATAAGCTTATAAACAATAATAATGTACAGTGCGGGACATTCAAGAAACACAACTTCAGTTAATACAGAAGGCAAAATACTATTCATGCTGTAAATGTGAAATATGAATAAAATATGCTGGAAACTCTCAGCAGAACAGGCAGTATCTGTGACGATAGAAACAGATTTAGCTTCAGTTCAATTAGCTATAATTGAAACTTGGAAGTAGCAGAGAGTTAAATTGTTTTAAGTGACAGGGAGCTGGGGATGGGCAGGTGACGAAGAAAGATAAAAGTGGATAAAAGATAAAAGATAAAAGTTTACTCTCTGGAGCGGAGGAGGCTGAGGGGAGACTTAATAGAGGTTTATAAAATGATGAAGGGGATAGATAGAGTGAACGTTCAAAGACTATTTCCTCGGGTGGATGGAGCTATTACAAGGGGGCATAACTATAGGGTTCGTGGTGGGAGATATAGGAAGGATATCAGAGGTAGGTTCTTTACGCAGAGAGTGGTTGGGGTGTGGAATGGACTGCCTGCAGTGATAGTGGAGTCAGACACTTTAGGAACATTTAAGCGGTTATTGGATAGGCACATGGAGCACACCAGGATGATAGGGAGTGGGATAGCTTGATCTTGGCTTCAGATAAAGCTCGGCACAACATCGTGGGCCGAAGGGCCTGTTCTGTACTGTTCTATGTTCTATGGAAGTGCCGGAGTGATTAAATGACAAAAAGGATGATGGTGAAAGGGAAGCACAGGATCCCCATGTCCTTACCCTGAGTCACTAGGGAGGTACACGGGATGGTCAGAGGCTCAGGAATGGAGTGTGTGGTTTTGTTGAAGATAATGTGAGAGAAACCTTTTTTATGCTGCCAGTGGTACGGGTCTGGAAGGTACAGCCGTGAAGTGTGATGGAGGCAGGCTGAATCGAGGCATCACAGAGGGCAGTCGATGAATATTCAAATGAAACAATGTGCAAAGATACGAGGAGAAGACAGAAGAATGAGAGAAATTCTAAATACTAGTTTGGTGAGCTGGTGCTTAGCCTCGTGGTTCTCCATAACAGTTCTGTGAAGATAATGATTGGAAATGTATCGATATTTTAACTGGAAGCTGGTGATGATGCAGTGTCGACAGGGTGAGGTAATTTCGCCAGTGTCCACAAAGGGCCATTGGTGTCTCTCTCAGGTAGAATCACAGAATTGTTCCACAGCAGAAGGAGACCATTCGGCCTGTGCTGTCTGCACTGACTCTCTGAATGAGCAATTTACTAAGTGTCATTCCCCCAAATTCTCCCCATAACCCTGCACATTCTTCCTTTTCAGATAACAATCCAATTCCCTTTGGAAAGTTTCAACTGACCGTGTCACCACCACACTCTCAGACAGTGAATTCCAGCCCTGAGCCACTCGCTGCAGGGGAAGGCCCGGTTCAGGCAATGCTAGCACCAGCAGCAATTTCATAGGCAGCAGCTCTGGAGAGACCAGTGGGGAAGATCTGGTAACTGAATTCAGGGCTGAAATGGGAGGAGGAAGATTAAACTCAATTCAATGATGCACTTGAGAACACTTGGCTGTATTCCCCAAGGCTACGTGAGTTTGGAGCAAATTTCTGTTCTCTCAGGACTGGAGAGTATCTGCCACATCAAACCAAGCAAATGTGGATGGAGATTTCCCGAGACCTGAGCAGGTGTGGATTATGTGGTTGCAGCGAAGCAAAAGGATGAATAACCTATGTTCTGACAAGATGGTGAAACATCTTGTAGCATATCATCTGAGGCATAGGGGGTCGAATGAGAATGAAAGTGAAATCGCAGAAAGGTCATCCCCACACAGACGCAGGCAATGCCCAGGCAGTAGCATCGACAGTCAGAGACATGCCAGCCTCTCTCTGCAGGGTTCTGGTTAGTCAGAGATAACTCATGCACTGTGAGAATGGAATGGTCATGATGTGGAGATGCCGAAATTTGACTGGGGTAAACACAGGGAGAAGTCTCACAACACCAGGTTAAAGTCCAACAGGTTTATTTGGTAGCAAAATCCACTCGCTTTCGGTGCGCTGCTCCTTCGTCAGGGGCCGAAAGCTAGTGGGTTTTGCGACCAAATAAACCTGTTGGACTTTAACCTGGTGTTGTGAGAGTTCTTACTGAATGGAATGGTCACACGCAAGAGGATTTCCCTGTGGAGACATGATGGGCAGTCAGGTTGTCACCAGCTTAGGCTTGTGTCTTTGATGGGAGAGAAACAATGGGAATTAATGTGCCTGTAGAAGAGAGCACAAAACTTCAGAAAATGAACTAAAAACGGTGGCAGCGTCCAGATCCTGTAATCCTTACACCTTGAATGAGCAACGCTGGAGCTGGGAGAACAGCAGACAGGGTGAGAAATCGCTGATTGTGATATTGGTTATGGAGCTGAGAGTGAACAGTCGAATGGATAGGCTCAGGAGATTCTCTGGCACACACAACATAGAGCCTGTGTGCCCATCACTGGTCACATGGAACAGGCTGAAGGACGTGTTGGAATGTACATTTTGTTACAAACTATGACCTTGAGAAATAAACTGAATATTGAATTTGATGATCAGTCATGAACAAAATGAATGGTGGATCAGGCTCGAAGGGCTGAATGGCCGACTCCTGCTTCTAGTTTCTATTTTCATCATGTTCCTATGCAGGTTATGTTGTCGGCACCGTGCTAATGTGTAGCTGGTGTCCTTTATTGTTACTGAAGCAGTATAATTGACATCATGTTGATTTTAATCTGAACTAATGCAGTGTTCTGTTGTTTCAGTGTTCCCCTGGGATGGCAGATTAGAACTTGATTGCAGGTGATTGACAGGTTATGACATGTGGCTGAGGGACTGCTATGTTTCACAGAGCATACTAGTTTTAGTTTTACTTTCAGAAGCTGCTGGAATTTGAGACATGATGTGGAGATGCCAGCGTTGGACTGGGGTAAACACAGTAAGAAGTTCAACAACGCCAGGTTAAAGTTGGACTTTAACCTTGTGTTGTTAAACTTCTTACGAAGTTGAGACAAACAGCAATGTTGTCTCCCTCTCTGAAGTTGGAGTTTTTGCTGTTTAAGTGTTGCTGTGTTGGAAGCTGCCAGAGTTACCTCTCTGAGGTTGCATCCTTCTCTAAAAACAGCTGTCGGTTGGCTGTCCAGATGTGTTAAAAAGCTGGAAATCGGCAACACATGAGCATCCTTGTTTTTGTGCTAACTGATGTTGGAGAAGCGTGCATGTCTGTGGGTATTGCTTTACATTGAAACAACAGAGATAGCGAGCTGTTCAGAGTTATACTGTGTCACGTTAAAGTCTTGCAATTGGTAAAGGTTATGCTAATTCTTGTTGTTATAATCTGACTGCATTCTTCAATACACTGTGTTCGATAAAAGCATCCTCGTGGGTCACTTGATTCATACCTGGAGTAAAACACCTCATGCTCATCAATGCCAAAATCAAATGGAAAACCGAGGGTCGAGGCTAACTTCACAAAACATCTTGGAGTTTCTGGACTGCGTCTTAATAATTGCCTCCATTCATTCTTTCCTCTTCCTCACAAATCAAGGGTTGTGTGACGAGGTGACACCTGTCCCCCCGATGAGCATGTGAAAGGGTCCACACAGAGTCACCGTCACATTATTCCCCTACATCCACGGCACAAAAATCAATGGGATTGACATTCCATTGCCTTGGGATCAGAGAGAGAAATAACAGGAATCAGCGAAAATTCAGGTTCTGGTTCATCGCTTCCAATCGCTGGAGCTGTTATAGAATGTTTCAGCACAGAAAGAGGCCTTTCAGCCCATCATGTCTGTGTCACCCATCAAGCACCAATCTATTCTAATCTGTTTTCCAGCACTTGCTCCACAGCTGTGGCATTTCAAATGCTTGTCTCACTGCTTCTTAAATGTTGCGAGTGTTCCCGACTCCACCCGCTGTCAGACACGAAGATCCAGATTCCCACCACCCTCTGGGTGAAAAAGCTTTTCCACAGAACCATAGAATCCAGACGGTGCAGAAGACAGCCAATCACCCCATCCACTCTCCGAAAAAGCATCTTAACCAGGCCCACACAACCGCTTAACCCTGGACATTTACCATGGCAAATCCATCTAAACTACACATCTTGGGACATGAAGGGACAACTTAGCATGGTCGATCCACCTAGCGTACACATCTTTGGACTGTGGGAGGAAACCAGAGTACCTGACGGAAACCGGCACACACAGGGAGAACATGCAAACTCCACACAGGCAGTCACCCGAGGCCGGAATTGAACAAAGGTCCCTGACATTGTGAGGCAACAATGCTAACCACTGAGCCATCTTCAATTCTCCTCTGAAAATCCAGCCAAATGCCTTAAATCTATGCCCCTGGTTACTGACCCCTAAAACGAAGGGGAAAGGTTTCGTTCTTCAAACCTATGTATGTCCCTCTTCATTTGATACAACTCCACGAAGTAGTCCCCCAGCATTCCCTGTCCGAGTACAACAACAGGATCATTGACATGCAGAGGGATCTGTGTGTAATGGTCCACTGATCCCTGAAAGTGGCAGCACAGGTGGATAACTTGATCAACAAGGCATGCAGCGTGCTTGCTTCATAGGCCAGGGCATCAAGTATAAATGTTGGCAAGTTATGTTAGAGGTGTATTAAACTTGAGTTAGGCCACATGTGGAATATTGCGTGCAGTTCTGTTCACCACACTACCAGAAGGATTTGGATGCTTTGGAGAGGATGCAAAGAAAGTTTACAAGGATGTTGCCTGGTCTGGTTAAGCTATGAGGAGACGTTGAATGAACTTGGATTGTTTTCACTGGAAGGACCGAGGCTGAGGGGGTGACCTGATTGAGATATCAATATGGTGGAAAATTGGAAGCTTTTCCCCAGGATGGAAAGTTCAACTACAAGAGGGGACAGTTTGAAGGCAAGGGGGGAAAGTTTAGAGGAGACGTGCGGGAAAAGTATTCACAAACAGGATGGTGGGTGCCTCGAATGCACAGCCAGTGAAGTTGACGGAAGCAGAAACGTTCCCAACGTTCACGGTTTAGCTTGATAGAAACATGAACAGGAGATAAACAGAGGAATAGAAACCGCATATGGGCAATAAGTACTGGGTCTGAATAAGGATTAGGAGTCACCACAGGCTCGGTGGGCCGAAGGGCCTGTTACTGTGCTGTATGGTTCTTTGTTCTTCTTTGTACATGAAAATTATCACCCGTGATTATTACAGTAAGCTTTTACAAGACCACATTATTTTTCCTTATAAAATGTCGGAGATTGTGACTATTGTCAGGAGCCGATAAATGATTCCCACAAGTGACCTCTAAAATTTGCTAATTCTTATCTCTACCCAAACTAATTCTGCATTTTGATCATTTGAACTAAGTTCACCTCTCGCTACTGTACTGTCATCTGTTACTAACAGAGAGATTCCACCACCATGTCTTGTCCTCCATTTACTGCCATCTATTCACTCTCCCCTTTTCACAAATCAATGGATGCTGTATCCAGGGAGAGCCGTGCACCTCTGAGGAGGAGGAGCAGACCTCGGAGGGTGAACCATAACATTATTCCCCCGCACCCTCAACAGAAAGATTTGTGGCACTGACATCCCACTCCTTAGGGATCAGAGAAATAAATGTCACGAGTCAGTGTAAAAGCAGTTTTCCTTATTAATAACTGACGCCAATCGTAATGGACTGAGTTTTTTATACAAATACCTGTGGTCAAATTATATTGTTGAATATTCAGTTATAGAATATAGAACAGTACAGCGCAGAACAGGCCCTTCGGACCTCGATGTTGCGCCGATCTGTGAAACCAATCTACATCCCATCTAACCTACACTATTCCAATATCATCCATATGTATATCCAATGACCATTTAAATGCCCTTAATGTTATTATAGAGACAATCACACAGTCTGCTACTTACTGCAGCTTCTGAATTTTACAGTCTGGATTCCTCAGAGCCTCGGACAACAGTTTCACTCCTGCAACTCCCAGTTTATTGAACCCCAGATTCAGATCTATCAGTGAGCGGTTTGTACTGAGAGCAGGGGCCAGATCCTCGGCACAAGAATCGGTGAGATCGTAACCAAACAGACTGGAGATCAGAAAGAGAAAAACAACAGGAAGTAGGGCAAATTCCCAGTCTTTTGAAGCATAAGATCATGAACAATAATAATGTACAGTGTGGGACATTCACAAAACACAACTTCAGTTCATACAGAAGGCCTAATACTATTGATGCTGTAAATCTGAAATATGAATAAAATATGTTGGAAACTCTCAGCAGGACAGGCAGCCTCTGAGAAGATAGAAACAGATTTAGTTTCAGTTCAATTAGGTAAAATTAGCAACTGGAAATAGTCGTGAGTTAAATGGTTTTAAGGGACAGGGAGCTAGGGATGGGCGGGTGATGAGGAAAGAACAAAATGGAAGTGCCGGCGTGATTACATGACAAAAGGGATGATGGTGAAAGAGAAGAGCACAGGATTCCTATGTCCTCGCACTGAGTCACTAGGGAGGGACATGGGATGGTCAGTGGCTCAGGAATGGAGTGTTTGGTGGGGTTGAAGATGATGAGAGAGAAACCTTTTTCACACTGCCAGTGGTTCGAGTCTGGAATTCACAGTCTGGAGGTGTGGTGGAGGTAGGCTGAATCAAAGGAGTCAACAGGGAATCATATGATTATTTTAAAATAAACAGTGAGCGAGAATACGAGAAAAAGGCTGGAGAATGACACAAATTCCGAATGCTAGTTTGGTGAGCTGGTGCAGACACGATGGGCCAAATGGCCTCATTGTGCACCGTAACAATTCTGTGAAGATAAGGGTTGGAAATGTTTCGATATTTGAACTGGAAGTTGGTGATGATGCAGTGTGGACAGTGTTAGTAGCTATAGCCCTCAGTGAAATATTAGTATTTCTCTCCAATAGAGAGAGACAATATGTTACATGTTGCTTCAGGGACACAACTTAGTAAAAGCGGGGCAATGGGATGAGGTGGGACTCCATGAGCCCCCATAGCCGGTGTGGGGATCAAACCCACGACATTAACGTCATTCCACATCACACTCCAGACACTGAAACAACTGAATTAACTCCACACCACATTACCGGCAACATTAATATCCGAGAGGTGAGGGGAATCCGTCCACTCAGGCAGCACAGGCAGAATCACAGAATTGTTACACCATTCAGCCCATGGTGTCTGCAATGACTCTCTGAATGAGCAGTTCACGAAGTGCCATTCCCCCCACCTTCTCCCCGTAACCCTGTGCATTCCAGAGTTTAACTACTCTCTGCAGAGGAAGATCCGGTTCAGGCAATGCTGGCACCATATTTAAAGGCAGCCAGCAGGACTTTCAAAGGCAGCAGCTCTGCAGAGAACAGTGAGGGAGCCCTGGTTAATGAACAAAGGGCTGAAATGGCAGAAGACGGATTAAACCCAATTCACTGACACTTCCCTGGAAATGCTCCTCAAGGCTACATGGGTTTGGAGGGAGATTCTGTTCCCTCAGGACTGGAGGAGATCTGTCACATCAACTGAAGCAAATCTAGGATAGAAATTACCGAGGGCCTGAGCAGGCAGCACGTGGTTGCACTGAGGCAAAAGGATCAATAACCTGACCTGTTTTGACAAGGTGAGCGTTAAACTGACAGACTGATGTGTGAATCAGGATGTAAGTGAAATTGTCGAAAGAACGTGTCCACCCAGACACTGGCAATGCCCAGACAGCAGCCTCACTGTCAGGAACATGTCAGCCTCTCTGTGAAGGGTTTCAGTCAGAGATGAGTGTTGTACTGCCGAGACTGGGTGACCATCCTGGTGGTCCCACGATGGTCAGTCAGGCAGGCAGCATCATAGCCTTGTGTGTATCTTTGATGGGTGAGTAACAATGGAAATTTATGGGGTTCTGAAAGAGAGTGCACAACATCAGAGAAGGAGCCAAGAGTGACAGTGTGCAGATTGTGTCATCCTTGTGCAAATAGAAGGTGAAGGGCTGGAGCTGGGAGACCTGGAGGCTGGGTGGGCAATCGCTGATGGTGAGATGGGTTGTGGATCCAGAGAGATTGTGTGAGTGAATGGATGAGCACAGGAGAGACTCTGCTGCTGAGTCCATAACCTGGTGTTTGTGTGTTCACCATTGGTCACATGGAGTTCCAGATTAGGAACCGTCTGCAGGACATGTTGGAATGTGCATTGACCTCGAACATTCCTCACTCTCACAAATCACAATGCGAAAGGGAGGCAAGTGTTTATCTCGGAAGATGAGGAGGGGTCCTCAAAGGGTGCACTGTCACGTTATTCCCCAAAACCTCCACTAGAGTAGATACCATCTCACACGATTAGCAAAGGGGTTACAATCTGGCAGCACAGACAAACCCGAGCAGCTGATAGCGGCAGTAATAGCTGAGTTCACTCACATTCGAGGGAACAGGGCATTGCCAGCTTCAGGAAGATGAAATGTGACTGGAGTCTTTAACAATGCAGCAGATACTGGAGCTGTACATAAGGTATTTTAATGTCTGGTGGAGTTTACAAAGGCTACGTGTATCCAAACACAAAGGATGGAGGATACAATTCAGGCCAGCAGTGTTACCATGTCTCAGGTAGGAGAACAAATATCATCCTCCACAGGGATTGGTGACCTTCAGGGAGAGTCACAGACAGCACATTAGCCACAGGAAATACACATGAACCTGCATGTTATCACCACCTCCATGAACTCTGTGGAACAGGGGCTACGGGAGGGCTGGGGAAAACATGACGAGTCACTGTCAGAACCTCCCCAGCTCAGCAGGGAGGGTTCAGTTTGCCCTGAATGGGTATAGGAGCGTCTGCCTGCAACATTTGGGAGCTCCTTTCAGATGCTCCCTGGGCAGTGGTCCTCTTCTGCTCCAACTGTGACACACGCACCCCACGAAGCGATGATCCGGATCTGTGCAGAGGACCTGCAGTCGGCCGGATCCTTCCAGGACTCATAAAATCCAAGGACAAAGGCCACGGTCTTCGAAATTCTCAGAGCAGAGAGATAAAGATCCTGTCTGTAGCTCAGCGGAAAGTGCTGAGAATGTGAGATGGGAAATACAGCACTGATTGAGGTCAATACATTTCCAATGTCTGTCTCATGTCGTGACGGCTCCAGAGAAATGGTAAAACATTCACAGAAACAGCAACAGGGCTGCAGAAGGTGGAAGATTTATCACGTTGAATGGGTGTGTATGTAAGACTGATGCAAAACGTGTCTGTCTGACTGAATCTCGAACCTCCCAACATATCCCAGGGTACCTGGCCCATGGTCCATGAGGTGCCTCATCATAAAGTGTCTGGTTAACATCGTATGGCATCACACTTTCTTCAGGTTCTATACAGCACAACACCAGGACATTTGAGACTCTTGCTGGGCATTTTGAAGGGTTCCAACAGATCTATCTTTAGAATTCCTCTGGCCTGCTCAATGGTCACACAAGTTGCCCTTTAGCAGCTGTTGTCTCTCTCCTCTGTAACTGGGTTTGGGTTACACTCAGGCACAATTACCCATCCCTTCAGTGGGTAGCGCCGGTCTTAATTTTTTTCACGGTGATGGTTACACGGGCAATGCCAATCAATATTTGTAGCCCATCCCCAACTGCCCTTGAGAAGGGGGTGGTGAGCCATCTTCATATATTCTGCAGACTATCTGGTACAATGTCTATCGGAAGGGACATCCAGGATTATGATCCCACAGTAGTGATGGAAAAGCAATATATTCCAAGTTGGGTGATGTGTGACTTGGAAGGGAATCTGAAGGTGTTCCATTCTTCTGATTTCTTTGCCCATCTAGGTGATAGAAAGTACGCGTTTGGAAAACGCGATCTCAGGAGCCTTGGTGAATTGCTACAGTCCACCTTGTGTGCAGTGAACACTGCTGCCACTGTGTGTCAGTGGTGGACTGAGTCAATATTTAATTTGGTGGATGGCTTGCTGATCCAGTAGGCCACTTGGGCCATCGAGTCTGCACCAACTCTTCAAATGAATATTCTACTCAGGCCCTATCTCTGTAACTCCACATATATGGCCCACCAATCCCCCGAACCTACACATCTTGAGACACTAAGGGACAACTTAGCAGAGCCAATCAACCGAAGCTGCCCATCTTTGGACTGTGGGAGAAAATTGGAGCACGTGGAGGAAACCCACACAGACACTGGGGTAACGTACAAACTCCACACATACAGTCATCCAAGGTGGGAATTGAACCCTGGTCCCTGGCGCTGTGAGGCAGCATTGCTACCTGCTCTATCACTGTGTTGCCTAATATTAGCGGTGTGTCCAACATTTGTGGCATGTCTAACACTATTGATGAGTGGATATGGCAAGACTGCAGATCTCTGATCTGATCCATTGGTTTTGGTATGATTGACCTCGGTCTATCATATGCTGCTTCCGCTGTCTGGTCCGCAAATGGCCGTGTGCTGTAAGTTCACATCTCATTTTTAGATAGATTCACAAATTAGACTTGAATGTATGTAAAGACAACTAGCCATAGTAACACTCTACTGATTGCTGGGGAAAGCCACTGTAAGCTTCCTCCAACTGAAAGATTACAGTTCGCCACTCCTGTCTGTCTCACAGATAACTCCATATCCATGCTGCCTTCGTCTCTTTCATTTCATGGCTTTAACTTTGCTGCCAGGCTGATTATGTGTCTATTAATAGTGGACAGTGTTTCTAATAACACGAATATTGATAGCAACAGTACTTTCAGTATCATTGTGTGTGTTGAAAACACTGTCCATTATTAATAGGGATATAATTCCGACTATTCTGTACTGTGATTATTACCAATCGCAGCTGAGCTGACCCTTGAGCTCCTAAGTTCATACGATATAGGGGTAGAATTAGGCCATTCAGCCCATCGAGTCCACTCCGCCACTGGTCACGGATGATAGGCTCCTCAACTCCATTTTCCTGCCTTCTCCCCAGAACCCTTCAACACATTACCAATTAGAAATCTGTCTAAGTTCTCCTTAAATTTACTCACTGTACCACCAACCACCGCACTTTGGGGTAGCGAATTCCACAGATTCACAATCCTTTGCGAGAAGTAGTTTCTCCTCAACTCTGTTGTAAATTTGGTCCCCCATATCCTAAGACTATGACCTCTCATCCCAGAATGCCCCACCAGCGGAAGCATCCACTCCACTTTTACTTAATCCATACCTTTTATCATCTTCTAAACTTCATCTTCCCTCATTCTTCTAAATTCCAGAGAGTCTGGGCCTAAACTGTTCAATCTCTCTTTATACAACAAACCCTTCATCTCTGAAATCAATCCAGTGAACCTCCTCTGAACTGCCTCCAATGCCACTTCATCTTTCCTCAAATAAGGGGACCAAAACTGTGCAGAATACTCCAGGTGCAGCCTCACCAATGCCTTGTATCGTTCCAACAATACTTCCTTACTTTTATATTATATTCCTTTTGGTATAAATTCCAACATTTTATTCATTTTCTTTATTATCTGTTGTACCTGCATGCTAGTTTTCTGTGACTCATGAACGAGGACACCCAGATCCCTCTGCACCGGAGCACCCTGAAGTCGCGCTTCCCATTTTTCCAAGCAAAATGCACAACCTCTCACTTATCCACGTTAAACTCCATCTGACACATTTTGGCCCACTCTCCTAACCGATCTTGCTCCATTTGTAAGGTTCTGATTTCCTCATTGTAACTTACTGTCCCGCCTCCTGGGGTGTATGAGCTCCTGGGCTGTAATCTCTGGAATTCCCTTCCTAATCCTCTCCACCTCGATCTCTGCCTTTTTTTTTACATGATCCTCAAGCTTCGTTTAACACAAATTCGAGAGTGGATCCCTCGGGATGCAACTCATCAGATTCCAATGTCATTGGTTAACTGTCTTACCAATATACAGCAATTTTCTATTTTTAATTCAACTGAGAAATTTACAGACTTAAACATCTATAATCTGAATGACAAATTAACTAATTTGAACATGTGGCCTCCCATAAAATGGTATTTCGAGAAGCATTTAATTATTTTGTCCATCTTTTTTATTCTGATGAATGTTTTTGAGAATAACTATTAATGATTAGTTAAAGCTTTCACTCCGGAATCTCAGTTTATTGTAACTCGGGTTCAGACAGATCAGTGACTGGTTTGTACTGAGTGCAGCGGTGAGAATATCTGAGGCTCTTACCCTCCGACCTGGAGGTCAGAGACAAAGGTTACAGGAATCAGAGTAAATCCGTGGTGTTTAACAGTAACACGAATACTGACAGGAATGATAGTGTGTCGTGTTTATTAATGACACTATTACTGACACTGATAATAATTTACACTATCAGACATCCAATTATTATAAAGTATCAGAGTCTGATCCTTACCTCCTCAATCTCTCACGTTGTGATCCAAACTAAATGGAGAGAGTGAGAAACACATTAAAATCAGCTGAATTTTCACCAGGAAGAAGAAACTGGGCTTATTTTTGTGACAGAAACTTAGCACCAGTGGAAAACTGATTCATGTTACAATACTACGCCATAACCAGTTGTCCTTTTCGTTAAATGGGAAATAAAATAGTCAGCAATGAAAAATGATGAACAATTGACTGTCACTGGTTTGCCGACTGGTGAAAACCACTTGTACACCTCGCAAAATATATATTTGTGTTGAATTGTCCATGGGATATGGGTGTCGCTGGTGGACCAGCATTTATTTCCCACTGCTAATGGCCCCTCGAGGAGGTGACGGTAATTAGGGATGGGCAATAAATGCTGGTCTAACCAGAGATGCCCACGTCCTGTGAACAAGCAAGTAATTTTTAAACATGTCCCTCAGTCTGGTCTCATTTCCTGATCATCAGAATTACCGTCCTGAATCTCAGAAGCTGCCAAGTTTCTGGAAATTCAAATCATTTCTGCTGCTACATAAATCCAGGATATTATGAGAATTGTACGATTTAGTGAGAGTTAAATGATAAAGCTGTGAGAGTGGATCCCTCAGGATTCCCTGTACTTCTTAACTCTGACATGAGATTAATCTGTAAAATATCTCAGGGTGAGTTAAAGTCTGAAACTGGGCTAACTGTTGCTGTAAGATCCGGATTTTATACAGCAAGGAAAGATATTCTCCCATTAGAAAGTTGAAATATTCCTGTTTGATTAGTTTATAGGAGAGGGGTGTCTCCCACTATATTCCATATTAAACAGGCTCTACATTTTCTGCAGGTATGCAGTGTTCTGTTTCCGGGAATTCCCGGGAGTTCTCTCTTCCCGATAATCCTTTCCCTTTGTGAGGATCGAGGATCGATCAGAAAATCCTGTTTCACGTCACTGACAGTTTGTCTGGCAGTTTCCAGCAGCAGGTTTCCTCATTCAGGAAATTCTGGTTGCCTCGGCTTAGATCTAAGTTCTGCGGTCCTGCCACATTTGGTTGTGAATGGTAGTGGACGATGAAATAACAGAAGGGGGAGGCTCCACAATATTCCCATCCTCATGATGGAGGAGACTAGCACATCAGTGCAAAAGATATGGCTCAAATATTTGTAACTAACTTCAATGGCTGAACCATACCGAGGTCCCCAGCATCACAGATATCAGTCTTCAGTCAATTCGATTCACTCCATATGATGTCAAGAAACAGCTGAAGGTACTGGATACTGCGAAGATCATGGCTCTTAACAATATTCCAGCAATTGTACTGAAGATTTGTGCTTCAGAAGTTGCTTTGTTCCGAGCCAAGCTGTTCCAGTACAGCTATAACACTGGCATTTACCCAAAATAGTGGGAAATTGCCCAGGTATGACCGTACACAAAAAACAGAACAAATCCAATCTGTCCAGTTACCACTCCATCAGTCTACCCTCGATCATCAACACAGAAATGGAAGGTGTCTTCAATACTATCAAATGGCACTGAATTAACAATAACCTGCTCGCTGACTCTGAGCTTGTGCTTAGTCAGGGTTACTCAGCTCCCTACCTCATTACAGGCTTGATGCAAACACGGACAACAGAGCTGAACTAAGGATGTGAGATGAGAGTGACTGCCCTTGACATCAAGGCAGCATATGACCACATGGAGCATCAAGGAGCCAGACAAAACCTGAAGTCAATGGAAATGAGAGAAAAAGCTGCCGGTTGGAGTAATCACAGTAAGAAGTCTCACAACACCAGGTTAAAGTCCAACAGGTTTATTTGGTAGCAAATACCATAAGCTTTCGGAGCACAGCTCCCTCATCAGATGGGGTGGATATCTGTTCTCCAACAGTGCACAGACACAGAAATCAAGTTACAGAATACTAATTAGAATGCAAATCTCTACAGCCAGCCAGGTCTTAAAGGTACAGATAATGTGGGTGGAGGGAGCATTTAACACAGGTTAAAGAGATGTGTATTGTCTCCAGACAGAACAGCTAGTGAGATTCTACAAGCCCAGGAGGCAAGCTGTGGGGGTTACTGATAATGTGACATAAATCCAACATCCCGGTTTAGGCCGTCCTCATGAGTGCGGAACTTGGCTATCAGTTTCTGCTCAGCGACTCTGCGCTGTCGTGTGTCGTGAAGGCCGCCTTGGAGAACGCTTACCCGAATATCAGAGGCCGAATGCCCGTGACTGCTGAAGTGCTCCCCCACAGGGAGAGAACAGTTTTGCCTGGTGATTGTCGAGCGGTGTTCATTCATCCATTGTCGTAGCGTCTGCATGGTTTCCCCAATGTATCATGCCTTGGGACATCCTTTCCTGCACCGTATCAGGTAGACAACGTTGGCCGAGTTGCAAGAGTAGGTACCGTGTACCTGGTAGATGGTGTTCTCTCGTGAGATGATGGCATCCGTGTCGATGATCCGGCACGTCTTGCAGAGGTTGCTGTGGCAGGGTTGTGTGGTGTCGTGGTCACTGTTGTCCTGAAGGCTGGGTAGTTTGCTGCGGACAATGGTCTGTTTGAGGTTGCGTGGTTGTTTGAAGGCAAGAAGTGGAGGTGTGGGGATGGCTTTGGCGAGATGTTCGTCTTCATCAATGACATGTTGAAGGGTCCGGAGGAGATGCCGTAGCTTCTCCGCTCCGGGGAAGTACTGGACGACGAAGGGTACTCTGTCCACCGTGTCCCGTGTTTCTCTTCTGAGGAGGTCGGTGCGGTTTTTCGCTGTGGCGCCTCGGAACTGTTGATCGATGAGTCGAGTGCCATATCCTGTTCTTATGAGGGCATCTTTCAGCGTCTGGAGGTGTCTGTTGCGATCCTCCTCATCCGAGCAGATCCTGTGTATTCGGAGGGCTTGTCCGTAGGGGATGGCTTCTTTTACGTGTTTAGGGTGGAAGCTGGAGAAGTGGAGCATCATGAGGTTATCCGTGGGCTTGCGGTACAGTGAGGTGCTGAGGTGACCGTCCTTAATGGAGATGCGTGTGTCCAAGAATGCAACCGATTCCGGAGAGTAGTCCATGGTGAGTCTAATGGTGGGATGGAACTTGTTGATGTCATCATATAGTTGTTTCAGTGATTGCTCAACATGACTCCAAAGGAAGAAAATGTCATCGATGTATCTAGTGTATAGCATCGGTTGAAGGTCCTGTGCGGTGAAGAAGTCTTGTTCGAACCTGTGCATGAAGATGTTGGCATATTGAGGTGCGAATTTTGTCCCCATGGCTGTTCCGTGTGTCTGGATGAAGAACTGGTTGTTGAAGGTGAAGATATTGTGGTCCAGGATGAAGCGGATGAGTTGTAAAATTGCATCTGGAAACTGGCAGTTGACGGCATTGAGTACTGAGGCTGTTGCAGCAATGCCATCATCGTGGGGGATGCTGGTGTAGAGTGCCGAGACATCCATTGTGACGAGGAGTGCTCCTGGTTCAACTGCTCCATGTGTGCTGAGTTTCTGTAGGAATTCCGTCGTGTCGCAACAAAAGCTGGGGGTTCTTTGTACAATGGGTTTCAAGATGCCCTCGACATAGCCGGAGTAATACCAGAACAAAGGAAGATAGTTGTGGTTGTTGGAGGTCAGTCACACCATCTTCAGGACGTCACAGCAGGAATTTCTCAGGGGAGTGACCTAAGCCACAACCATCTTCAGCTGCTTCATCAATGACATTCCCTCCATCATAAAGTCAGAAGTGGGGATGGTCGCTGATGACTGCACAACTTTCAGCACCATTCCTGACTCCTCAAGAGAGCGAAGCAGGACGTGTACAAATGCAACAAAAATTGGAAATATTCTGGGAAAGGCTGACAAGTGCCAGGCTATGACCATCTCAAACAAGAGTGAATCCAATCATCTCCCTGTACATTCAATGGCATTATCCTCCTGAATCCCCCACTTTCAGCATCCTGGTTGTTACCATTGATCAGACACAGATTAGCCAGATCAATACTGCGGCTATAAGTGAAGGTTAAAGACCAGGAATTCTGCGCAGAGTAACTCACCTCTTGACTTCCCAAAATATTTCCACCATCTACAAGACACATGTCAGGAATTTGATTGAATACTATCCAATTCACTGCATGACTGCAGCTCTAGATTCAAGAAGCTCGCCACCATCCAGCTCCTCTGATTGGCAATCCACCCATTAACTTCAACATTCACTCCTTCCAGCACAGAGTTACAGAGTTAATAGTGTGTACCATCTACAAGATGCAGTGCAGCAACTCACCATGGCCCGTTACAGAGCATTTTCCAATCTTGTGATTTCTACCCCTAGAAGGACGAGGGCAGCAGATGAATGGAAACATTACCCCCTGGAAACTCCCTTCCACGATGCACAACATTCTGACATGGGAATATATCGCCGTTCCTTCACAGTGACTGGGTCAAAATCTTGGCACTCTCCAGCTAACGGCACTGTGGGTGCACTTACACCACAAGAGTCCGTACATGCAGTGATGGTGATATGGTAGTGAGCATAGCTGCTTTCCAAGCAATGCGAACGGGTTTAATTTGCAGCTATCTCAGTTTGTTGGAATGTGTGAAGAGAGGACCAGGAGGCAGTCACCACAATCTAGAGGTAATCCAATTCAGTCCGGTCTGTGGCTCCAGGCTGGAACAGGCATGTTCAACTTAGCTGGGAGTCGGAAAGGCAGTGGATCATGCAGCTACTCTGAAGGTGCAGGGGCAGTGGATCATTCAGCTACTATGAAGGTGGAGAGGCAGTAGATCATTCAGCTACTGTGAAGGTGGAGGGGCAGTGGATCATGCAGCTACTATGAAGGTGGAGGGGCAGTGGATCATGCAGCTACTATGAAGGTGGAGGGGCGGTGGATCATGCAGCTACTGTGAAGATGGAGGGGCAGTGGATCATGCAGCTTCTCTGAAGGTGGAGGGGCAGTGGATCATGCAGCTACTCTGAAGGTGGAGGGGCAGTGGATCATGCAGCTACTATGAAGGTGGAGGGGCAGTGGATCATGCAGCTACTATGAAGGTGGAGGGGCAGTGGATCATGCAGCTACTATGAAGGTGGAGGGGCAGTGGATCATTCAGCTACTATGAAGGTGGAGGGGCAGTGGATCATGCAGCTACTATGAAGGTGGAGGGGCAGTGGATCATGCAGCTACTATGAAGGTGGAGGGGCGGTGGATCATGCAGCTACTATGAAGGTGGAGGGGCAGTGGATCATGCAGCTACTATGAAGGTGGAGGGGCAGTGGATCATGCAGCTCCTATGAAGGTGGAGGGGCAGTGGATCATGCAGCTACTATGAAGGTGGAGGGGCAGTGGATCATGCAGCTACTATGAAGGTGAC
Source organism: Mustelus asterias (assembly GCF_964213995.1). Taxonomy (NCBI): domain Eukaryota; kingdom Metazoa; phylum Chordata; class Chondrichthyes; order Carcharhiniformes; family Triakidae; genus Mustelus; species Mustelus asterias. Next base: position 180,488 of record NW_027590219.1, read on the forward strand.
GGGGCGGTGGATCATGCAGCTACTATGAAAGTGGCGGGGCGGTGGATCATGCAGCTACTATGAAGATGGAGGGGCAGTGGATCATGCAGCTACTATGAAGGTGGCGGGGCGGTGGATCATGCAGCTCCTATGAAGATGGAGGGGCAGTGGACCATTCAGCTACTGTGAAGATGGAGGGGCAGTGGATCATGCAGCTACTGTGAAGATGGAGGGGCAGTGGATCATGCAGCTGCTCTGAACCTGTCCACACTGAGTTTAAAAGGAGAATGGTAAATCTGACAGTGACACACAGGAAATCTAAGTTCATTGGCCATTAAAAAACTGCCGTTTGGGACTACCTTTATAATGCTGTAAATTGGAGGAAGCAACAGAAAGGGTCGATAACGGTGCTGCTGTTGATGTGGTGTGCAGAGACATTCAAAAATCATTTGACACAGTGACACACAACAGACTTGTGGCAAAAGCTCATGGAATAAAAGGGAAAGTAGCAACGTGGATAAAAACACTGGATGAACAAGGAGGAATGGTCAATGGATAGTTTTCAGGCTGGAGGATGTTGGTCGTGGAAAACCCTTCTGTTTGGTATTGGGATCCATGCTTTTCCCTGATATAACTTTTCAACATTGCCACAATTATAGAGGTTAAAAAACTGTTGCTTATTTTCAGAGCCAAACTGAAGGATAGAAGCACTTTGGTTCAGTTGGAACCAGTTAACCCAAGAAGCAATACGGTGTTCACAGAGGGTGCCAGTACAGGCAGGACAGCGGAGGGATTCAAAAAACAGGTCCCAGAAGATAGATAACCGTCAGAAACCAAGGAGGAAAAGAGGAGTGCCAGGAAGACAGAAGTTAAAGGGACAAAGAACTGATATCTGAACCAGCTACTGCTCTCTGAAATTGAAGAGGGAGGCAGATAGAGGCTCCCAGTTAAAGATAGAGCTGCAAGGTGCAGGCATGGTAAAGTTTGCGAATGAGAATCCAGACATCTGATGTAATCCTTAAGTTGATGACACCTTCATACAGCCTATGAAGCACTGGTGTACTGTTGGCGTGGCTAGGTATGGAGGAAGAATGGAAGGACACATTGAAATATTGGAGGGGGATCCTTGGTGAAGGCATCTGAGAGAAAGTGTTGTTTGGGGAAATCTTCCAAAGCCTGTTTTTCTCGAGTGGAGTTCAGAGACACTGGTGTGGAAGTGGGACTTGTTTTTTCACAGCGTGACAAACATTTGGGGGATTTAATGAAGAATCCACTCAAGTTACTTTAGGTGGCATCTGTCACTTAGTTTCAGAGTGCTGTGTATCTGACTACAGTTGGCTTGTTGATTTACATGGACTGTGTACTTACTGAGAACATTAGAGCATTTTGTGTCATCTTTACTGATCTGCATCCATCTGTGAAGTTAGATGGGGTGAAGTAGTAGTGCAAACTTTTTAAATAACGGTTTTAGTATTTTGTTAAAGTTAATTGACAACCTTGTTATTCTGTTCATCTACATCTCTAAATAATTTTTAAAAAGTTATGATCTACTGAGCTGGAGCTCTGCTCTTTGACCTGACTGTCCAGCAGTCAGCTGGGATCATAACATTGTCAATAGGGCTTAGAGTACAAGAGCCAGGAGGCTGTGCTGAACCTGTAAAATACACTAGTTAGATCGCAGTTCTGGTTGTCATTCATGAGGAAGCCACACATTCTTTAGGAAGAACAGATTGGAGAGGGTGCTGAAGAGGTTTACAAGGTTGGTTACAGGGGTGAGAACCTTCAGTTAAAAGGATCGATTGGAGAGGTTGGGACCGTTCTTCTTGGAGGGAAGAATGCGAAGAGGAGATTTGATAGAAATGTTCAAAACAATGCGGGTGCTGGACAGAGCAGGTAGCAAGAAATTGTACAAGGATCAAGAACAAGATTTAAAGTGATTTTCAAAAGAAACAAATGAAAAGTGAAAAAAAACTCTTTTTTTCACACAGCGAGTGGTTCAGGTCTGGAATGCACGACCTGGAATTAAGATGGAAGCTATTTTATACTGGGCCTTTTACAAGGCTGCAGTCAGAACCATGGTACATAAAAACTCGTGCGTTGTTGTAATTTAACAGGAAGGTTTATTTTCATAACTGCGCACCGTAAGGTTTAATACAAGACTGAACCTCCACCGCAACCCTAACTGATGATGTCACCAGTGATCACGTGATTTGTAAAGGGAATTGTTCCGATATAACACACACCAACTACAATACATAACAGAGGCAGAGCGCAGGAAAATAATCCTGATAATAATTAACCATTAACTGTAAGCTGCACTGAACAGAAGAGGAACTAAATTCTTTATAGCATCATAAATAATCAGGTGGTTTCCATTGCGAGAGTGAAATATCCTTTTTTCAGTTTATAGGAAGGCCTTTACACTTCTATTGATTTAAAATTTCTCCCAGGAATCTTTATATTCATTCAAGGAATGCGAACATCGCCAGTTATGCCAGCATTTATTGCCCGTGCCTAGTTGCCCACGAGAATCTGCCTTCTTGATCTGCTGTAGTTTCATCATAGATTCACAGATTTCTTACAGATTCAGAAGGAGGTCAATCAGCTCATCATCTCTGCATCTGCTCTCAAATCAGGATTGACTTTGTGCCAGTTTCCTCTCCTTTCCCTGTGACCACTGGACATTGTTTCCCTCTTGACTTCCTTAATGGAACCTGCCTCTGTTTTATTTAGAAGAAAGGAAATGGCTCCTCAACAATTAAAATATCAGCTCAGACCAAACAGTTACCTCAACTCCTGACATTTGTGCAGAACGGATCCCAGCTGCTGGAGTTCTTCACACTGACTGTTGCATCGCTGTAGATCGAGGTGATTTATTGCATCACAGAATCCAGTGACATGAGGCAGGATCACACAGTCAATGTGGTCACTAACAATCCACCAAATGAAAGTGTTTCCACAGATCCCACTGTGTTCCGAGTCAGTAGTTTATTCTGAGACTCAAACAGGTCGTGAAATGTGTTCAAGAGTTTCCTTTTCCCAGTTTCACTTCCCATGCTCCCAATCTGTGCTTCAACCTTCTCCTTCCCCCAGTCAGTCACTCGGCAGGTTGTTTGATGAAGAAATGGACCCAGAAACTCCTTCAGCGGTCGAGCTGACTGTGGGGAGGAGAGACCAGCAACAAAACGGAGAAATATTTCAAATCACCCATTTTCCTCGCTGTGGGTTTCACTGAGGAGTTTCCTGATCTCCCTGGGATCTGGAGTCAGGAATTGTGTGAGTGCAGCTACAAAGTCTTGGATGGTGTGGTGTGGGAATGTGTAAGCCACACTCTGGGCAGAATCATCACTCCCCAAAAGTTCCATCAGGAACCCAGACAGGAACTGGGAAGGTTGCAGATTGTACTCAATCAAATCTTCATTTCGAAACACAGTCTTTTTCTTGGAGACTCCAGTGAAGGCCATCTGACCGAGCTTCAGTAACACATCATGGGGGTTTTCAATCTCTCGGCCATGGTTTTTCAGAATGTTGTAAATATAGTAGGAATATAGTTGGGTGATGGTGTTGGGAACTTGCTGCGGTTTCCTGTCTCTTTGTGTAAAGAAGGGACCCAGTGACAGACCGAGGATCCAGCAGCAGGAAGGGTTGTAGCACATGGTGTACAGGATCTCATCCTCCTCCACGTGTTTGGACGCAGCCACTGCCACCGTCTTATCTTCAAAAAACTTGTTGAAATATTCTATGTTCTTCACCAAAAAATCCCAGGATTTCAGCCCAGACACTGATCTCAGCCTTTTCCAATAAATGTAATGCAGTGGGGCGACTGGTCACTCGCACTGAACATCCTGGGAGCAGCTTGTGCTGTATTAAACTGTACACAATGTCAGACACTTCACACCAGCAATCGGGGTCTGTGCACATGGACTGAGGTTCTGTATTTATCCGATTGTCAGCAAAATCAATCCTGTCCTTGAATTCATCCAAACCATCGAATATAAACAGCAATCCCTCTGGGTTTTTCCAGAGCTCTCCCAGAATATTCCCAAAGTAAAGGTAGAAAAACAGTATCAAATTCCTGATGCTTATTCTACAGTTAACAGTGTTCCAATCCCAGAATTTAAAACTGAAAGCAAATTGAAAGTGTGGGTATATTTTCCCAGTGGCCCAGTCATAAACAACCTTTTGTACCATTGTTGTTTTTCCAATTCCCGGGACTCCACTCACTGTTGCTGAATTCCCAGAACTGGATTTTCTCTGGGAAAAGCTGCTCTGGAGCAATTGATCAGTTCGGATTTTTTCCAGTTCTCTCCGGAGATGTTTCTCTCTCCATTATTCATGGTCTCGGCCTCATGTCAGCAGTTCACGTCCCACAAGTGTCCAATCTCGAACAGTAGTAATAACCGTTAGCTCAGCGTATCAATCAACCAGCTGGAAAATCTTAACCTTCTCCTTTATTAGGACAGTGTTCATTCTCAGTGTTTCAGTTTGTACCCGGAGTGTCTCCTTGTGTTTCTGTTAAGACATCTTCAATTAGAACAGAGATAAATTGTTAGTTGCATTAAGACACTGTCTTTGCTGATTTGAGAGATTTATTTTGCAGTATCAGTCAAGGTTGAGCAGGAAATAAAATTGAGTGATTGGAAATCTTGTTTGACAATGCGGATATCGAAGAGGATGGTCAGAGGATACAGCAAGGTATCATAGAAATCATAGAAACCCTACAGTGCAGAAGGAGGCCATTCGGCCCATCGAGTCTGCACCGACCACAATCCCACCCAGGCCCTACCCCCACATATTTTACCCGCTAATCCCTCTAACCTACGCATCCCAGGACTCAAAGGGGCAATTTTTTTAACCTCGCCAATCAACCTAACCCGCACATCTTTGAACTGTGGGAGGAAACCGGAGCACCCGGAGGAAACCCACGCAGACACGAGGAGAATGTGCAAACTCCACACAGACAGTGACCCGAGCCGGGAATCGAACCCGGGAGCCTGGAGCTGTGAAGCAGCAGTGCTAACCACTGTGCTACCGTGCCGCCCCTGGTATAGATCTGGTATAGATTGTCAGAGGATACAGCAAGATACATGGGCGGAGAAATGGCAAATGGAGTTTAATCTGGACAAATGTGAGAGAATGCAATTTGGAAGGTCCAATGCATGTAGGAATTATACAGTAAATGGTAGAACGCTTAAGAATATTGACAGGCAGAGAGATATGGGTGTACATGTCCACCAATCACTGAAAATGGCAAAGCGGGTGGATAAGGTAGTCAAGAAAGCATATGGCATGCTTGCCTTCATCGGTCAGGGCACTGAGTATAAAAATTGGCAGGTCATGCTGCAGCTGTACTGAAACTTAGTTGGGCCTCACTTAGAATATTGTGTACAATTCTGGTCGCCACTCTACCAGAGGGAAGTGGGTGCTTTGGAGAGGGTACAGAAGAGGTTTACCAGGGTGTTGCCTGGTGAGGAGGGTATTAGCTATGAGGAGGGGTTGGATAAACTCGGTTTGCTCTCACTGGAACAACAGAGGTTGAGAGGCGACCTGATCGAGGTTTACAAGATTATGAGTGGTATGGACAGAGTGGGTAGTCAGATGCTCTTGCCGAGGGTGGAAATGTCAAGTACGAGGGGACATAGGTTTAAGATGCGTGGGGAAAAGTTTAGAGAAGATGTGCGAGGCAAGTTTATTTTACACAGAGGGTGGTGAATGTCTGGAACGTGCTGCCTGGGGTGGTGGTGGGAGCAGGTAAAATAGCGGCATTTAAGGGGCAACTAGACGAATATACGAATAAGATGGGATTGGAAGGATACAGACTCCCTAAGTACATACGGTTTTAGTTTATGCAGACATCATGATCAACGCAGGCTTGGAGGGCCGAAGGGCCTGTTCCTGCGCTGTACTTATTTTTGTTCCTTGTTTTTTGAACGGACAGAGATATTTCCAAGTCAGGGTGGTGAGTGACTTGGAGGAAAACAGACGTTCCCCTGTGACTGCTGCTCTGGATCTTCTGGATGGCAGCAGTCATGAGTTTGGAAAGAGCTGTCTCAGCAGCCTCACTGTGTTCGGCAGCGCATCTTGTAGATGGTACACACTGCTGTCATTTTTCCTCATTGGTGGAGGGGATAATTTTTGTGGGCAGGTCTTAATCAAGCAGTCTACTTTAAACCGGTATGTGAGGAATTCCATGCGTGTCATTGGAGCTGCACTTACCCAGGTGAGGGCAGAAAATTCCATCACACTTCTGACTTGTACATGGCGAAAAGTTTTTGGGGAGTAAGAGATGACTTACACGCCTTAGAATTCTTAGCAGTTGACCTGTTGTTGTAGTCACATGATTTATATGTCTCGTCCAGTTCAGTTTCTGGTCAATGGTAATCCTCAGGATGTTGATAGTTGGGGATATAGCAAACAGTAATGCCATCGACTATCAAGGGGCGATGGTTGAATCCACTCTTGTTGGAGATAGTTATTGCCTGGGACATGTGTGATGCGAGCATTACGTGCAACCTTCAGATCAAACCTAGATTTTCCAGAATTTGCTGCATTTGGACATGAATTGCTTCAATATCTGAGGAGTTGTGAATATTACAGAACATTGTACAGTCATCAGTAAAATCTCCGCTTCTGAACACTGAGCCCTGGTGGTCTGGGCTCGGCTTGATTGTCCATCTGGGATTTTGTTGCTCACGAATTTGATATGTTTATGATGGGAATGATTTGTCAGGTGCAGCGAACCCTTTACATCTGGCTCAAGGCCCGACTCTTTGCTGTGAGCCCAGAACATCCAGGCACACAGGAGCTCTGTCCTGAGATTCACACGGTACCGGGAATCTGCAAGGTGTGCATAAGACTTCAGAAGTAATAGCAATTAACAGCTGGATTCAGTGAAAAGATGAAATGGCCACATTTTGAAAAAAAAGACAAATCATATGTATTGTAATTAGAAGCTCTGTATAATTGTGGATCAAGGACAAAACCGAATCATGCTCTACCCAATTTCCAGTCTTTAATTTTCAGTATCCCAGATTTTCACAATCTCTGAAACAAAGGCTCCAATCAGTCATTCAGATTCTCAGAAATGAAATAGTTTATAATCTCCATTTCCTCCCTTATTTTCCAGGTGACTGGGTAATTCAGATAAACCATGTGCAATGTTCATATAATCAAACGAATCAGCTCCTGTTTAAATAAATGAACTTTCATGAAATCAGCTCTGTGTAATATTACAGTAATATCGGCACTGTTTAAATGGGAAATTGAATTCACTGTGATTTTACCGGACCAAGCTCCTGTATGTCTTTCAGTATCTTATCCAGCTTTGGGACTCTGTAACCCATTTTCACAAAGGATTCCCACATCACCCTTCGAGCCCGAGATCCTTTCCCCATCACCAGATTGAGGAGAAGTTTGGAACTGTCCGCCCGGTTTCCCTTCTCCACGAGCTCAGTGACTTTCTGTAAAGAACAATAATGAATATATTGAAGAGCGGAGTGAATGACAAACACTGAGAAAGAGAAAGAAAACACCAGTTCAGTGATGGGATTTCCAGTTGTTTCAGCTGAGAACTCAGTCACGGGTCCTGATCCATAATGAACACGGACTGAAAATTCTCTTCACATCTCATTCCAGTCATTAACGGTAAACAAATATGGATAAACTAAGCTCGAAATCAAAAATATATTTCCAGGGCGTGAGGCCTGACTGAGAATCCAGAGTATTTCAATCTGATGAGTTCAGTGTCCAGTATGACATCAGGTTCCTGATTGACAATATTATTCACTTTTTTCTCACACGTCATTCCTGCTGCCTCACTTTGTGATTCAGTCAGAAATCCTGAGGAGATCAGGTAAATTCCTTTCTCTCTGAGATGGTGGTGAGTCTTTGGAACTCTCTTTCTGAAAGGGTGGTGGAAGCAGAGTCTTTGAATATTTCTAAGACAGAGGTAGATGGAGTCCAGGTAAGCAAGGGGGTGACAGGGTATCGGGGACAGGCGGAATGCAGATTTTAGGTTACCATCAAATTAGCCATGATGTTATTAAATAGCGGGGCAGTCTTGAGGGGCTGAACAGCCTACTCCTGCTCCTCGTGTGTCTGTAAATAAGACAGTGGTGAATCAGAACTCAGGTGGTAAGGACAGGATTATTTTGCCCATTAAGCTTTATAAATAGAAAAATGGGAATTTTAAAATGAAAATTGTCTGACAAATTAACATTTACTAGTCCCAATACCGAATGTTGATCGTGTCAGCAGAACAAGCCAATAATAAGCCAATAATAATAACACAGTAATAATGACAGTACAGTAGTAATAATAATAGTACAGGCCCTTCGGCGCAACATCGAGGGCCGAAGGGCCTGTACTGCGCTGTAATATTCTATGTTCTATAATGGTGAAAAATGTAATCACTTAATCATTTCCACTGAAAAACTCAAATGCCAGAAACAGAACTCTACTTTTTCCAAATTATTACCAGTATGAAAGTTCGCTAAGGAGAATTGGGGAGTTAGATAGTTTTCGACAGATAACAACATTCAGCTACAAGTAGACGCAGTGGGGTGGGCAGTGGGCTTTCAAGACAGGAAGGTCAGTCAGTAATCGTGCTACTGAGACATTCTTGACTGGAGAAATTAAGCACCCTGGCCCCAAGTAAATTCCCTGCCTGATCTTTTTTCCAATTAAGTTGGAGGAATCCATTTTCATCAACTGAAGGAGGACAGTAAACAGGTTTTGTCTTTTACGTTTGATCTGATACCAGATTTCATTGGGTTCAGAGTTAATATTGAGGATTCTCCATGTTCACACAATACCACTGGGCTGTCATCCCTGATAGATCCATCTGGTGGGAATGTACATATCCAGGAATAGTGATGGAGGAGGTTGGAACGTTGTTTGATGCTGAGAGACACAGGATCATATTGATGTCAGGCTGTCGGTTTTTTTTATTCATCCGTGGGGCCTGGGCGTCACTGGCTGGTGCCGTGGTTCCCCGTGGACGGCAAGAAGAATTCATCAATCAGAATAGAGAGTCTGAGTCTTGATCTTCCAGGCAGCAAGGCTTTATTAGCTAGTACATTTCAATAAAGCCGGGATTCCCAGGCAAATCCAAAAAACCAGTGCTCTGACTGTCCTTTTTATCCACATTTAGCTTCATTCTTATCTTACAGTCAAGGTTTTTTTGTTGCAGACCCCAAGGCCACTTTTCGTTAGCCACCATGATTTACTAGACCTACGTTATCTGCCTTCTTTCTGTTTTTTCACTAATGAATGTGCTATGATATCACTGTGGTTACATCCTGCCTTCTTACCTGAAGTTTATTGTCTAATCTATGCCAAGTCTTTTTTCCCGTTGTCTGACTTTCTCACGTTTATTTAAGACATTACTTTCAGCTTCTATGTTCATTTATGCGAGTATCCATGTGTATGCTTAATAAGATATGTGATATATATGAGAACTTCTTAAGTAGTGATTATCTCTTCTATGTTAATTATTATCTCCTACTTGTCCTAATAATTATTCCTTCCAATATATGTTGTCTTAATGATTATTCCTTACATATCCCCTCTTTGAGACATCATTGTCTCACTAAACTATTTCTTGATATATTTTCCCAATATATGTCTTAGTTATGTTTGGTTTCATGAAATGTGGAGGAGCTTAAGTGTAGGATCAATATCCCTTTTTGTTTATTAATAGCCTAATTGCGAACTGCTCCTCCAGATTTCCTTTACCTGATAGTTCATTAAAATACATTTTTGCATTAATACATTTCATACACTTTGTACGAACACATCTCTCCCTCCTTGATTTTGCTTGATCATTTAAGTATTTCCCTCTATGCGTATGGTATCTAGGGTCATATTATCTCCTCTTATTTTCAAACTATTGATAATGGTACATGCTGTCCATTGCCCTGTTAATTACACATCGACATAAGCATCCTGCTAACGCTATCCCTACTATTATAAGCAGCAGTAACATAAATGATTTAAAAATCCAATCAAACATCCCATTTCCTACCCATCCTAACCATCCAGGTGGGTTATAATCATGGAATTCGTGACCTATCTTTTGGAGTTGGTCTGCTTGTGCCTTGATATGCTTTGCAAGGTTAGTTATATTCTCAGATTTATCTGGTATGTAAGTACAGCATTCTTGTTAAATTATGGCACATGTTCCTCCCTGCGAGGCCAATAGATAGTCCAAAGCCAGTCTATTTTGCAGGGCTACTGTGCCGACTGCCATCAGTTCTGCTGATACTTCTGTCAAGGCTTGCCCTGTTTATCGAGCTTCAGCTGCAGTGATATTAGCCAGTTGTTCCAGGGCTGTGGCCATCAGAATTAACTCGTTTGCCGTTCTTCCTGTCCCATGTAATGGAAAGGCCATCATAAAGAACCAGTCAGTCTTACTGATTGTTCGTTTTGCTCGCGAAGGGTAGCTTCGTAGGGAAGGCATGTGGTGCATATAGGGCACTACATATCCCAGATAACAGGAGCCTGTCCAGTTCGCAGGAAGCCAGGGATATGTCTTTGTACCGCATATAAAGTAAGTTCCATTGTAGGCCGTAAAGTTCTCAGCCAGCGTCATCCAAGGTTGTACAGCTTTTCCTTCCCACACGTTGCTTGATGTGATGTTGCATATTTCAGTCCAGTCTATTTTGAACATACCAGCTGTACTTAAATCTTTCACAGGTGGTTGCCATTCTACAGTTTGCTGACATTTACTTTCTCCAACTCTTGCTCCATCCACATTTTTCTTTAAACAGAAGGATCCTGGTCCATTTGATTTTAGGACCGTCGGTACAGGTGGGAACTGGGAATGGTCGTAGGTTGGTTGGTACCATGTAGCAAACCTGGTCATTCTATACCCAGCTGACTCCCACATTGTCATGTTTCCTCCTTCCCCTGTCTTATTTTGTCTTAATATCCATTCTATAGTTTCTGAAATCTGAAAGGGGAGAGACTGGAGTGGTAGGCCTTCTTGGGAATGGCTTGGGACATGAGTGCAGACCCAACATTTGCTTATATTCAATCTTTCTGCATACATATATGACATATATCGGTAAGTATTTATATGCGATCTGTCTTCTTCCTGTTAATTTTTACTCTTGCCACCCCCCATACTAAGTACTAGTATTATCCCCATCCATCCTACCCCTACTTTTCCCATGCTATCACAAGGAGGGAGAGTACAATTTATCACAGTTTACACAATTCTTTTCCCGCGCTTAGTCGCCGCTACTACTATTTAGTTTATACAGTCTTTCAGCTTCAATTTCAGTGATTTCTCTTGTTCTGTCAGTTCAGTTGATAGCTCAGTTTCCTGGGTCGAATTCGGTGAACCATGAACTTGAGCGGTAGAGTTTGTGTCAACAGTCCTTGTTCCTGAGGAAGGAAAATACTGATCACTGGTATACAAATCAAATTTCCATCTTCTTTTAACGCATTGAAACAGATCTTCCCCTCTTTTGCAGTCTTTAGTGCTACATCGCAAAACAAGGAGCGTCAGTCTCAATCAAAGTTATCATGAGTCTATTCGGTGGGGGTAATTCAACTTGACCCCATTCCTGGACTTCTTGTTCGGGGATTTGTTCATTCTCCATTCGCACTACCATTTGTCGCATCATTAGTCTGGTAATAAAAGATCTCAAAGCAGGCAGTAAACAACAAAAGATTAGTCCAATTATGATTATTACTACTACCATTATAACCCCTGCCTTTGCAAACCATTGTCCGAATACATTATCAAGCCAATTCCAAATATTATGGCCAATTCTTTTGGGCCCATCATAGCTTGTATTAAGGCTTTTATTTGACTTTCATGCTGTATTGGTCCCCCACTACTTTTCATAAAGCCTCTCTGTTTCCAGATTGATCCAAACAGATGACACACTCCATGTGCATAAGCCGAATCTGTATACACTTCTACTGCCTCCCCTTTTGCTAATTCACATGCTCTGGTTAGTGCCTTAAGTTCTGCTAGTTGGGCCGAACAGGGCTGTTCACATTTTTCTGCTTCTACAACTTCAAGTCCTCCTGGTCTTTGTTCAACTATGGCATAGCCTGCGTGGTTTCCTAAGTGATCCCTGTAACATGAGCCATCTACATACAGTGTCCTCTTCTCTTCTGTCACTAGTCCCTCTGCTCTTAAGTCTTCTCTCAGTTTCATAAATGTTTTTGCTTCTCTTAAGCATTCATGTTCTTCTCCTTCATGAGGTAATGGCATGTAATCAGCTGGATTTACTCTGTTGCACTTTATTATCGTGATATCTGGGAATGTGGTTAGCATTCGATAATGATGGATCCTAGCAGGTGTCAGCACAAATTTTCCTCGCTCAATCAATTCAGCTACTTTGTGGTGTACATGTATGTTTATTAAATATCCCATTGTGATGGTAGCTGCTTTTTCGTAAGCCCACCAAGCAGCTGCCAAACCCTGATAACATGGAGGGTACCCCAGGGCCACATCATCTAACTTGGTGCTATAATAAGCTATTGCTTGTTTCTTTCTTCCTTTACAGCTGTCCTGCATTAACACAGCAGTTGCGAATCCTGTTTCCCTGTTGCTAACAAAAAGGTCAAAGGGTTTATCATACGAAGGCAGCATCAGTGCTGGTGCTTGCACCATCTCTTGTTTCACGTTATCAAATGCTTCTGAGGCCTCCCTGTCCCATATCAAGATCGCTTTTAACTCCTCACATCCGGCCTCTTTCATTATTTTCCTGAACGCTTGTGTTTTTTCTGCATAGTTTTCTATCCATTCTGAACTAAATCCTGTCATTCCTAAGAATGTCATCATCTGTCTCACTGTCTGTGGTTTTGGGATTTTCAATACTGCTTCTATCTGCTGGTGAGCTATTCTTTTTTGTCCAACAGTTATTTCCCTTCCAAGGTATTCTACTTTTCTTTGACAGAACTGTAATTTCTTTCTTGACACTTTATGTCCTCTTTTCGCCAGTTTTTCCAGCAGTTTTAAACTTTCTTCCCTACACTGTCCCTTTGTTTCTGTACACAACAACAAGTCATCCACATATTGTATCAGTGTTCCTTCTAGTTGTATCCCTGCCAAATCTGCTCTCAACACGGGAGGACTTTGAATAGTGTGGAGGAGCAGAGGGATCTAGGTGTATGTGTGCATAGATCCCTGAAAGTTGGGAATCAAGTAGATAAGGTTGTTAAGAAGGCATATGGTGTCTTGGCGTTTATTGGTAGGGGGATTGAATTTAGGAGTCGTAGCGTTATGTTGCAACTGTACACAACTCTGGTGCGGCCGCACTTGGAGTACTGTGTGCAGTTCTGGTCCCCACATTACAGGAAGGATGTGGAGGCTTTGGAGAGGGTGCAGAGGAGGTTTACCAGGATGTTGCCTGGTATGGAGGGGAGATCCTATGAGGAGAGGCTGAGGGATTTGGGATTGTTTTCGCTGGAAAGGCGGCGGCTAAGAGGGGATCTTATTGAAACATATAAGATGATTAGAGGTTTAGATAGGGTGGATAGTGATAGCCTTTTTCCTCTGATGGAGAAATCCAGCACGAGGGGGCATGGCTTTAAATTGAGGGGGGGTAGTTATAGAACCGATGTCAGGGGTAGGTTCTTTACCCAGAGGGTGGTGAGGGATTGGAATGCCCTGCCAGCATCAGTAGTAAATGCGCCTAGTTTGGGGGCGTTTAAGAGATCCGTAGATAGGTTCATGGACGAAAAGAAATTGGTTTAGGTTGGAGGGTCACAGTTTTTTTTAACTGGTCGGTGCAACATCGTGGGCCGAAGGGCCTGTTCTGCGCTGTAATGTTCTATGTTCTATGTTCTATGAATACATGTGGGGAGTGTTTGAATCCTTGTGGCATTCTATTGTACTTTCCCTCGTACTTGAAAGCAAATAAGTACTGACTCGCTTGTGCCAAGGGCACACTGAAAAATGCTGAGCATAAGTCTATTACTGTAAACCATCTGCTTTCAGACGGTATGTTAGTCAATAAGGTGTAGGGGTTAGGGACTTCTACTGGCATATTTTCAACTACTTCATTAGCTGCTCTCAGGTCGTGTACTAACCTCCACTTTTCCCCATCTGCCTTTTTAACTGGTAATAAGGGTGTGTTACATTTACTTCGGGTTTCTCTTAACACCCCTGCGTCTACTAATCCTCTGATTGTTTCTCTTATGCCTTTTACTGCCTCTGCCTTGATTGGTTATTGTGGTTTATAAGGTCCTTGACATCCTGGCTTCAATTTTACTTCGACTGGGGTAGCTGTTTTAACTTTGCCTACATCTGTGTCGTTCTTTGACCACAATTCCTCAGGGAGAGAGTCTAAATCTTTTTCTAACTTTGCTCTCCATTCTTGCTCTACTTCTTTATCTTTTAACTCTATTTTTACCTCTTTTGGTCTTCCAGTCATCCTTGCATTAACAGATATTTTCATCATTTGTCCGTCAGTCGACATCCAAATATTCTCATTGTTTGCTTTAATAAATTCCAGTTCCTGTGCCCTAAACGTCATAAGTCCCAAATCCTTTGGTCTGTAATCAGGATTCACCTTTAGCGTTACATGTGGTTCTGTCTCAGGCACTGAGAACCATTTTCTGACCCATTCATTCTTTCTAATTGTGAGGGCTGCTCCCTCTGGTCCGATTAAAATGCTGTCTGAATTTATTTCCTGTTCTTGTCCTGCCTCTTTATTCCACTTCTCCTGTATCTCTGACTGTTGCATTTTATCAAAAATCATTGTGCTATGTAGTTCAGTTTTTGGCCATTCGGCGTCTGGAATCTGTGCCTCTACAAATGTCCCCCAAATTTCCCATACCTGCTTTTTAATTTGTTCTTCTATGTCCCCTAGCCAATATACATTGGCCCACTCTTCTCCCCTTACCCTAATTACGTACATGCCCGTCAGATTAATTCCTTGAGTTGTACACTCTAATTTTAACCCTAACCCTAAGATTGCATCCCGGCCTAACAAATTCAGTGGTGTTTTATTGCATACTAACACAGGCACATGAGTGGTTTTGTTTCCAACGGTGATAGGCACCGGCATCGTCATTTGAGTCAATACTGCTTTCCCCGAGAACCCCATAGTTTTTACAAACTGACCTGACAATGGTAGGTGTCCTGCATATTTTTCTTGTATGCACGTACAAGTAGCTCCTGTATCTATCATCATGGGGATCTCAACCCCCCCTATTCTAACATTGATTATAGGTTCTTGATTTGCTGTGTCCGTTATTTGTACATACTGGCCTACCATTTCGGGGTTCTCTGGGCCTCCCTATAGGAAACTCTGGTGATTTACTGGCCCCTGACTCACTGGGCAGTCACTGGTTGGCACTTGCATCATTTGCTGACTCATTTGTTGTTGACCTCCTTGTCTATAGCTGTTTTGGGGACAATTCCTTTTTATGTGTCCTGTTTCCCCACATCCCCAGCATACCCCTGGAGGGCCAGGTGGTCCTTCCTGCCTGGGGCCTTGATTATATCCTTGGTTTTGTCCCCTCTGGTTCTGATAGGGTGCTCTTCCCTGTCCCTGTCCTTTTCCTCCTGCACTTCCCTTGCTATATTTACATTTTTCATCCCATTCTTCCTTACCCTCCTCCTCTTCACACCGTGCCTCACTGTCCACTGCCTCCTCACCTTTTTTACTCTGTTCTTCCTCCATTTTTCTATTTGCCCATTTTAACACCCTTACCCGAACCATCTCTTCCTCTAACTCTTGCCTCATACGGCGTATGTTATCCAGTTCTCCTTCCACTTTAGCACCTTCTTCTTCCCTTTTTACCTTTCTTTCCACCTCCTGCTTTGCCCATTGTTCGCGGGTCATGTCCCTTTCTTCATATTCCCCCTCAAAATTCACTGTCCCCTTTATTACTGGATACAGCCCAGCAAAATCTTGGTTTTCCTTATCAGGGGGCGGGGCTATATTTGGGTCTTTCAATTTTTCCTTTTCCTGAATCTGAACTGGCATTTGCATTTTCCATATGCGCTTTTTCTCTTTTCCTTCCTTTTCAAATAATGTTAGTATCTCCAATTCTTTTTTTCTTTTCTGATTTCTCTTTTGTGATTTATCCCTTAATTTATAGTTCTTTACCAGTCCTTTCTGATCCTCACATCTTTCTGTACACCAGGTGCCTCCCTCTGGCCACTGTGTGTTTAATTTACTTGTTCTTTTGGTCCATTTTTGGGAGACATGGGCTATGTTTCCTTTCAGGGCTGGGTACTTTTCTCCCAGAATTTCCACCGGTGTCTTAATTTGATATGGCATGTTCTGTTTCTTTGCACTGCCTTGCAGCTTAATATTTTCTGATATGTTGGTATTTGGCACTATTGTTATTTTTATGCGATATACTGTTTTCCCTTTTTCTGTCCTTGGACTATCTTCCCACTGCACTTCCCTGACTGACACCTGTATTTCCAACCGAGGTCTCAGTATTTGCTTCCCTGTTCTTCCCTCTCCTGGTGATAATCCTTTTTCTTCTGCTAGTGGATAATATGCCTCCACTTGCTCACTGATTTCTAACAGAGCCTTACTTGGTCTGATTTCTTCTATTAATTCTGTCAATGTTTCTTCTACTGCTTCACTCGTCCAATTTTTGTATATTATTTCGTCCCAATTTACGTATGGCCACTCCTTATTCACTTCCTCCAAATTAACTACTTCAGTTATTCTTCTTAGCAGGGCATTTCTCTCACCCTCATACCACTCCCTAAAACCTCCTCTAACTATTTTTACTAGATCTTCTCTAAAAAAATGTGTGTTAACACCACTACTTAAGAAATCTATTACTGCAATATTCCTACGTGATTCATCACTGTCGTGATCCTGCTTTGCACTCCACATTTACCAACAGCTGCTTACACCGCTATTCCAGATCAACCTTTTCAGGCTTCTCCTTGTAGCCCCTTTACTTTATTTCACTACCTATCCCCTCTCTTCTTCCGGCGATCAACGTAGGTCCTTAATTACTATATCAGGTAGGAAACCAATCTCTCCTAGATCTCTCCTTCCTCTCGGCTGACGTCTCTCTCTCCGAGGTCCTGGGTAGGTTTGGACTGGCAGGCTTGCCTACACTTACTCTCCTTGGGCAAGTCGTAACCTGGAAGCCCGCTCCAAACCGCTCGACTAACCTAATTGCATCAATTAGCGTTCGGTTTTTGTAGCGTCTCACTTTTTACCCATTCGTGGACAATACAGTACATAAAACTAAAGCGTGCTTTTTACATGCAAAATTTGCCCTTCCGATCAGACTCAGTCTCTCAATATTTTACACAATTTTAACTTTACCAATGCAGGTTATCTTTTGGGCAGGTGAGATCCAGGACCAGTGGAGAACCGGGTGCGCCAGGCCTCGAAAACCCCTTTCTGACAACAAGGATTTACATGCATGCAAGTCTGCTTACCTTGTTGACAGAAGGCCGGCTGGGGACTTCTTGGTTCCGGTCGGACCACTGTCTCCCTCGATCCCTCTGGGGTTGAGTCACCGGACGACCTCAACTCTGCCCTGCTCGCAAGCGCCAAATTTGCCGTGGTTCCCCGTGGACGGCAAGAAGAATTCATCAATCAGAATAGAGAGTCTGAGTCTTGATCTTCCAGGCAGCAAGGCTTTATTAGCTAGTACATTTCAATAAAGCCGGGATTCCCAGGCAAATCCAAAAAACCAGTGCTCTGACTGTCCTTTTTATCCACATTTAGCTTCATTCTTATCTTACAGTCAAGGTTTTTTTGTTGCAGACCCCAAGGCCACTTTTCGTTAGCCACCATGATTTACTAGACCTACGTTATCTGCCTTCTTTCTGTTTTTTCACTAATGAATGTGCTATGATATCACTGTGGTTACATCCTGCCTTCTTACCTGAAGTTTATTGTCTAATCTATGCCAAGTCTTTTTTCCCGTTGTCTGACTTTCTCACGTTTATTTAAGACATTACTTTCAGCTTCTATGTTCATTTATGCGAGTATCCA
This sequence comes from Mustelus asterias, assembly GCF_964213995.1. NCBI lineage: Eukaryota > Metazoa > Chordata > Chondrichthyes > Carcharhiniformes > Triakidae > Mustelus > Mustelus asterias. The sequence continues at coordinate 198,418 of NW_027590219.1, forward strand.
TGTGTATGCTTAATAAGATATGTGATATATATGAGAACTTCTTAAGTAGTGATTATCTCTTCTATGTTAATTATTATCTCCTACTTGTCCTAATAATTATTCCTTCCAATATATGTTGTCTTAATGATTATTCCTTACACTGGCCACCATTTATTGCCCATTCCTAGTTGCCCTTGAGAAGATGGTGGTGAGCTGCCTTGTTGAAATGTTGCAGTCCACGTGCTGTAGGTTGATTCACAATGACGTTAGGGAGGAAATTCCAGGATTTTGACCCAGCGACTGCGAAGGAACAGCGACATATTTCCAAGTCAGGACTGTGAGTGGCTTGGAGGGAAACTTGCAGGTGGTGGTCTTCCTATGTACCTACGGCCCTTGTTGTTCTAGATGGAAGTGGTCGTGCATTTGGAAGGTGCGGTCTCAGGATCTTTGGTGAATTGCTGCAGTGCATCTTGTAAATAGTACACACTGCTGCTACTTAGCGTCGGTGGTGGAGGGATTGAATGTTTGTAGATGTGGTGCCAATCAAGCGGGCGGCTTTGTCCTGGATGGTGTCAAGCTTCTTGAGTGTTGTTGGAGCTGCATCCATCCAGGCAAGTGGGGAGCATTCCATCACACTCCTGACTTGTGCCTTGTAGTTGGTGGATGGCTTTGAGGAGTCAGGAGGTGAGTTACTCACCGCAGTATTCCGAGCTGTGTTTATGTGGTGAGTCCAGTTGAGTTTCTGGTCAATGGTAACCCCAAAGATGTTAACAGTGGTGGATTCAGTGATGTTTACACCATTGAATGTCAAGGGGCAGTGGTTAGAGTGTCTCTTATTGGTGATGGTCATTGCCTGGCATTGGTGTGGTGTGAATGTTACTTGGCACTTGTCAGTCTAAGCCTGGATATTGTCCAGATCTTACTGCATTTGAACATGGACTGCTTCAGTATCTGAGGAGTCACGAATGGTGCTGAACATTGTGCAATCATCGGCGAACATCCCCACTTCTGACCTTGTGACAGAGGGAAGGTCATTGATGAAGCAGCTGAAGATTGTTGGGTCTGGGACACTACTCTGAGGGACTCCTGCAGAGATGTCCTGGAGCTGGCATGGCTGACCCTCCATAACCACAACCATCTTCCTATGTTCAGGTATGACTCCAACCAGAGGAGTGTTTTCCCCGATACCCATTGATTGCAGGTTTACTAAGGCTCATTGATGCCATACTCGATCGAATGCAGCCTTGATGTCAAGGGTTGTCACTCACACCTCACGTCTGGAATTCAGCTCTTTCTTCTGTGTTTGAATCAAGGCTGTAATAAGGCCAGGAGCTGACCTGAGCGTCACTGAGTAGGTTATTGCTGAGCAGGTACTGCTTGATAGCACTGGTGATGACCCCTTCCATCACTTTACTGATAATCAAGAGTAGACTGGATGATAATTCGCTGGGTTAGATTTGTCCTGCTTTTTGTATACAGCACATACCTGGGCAATTTTCCACATTGTCAGGTAGATGCCAGTGCTGTAACTGTACTGGAAGAGTTTGGCTAAGGGAGCAGCAAGTTTTGGAGCAGAAATCTTCAGTACTATTGCCGGAATGTTATCAGGGCCCATTGCCTTTGCAGTATCCAGTGCCTCCAACCTTTTCTTGATATCACGTGGAGTGAGTCGAATTGGCTGGGGACTGGCATCTGAGATGCTGGGGACCATTGAGGAGGCTGAGATGGATCATCTACATGACACTTCTGGCTGAAGATTGCAGCGAATGCTTCAGCCTTATCCTGGGCTCTTGCATGATTGAGAATGGGGATATTTGTGGAGCCCCCTTCTCCAGTGAGTTGTCCAATTGTCCACCGCCCATTCTTGACTGGATGTGGAAGGACTGCAGAGCTTAGACCTGTTCCGTTGGTGGTGGGATCGCTTAGCTCTGTCGATCACTTGCTGTTTTTGCAATTTGTCATGCAAGTAGTTTGGTAGCTTCTCCAGGTTGACACCTCATTTTTAGGTATGCCTGATGCTGCTTCTAGCATGCCCGCCTGCAGTCTCCATGATCCCCTGGCTTGATGGTCATGGTTGAGTGGGGAATGTGGTGGGCCATGGGGGTTACAGATTGTGCTGGAGTACAGTTCCACTGCTGCCGATGGCCAAAAGCTCCTCATGGATGCCCAGTCTTAAGTTGCTAGATTGTTTCAAAGTCTGTCCCATTTAGCATTGAGTTAGTGCCACACAACTTGATGGGGGTTGTTCTTAATGTGAAGGTGGGACTTTGTCTCCACAAGGACTGTGCGTTGGTCACTCTTACTGATACTGTCATGGGCAGATCTGCAGCCAGCAGATTGGTAAGGATGAGGTCAAGTATGTTTTTTCCTCTTGTTGCTTCCTTCACAACCTGCTGCAGACCCAGTCTCGCAGTTCTATCCTTCAGGACCCGACCAGCTCAATCAGGAGTGCTGCTACCGAGCCACTATTGGTGGTGGAGAATGAAATCCTGCACCCAGAGTACATTTTGTGCTCTTGCCAACCTCAGTGCTTCATCCAAGTGTTGTTCAACATGGGGGAGTGCTGACTCATCAGCCGGAGGAGGATGATACGTGGCAACCAGTAAGAGATTTCCTTGCCTGTGTTTAACCTGAAGCCATGAGACTTCCTAGGGTCCTGAGTCGATGTTAAGGACTCCCAGGGCAATTTCCTCCCGACTGTCGACCTCTGTGCCGCTCTGCTGGGTCTGTCCTGCAGGTGGGACAGGACATATCCAGGGATGGTCTGGGGTGTTATCTGTAAGGTCTGACTCTGTGAGAATGACTATGTCGGGCTATTGCTTGACTAATCTGTGAGACATCCCTCCCAATTTTGGCAGTAGCTCCAGATGCTAATAAGGACGACTTTGAAGGGTCGACAGGACTGTTTGTTTTGTTATCTTTTCCAGTGCCGAGCTCAATGCCGGGTGGTCCATCCGGTTTCATTTCTTTGGAGCGATTGAGTGGCTTGCTAGGCCATTTCAGAGGGCAGTTGAGAGTCAACCACATTGCTGTTGCTCTGGAGTCCACAAATAGCCCAGACCGGGTAAGGATGGCAGATTTATTTGCTGAAAGGACATTAATGAACCAGGTGGGTTTTTCTGACAATCGACAATGATTTCATGGTCATCAGTAGACTCTCAATTCCAGATATTTTTGATCGAATTCAAATATCACCAACTGCCGTGGCGGGATTCGAATCCAAGTCCCCCAGAACATTACCTGGGTTTCTGGATTAATAGTCCAGCGATAATACCACTAGGCCATCGCCTTCCCTGGCTTGACTAGTCTGTGGGATGGGCTTTATAAGATTTGTTACAAATGTGAGTGAGGACCTTTTAGGGTCGACTGGGCATGTGACCAAATCCAGTGTACGGTGGTCCACCCAGATTATCCTTATTGTAGTTGTTTTGCCTCTTTTTCAAGGCAATTTCAGAGGGGTATGAAGAGTTAGCCATGTTGTTGTACATCTGCAGCCACATACAGGCTGAGTCAGGATGGCAGGTTTCCTTCAATAAAGAGCTATCACTGCCACAGTGAGATCAAAGCTCTGCCCCGAAGGAATTGGTGGCTTTGGACCTTCAGTTCTCAAAGCTCCCCACCTCTGAGGCTTCCTTAACCTCATGCCTGGGACTAGTGTAGACTAATGACAGGCATTTTATTGGTCAATAACTTCATTTTCAGTGCAGCATATGACTCCTTGTATGCTCCTCCATAATTATCCTCAACACCGGTGCTCCACAAGGCATGTCCTCAGCCCCTTATTATACTCTATATACACCTATGTGTGGCCATATTTCCCTCCAACTCAATTTTCAATTTTTCTAATGAAACCGCTGCCGTGGGTTGGATCTAAAATAACGGTGAGACGTAGTGCAGGAAAGAGATAAAGTATCTGGTGAAATAGTGCAAAAATCATCTTTCCCTCAATGTCAACAAAACAAAGGAGATAGTCATCGACTTCAGGAAGCGTAGTGCAGGACATGCCCCTGCCTACATCAACGGTGAAGTAGAAATGGTCGAGAGCTTCATGTTTCTAGGTGTCCTAATAGCTCGCCAGCGTTGTTGCACCAAGTTGAACACCATTCCACAGACATACACCCTTCTTCAGACTTGACGTAGCAGCAAGTATGCTCATGTGATGCTGGATTTTCAGCTTTGTAACACCCATGGACAGAATTCCAAACCAGCTGTTTGCAGAGAAGGATATATCCTCAAAACAGCCAAACTTCAGAGAAGTAAACTTAACCTCAGGTGACTTCCAATCTTCAGATTCCAGAGAGGTAGAAACTGCAATGGCTCTCAGCTGCTTCTGAAAACAAAACTAAAAACTGAAATGTTCTGTGAAAATTAGCTGTCCCGAGCCACATGACCTGTCAATCACCCCCATTCAAGCCCCACTCACTTTGTCACAAAAGAATACAGTGAGGGGGATTGACACTGTTCAGTGCAGCAAAGAACAAGAATGCAAAAGAATGTTGCCTGCCCGGTGCCAGTCTGACGGCGAACAGTGGGTCTGAGACTTTTATTCTAAACTTAAATAAACAATAGCTGATAAAAGACAGTAAAAACAGATAGCATGAGTTTTATAATTATTTAAACAAGAAAAGAGCAGGTACAGTGGGTGTTGGTCCTGTGTAGAGTGAGAATTGGGAGTTAATAGAAGATAATAAAATAGCAGATAAAGTGAACAAATATTTTGCTGCTTTATTCACACTGGAGGATACAAACAACATTCAGTAATAGGTGTAAATCAAGAGGTTGAAGGGAGAGAGGAACTTGAAGTTACAATCACTGGGAGGATTGGTACGGAGCAAACTGCAGGAACTGTGGACTGACAAATCTCCAGCTCCTGATGAACTTCATCCCAGGATCTTAAAGAGGTGGCTAATGAGGTAGTAGATGCGTTGCTGTTAATTTCCTAACATTCCCTCGCTTCTGGAAAGGTTCCATCAGGTGAAGAACCAGTAAATTTAACCCATGTATTCAATAAGGGATGGAGGCAGAAAACAGGAAACTATAGGCCAGCTAGTTTGACGCCTGTTGTGGGTAAGGCGTACAAATCGATCATTAAGAAGATTACAGACGGGTACTTGAAAAACTCAAGGAAATTTGAAAATGTCAGTATGGTTTTCCGCAAAGCAGGTTGTGTTTAACTGATTTATTGGCATTCTTTGAAGGAGTAATGTGCTCTGTAGATAAAGCAGAGCCTGCAGACACGCTGCACTTGGATTTCCAGAGGCCATTTGCTAAGGTGCCATGTCAATGTTTAGTGGAAAATAAAAGCTCACAGTTTAGGGGGTAACATATTAGTATTGATAGAAGATTGGCTGGCTGGCAAAAAACACAGAATATTTATGAATGGGTGTTTTTCTGATTGGCAGGATGAGACAAGTGGAGTCCCGCAGGGGTCTGTGCTGGGGCTGCAACTTGTTGCACTTTATATCAATGAAATAAATGAAGTGAAGGCATCATGGCTAAATTTACATAAGACACAAAGATTGATAGGAAAATATGTTGTGAAGGACACAAGGAGCAGGATTTTCCTGCCGCACTCGCCCCAATGCCGGAAATTCCTGCCCGAGGTCAATAGACCTTTGCATGGTCCATGTCCCGCCTGCTACCATTACTGTGGCAGGCAGGACGGGAAAACTCCGCCAAAGGAGGTTGCGCATGGGTGAGTGAGTGGGTAAAATCTGGCAGATAGAGTGTTATGTGAGAAAATGCGAAGTTGTTTGCTTTGGCAGGAAGAATAAGAAAGCAGAGTATTATTAAGCAGGAGAATGACTGCAAAATTCAGAGCTGCAGACATGAGTCACAAGAAGTTAACATGTAGGTGCAGCAAGTAATTAAGGCTAATGGAATGCTATCCTTTATTACAAAGGGAATTTAATTTCGAAAGGATATTATGCCTCAGCTATACAGGGCTTTGGTGAGAGCAGATCTCGAATATTGCATGCAGTTTTTGGGCTCCTTATTTCAGAAAGGAAGAAAATGCATTGGAGGTGATTCAGAGGAAGTTAACTGGACTGATACATGAATGAGCGGGTTGTCTTCTGAGGAAAGGTTGTATAGACTGGGATTGTTTCCACTCGAGTTCAGAAAAGTGAGCAGTGACTGAACTGAAGTATTTAAGATGCTGAAGAGTATTCACAACAAGGACATGAAAAGGATTTTTAATCTTGTGGGCAAGTCCAGAACTAGTGGGCACTGTTTTAAAATTAGGATCTGCCTTTTTAGGTCAAAGATTAAGAGATTCTCTGAGAGCTGATGTGCCCCTCTGGAGCTCTCTGCCTGAGAAGAGGTTGGAGGTGGGGTCATTAAATATTTTAAATTGGAGGTGGGTACATTCTTGTTCTGCAATCAAACCAAAGGTTATTGAGGATAGATGGGAATGTGGGTTTCAAAACACTAATAGATCAGCGAGTTTATTCTCCCGGCCCCGCCACATCTGCCCAACACCAGCCTTCAGCACATTGTTCACTACTCCACCAATCATGGATTACTTCTCTTGTTCATTAGCTGCTGATACTCTCACTAGTCGGCCTATCAGCAGCAAATGGGGGAGAGAAACAACCTCTGAATCTTGAATTGGAACTCAGCTGTTTGACAACAATTTGAAAACTGCCTCTGGGGCCGCGTGGAGGATCTTCACGGGTCACACCCGGACGCCGCGCCGAACCTTGGACAAACCTGCTCCAGATGCTCAATCACTCCCACTTTCTACTCAGTCCCTGTCCCGTTTCCTCTTTCTGTGTGAGCTGCATATAGGACAGAAATTCTATTTGTATTGTTTTGTGATCCTACCTGTGTCCATGCTCATTCTTGTTGAAGATGTTGGATATTCTCCCTTGTTTGAACCTTCAGCCATGATATTGACAGATGTTCTCTGATTCTGAGACTCTGTAATGAGGATAATTTCAATGTCAGGATCAGATGTAAATATTAAAATCAGAAGCAGAGCATTGAGATCTTTACTGGTGCGTCAGATATATTTCAGAATATTACAATCTCTTGTTACCACGATATTAGTAGTAGTAGACTTCAGTGTTCACCAAGGAGAGGGGCCATGTTTTTGAGGAAGAGAAGGTGTTACAGGCTAATAGGCTGGAGGAAATAGATGTTCGGAGGGAGGATATCCTGGTAGTTTTGAACAAACTGAAGGTCAATAAGTCCCCTGGGCCTGATGAAATGTATCCTAGGATTCTTTGGGAGGCAAGGGATGAGATTGCAGAGCCTTTGGCTTTGATCTTTGGGTCCTCGCTGTCCACGGGGATAGTGCCAGAGGACTGGAGAATGGCGAATGTTGTTCCTCTGTTTAAGAAAGGGAATAGAAATGACCCTGGTAATTATAGACCGGTTAGTCTTACTTCGGTGGTTGGTAAATTGAAGGAAAAGATCCTTCGGGATGGGATTTACGACCATTTAGAAAGATGATGATTAATCCAGGATAGTCAGCACGGATTCGTGAAGGGCAAGTCGTGCCTCACAAATTTGATTGAATTTTTTGAGGAGGTAACTAAGTGTGTTGATGAAGGTGGGCAGTTGATGTCAGATACATGGATTTTAGTAAGGCGTTTGATAAGGTCCCCCATGGTCGGCTTATGATGAAAGTGAGGAGGTGTGGGATAGAGGGAAAGTTGGCCGATTGGATAGATAACTGGCTGTCTGATCGAAGACAGAGAGTGGTGGTGGATGGAAAATTTTCGGATTGGAGGCAGTTTGCTAGCGCAGTGCCACAGGGATCAGTGCTTGGTCCTCTGCTCTTTGTGATTTTTATTAATGACTTAGAGGAGGGGGCTGAAGGGTGGATCAGTAAATTTGCTGATGACACCAAGATTGGTGGAGTAGTGGATGAGTTGGAGGGCTGTTGTAGGCTGCAAAGAGACATAGATAGGATGCAAAGCTGGGCTGAAAAATGGCAAATGGAGTTTAACCCTGATAAATGTGAGGTGATTCATTTTGGTAGGACTAATTTAAATGTGGATTACAGGGTCAAAGGTAGGGTTCTGAAGACTGTGGAGGAACAGAGAGATCTTGGGGTCCATATCCACAGATCTCTAAAGGTTGCCACTCAAGTGGATAGAGCTGTGAAGAAGGCCTATAGTGTGTTAGCTTTTATTAATGGGGGTTGGAGTTTAAGAGCCGTGGGGTTATGCTGCAACTGTACAGGACCTTGGTGAGACCACATTTGGAACATTGTGTGCAGTTCTGGTCACCTCACTATAAGAAGGATGTGGAAGCGCTGGAAAGAGTGCAGAGGAGATTTACCAGAATGCTGCCTGATTTGGACGGTAGGTCTTATGAGGAAAGGTTGAGGGAGCTCGGGCTGTTCTCTCTGGAGCGGAGGAGGCTGAGGGGAGACTTAATAGAGGTTAATAAAATGATGAAGGGGATAGATAGAGTGAACATTCAAAGACTATTTCCTCAGGTGGATGGAGCTATTACAAGGGGGCATAACTATAGGGTTCATGGCGGGAGATATAGGAAGGATATGAGAGGTAGGTTCTTTACGCAGAGAGTGGTTGGGGTGTGGAATGGACTGCCTGCAGTGATAGTGGAGTCAGACACTTTAGGAACATTTAAGCAGTTATTGGATAGGCACATGGAGCACACCAGGATGATAGGGAGTGGGATAACTTGATCTTGGTTTCAGATAAAGCTCGGCACAACATTGTGGACGAAGGGCCTGTTCTGTGCTGCACTGTTCTATGTTCTATCTATATAGACGCGGCACGGTGGCTCAGTGGTTAGCACTGCTGCCTCACAGCACCAGGGACCCGGGTTCACTCCCCGGCTTGGGTCACTGTCTGTGCAGAGTCTGCACAGTCTGCACTCCAAAGATGTGCAGGATCGGTTTCTTGAGAGCCTGTGAACCGGTACAATTTACGGCTGCATGGGCGGCACAGCAGTTAGCACTGCTGCCTCACAACGCCAGGGAACCAGGCTCAATTCCGGCCTCGGGTGACTGTGTGGAGTTTGCACATTCTCACTGTGTCTGTGTGGCTTTCCTCCGGGTGCTCTGGTTTCCTCCCACAGTCCAAAGATGTGCGGGTTAGGTTGCTTGTGTAACATAATCTGACTGAGAAAATGCCGTCAAATAAAGAAAGACAAAGTAGTGGAGCAGACAAATCTTATCCTAACCTGCAGATTCTGTGCTTCCATGTAGAGTCTGCTCGTTTTCTCTTTGTAAACTCATTGCTACCAAACGTGATGTTGTTCCTGGTTTTCTTTCAGCAAATCACACTTCAGTAATTGGAGCTGATCTTTGTAATTTGAGATTTGTATTACATCTCGATGGGCAAAATGGCTTCCTGTTGTGCTGGAATGACTCTGACTGTCTCCGTCCTCCGACTGGAAGATGCTATTTGGAAAATACATCATTGAGCCAGTTTAAAAACTCTGAATTATGAATAAAGTTAGTTACAAACAATTTGTAATTAATTGCTGTCATTGAGTTCAATAGGAGTTCATGCCTCTCGAACGAATCACTGGGTTTCTTCCTGAAACTGTGTCAAAACCCCATCGAATTTCTCATGTTTGGACTTTCAAACTAAGAGCCAGTGTCAGATGTTTCAATGCAGGATTTGATAACTTAAAAGGTGAACACATTAACCATTTAACTGCTGAATGAAAGTGTGGTTGCACAGAGAGAAATTTATTTCCCCATGCTCACTCATATTATGAAACTGGATCTTATTCACTCCAGCTGCCTGTCGACCCTGCATCCTGTGCTCACTGACTGACATTGGGAATCAGTTCAGAAATGTCTCGATTTTAAAGTTCTCATTCTCATGTTCAATTTTCTGAATGATCTCACTCCTTCCGATCTCTTTAACATTCTCCAATGCTGTGACCATTCAAAGTTTCAGCGTTCTTTCAATTCTGCATCCCTCATTTCTTTCATCCCTCCATTGTCAGCCGTGCCTTCATCTGCCTGGGTCCAGAGCTCCAGAATTTATTCCCTTCTATCCCTTAAAAATCTTTTTAAAATCTGCCTCTTTGATCAAGCTTTTACTCACCTGTCCAGTCAGGACAATAAGACAATAAACTTGCCTGATTTTGCGCCAGTGAAGGACTTTGGAATATTTTATAACGTTAAAGGAGCTATATAAATGCAAATTGCTTTTGTTGAAATAAAAGCAAAATACTGTGGATGCTGGAATCTGAAACAAAGGGTGGCACGGTGGCTCTGTGGTTAGCACCACTGACTCACAGTGCCAGGGATCCGGGTTCTATTCCCGGCTTGGGGCACTATGTGGGGACTCTGCACGTTCTACCAGTGTTTCCCTGGGTTTACTCTGTTGCTCTGGTTTCCTCCCTCAGTCCAAAAGACGTGCTGCTTAGGTGCAATGGCTATGCTAAAACTCTCCCTCAATGTAACCCGAACAGGTGGCGGAGTGTGGCGACTAGGGGATTTTCACAACAACTTCATTGCAGTGTTAACATAAGCTTACTTGTGACACTCACAAATACACTTAAACTAAAATGCTGGAAAATCTCAGCAGGTCTGAGAGCATGTGTGGAGAGTGAATAGAATCAATGACCCTCAGTAGAGCTGACCATGGTCCTTGCGAGCATTCCCACAGGTGAAATGGCGCTAGTGGCGACAGGTTCTGAACTTTTGCACAAGACAAACAGATCGCCGCTCTCTCCTCGATTTGGGTATCGAGCCCGGACCACCAAAAATAATTTCTTTAATAACTCAGCTTTCCTTTGGAAACTTGACTTACGATATTTTATAGTATGTCTGGCTGACTGTGAGAAATGGAATTCCAGCATGAGGCCCAAAAATCATTCTTAGTGGTTGATTATCCATTAATTAAGTAAATTTCCTTCCACATAGGCGTTGGCCTAATTCTGAAAATGATTCCTGAAGCTTCTTTTTGTGTGTGTGCTTCGTTCATTTCTGCTTTGTTCAAGGTGTTGATGCAAAAGCTATCGGCTTCTCTTTCCCATCGGGCATTACGTGAGAAACTACTGCCTCCATCCCATACCATGATGCGTTACATGACAATTGCAAAGGTAAATTCGGATTCAAGTGTGTCAGGACTTCTGACTTTACTGGTGCCTCTTTAGCTTGTATGAAGGTTTTCTCACACGGACCCACCCATTTCCATTTCCTGTCACGACACAAAAGGTTGTGCAAAGGTTTAAGAATAGTCGCTAGATTAGTGACAAACCTTTCGTAAATAATACTTGAATAAGACCAAAGGAGAACTAAGATGATTGATGTTGAGGTGCAGGTGCCTCAGTCATGGCTTTGACTTTTGAAGGCAATTTGTGCAGTCTCTTTGCATCTATGACATGACCCAGATAGTCAACAGAAGATTGGAAAAAAATCACATTTATCTTTCCGTACTCTTAATCCGTGATCTTCTCGTCTCTGGAGTGCGGCATCTAGGTTGTGGAGATGTTCTTCCTCATTCTTTCCAGTGACTTAGACATCACCTGTGAAATACTGGACTCTTTCTCATCTGCTTCGAACTTGATCCATGGAACATTGGAACAACACAGGTGCAGACGTGATACCAAATGGAAGTCTTGTATATCTGAATAGCCCTTGGTGTGTCACAATAGTCAAATATTGTTGTGAATCTGGATCCACATTCATCTGGAGATAAGCATGACTAAGATCAATTTGACTAAAGCGTTGCCTTTAGCCAAACCAGTGAATAAATCCATCTTCCCCCATCAGTACAACAGCTGTTAGCTCTGGGATCGGGCATTTCCCAAGAGTTATCATTAACTCTCTACATCAGATGTGACACAGACAGCTGCCCAGTGAAATCCAGTGAGTCCCACAGATCTCCACAACCTGGTTCCAGGTGGGATCATGTTCACTGAGACTCCACACTGGCTAATCCCATTGGTTAAAGATTTACTCCCAATGCAGGGTGAAACCAGACTGATTCCCGTGGTAGAGAATATTCTCAAGGGAAATGTGGAGTTTGGTGATCAATGGTGAATTAAATGATCCTTCACTTGGTTTCTGACAGCCTGGCAGGTTTGTATTATGTTAAAATGTATATATGATCTGTTTGATTTGACGGAGTTTTGATATTAAGCTCTGGTAATTTATGAATTATATCTCTACACTTATACATTCTAAGTGGATATGGTTCCTCTGGACAGTCACACTCTCCATGAGATGTGTGCCCTGATTGAAGCTCCAATTTGAATATAGTTACCATATTCCTCATTGCGTCAGCACTTGATCAATGAACACTGTAGGAGGTGAAAATAGTTCCCACTCTTCGACTAATATGAACACTGATGTATAATATTGTAATTAATAAAGGTATCATTAAATCAGGTCATATGGTTTGAACTGAAGAACAAGAAAGGGATAATCACATTTCTGGGAGTATAACATCTGCCCCAGACAGTTCTGCCTATATTGTTGGCACCACGTAGGTCCACCGATATAGGCAGAACAGGAACAGAGGTTCTGCAGAGGGAATATGAAAAGCTGGGAGCCAAATTAAAAAGCAGAACCAACAAGGTGGTAATCTCTGGATTACCACCTGAGCCACAAGCGAATTGGCGCAGGGTCAATAAGATTAAGGAGGTAAATGCGTGGCTCAAAGATTGGTGTGGGAGGAATGGGTTTGAATTCATGGGACATTGACACCAGTATTGGGAAGATGGGACCTGTTCAGATGGGATGGTCTTCATCTGAATCGTGCTGGGACCAGAGTCCTGGCGAATCGTATAACCAGGGCTGTAAATAGGGCTTTAAACTAAATAGTGGGGGGGAGGGTTCAGGGGTATGGGGAATTACAAAATCAAAGGTAAGGAGAGGGTACGAGTGAGGGTTAATGATGAGGACATTCATCTCGTTAAAGGAGTCAAGGGCTCAGGCAGAGTAAAAAAGGTGACAAACACAAGAAGGGAGGTGGTCAACGCACTGCAAGGAGATGGTCTGGGGAAGGATAACCAGTTTGTGACAGGTAGGGACAGAGCGTGCAATCAAAAGAATGCACTAACAAATCGGGTCCATATAAAGGCTAGCATAAAGGCACTTTACCTGAATGCACGTAGCATTCGAAACAAAGTGAATGAGTTGATGGAACAAATTGGTACAAATGGGTATGATCTAGTGGCCATTCCAGAAACGTGGTTGCAGGGTGACCAGGATTGGGAACTGAATATCCAGGGGTATCAGACATTTCGGAAGGATAGACAGGAAGGAAAAGGAGGTGGGGTAGCTCTGTTAATTAAAGATAACATCAGGGCGGAAGTGAGAGACGATATAGGCTTTCAGGAGCAGAATGTGGAATCGTTGTGGGTGGAGATAAGGAATAGTAAGGGGAGAAAGTCACTGGTGGGTGTGGTCTATAGGCCCCCAAATAATAACTTTGAGGTGGTTCGGGCTATAAACAAGCAAATAATGGATGCGTGCAAAAACGGAACAGCAATAATCATGGGGGATTTTAACCTGCACATTGATTGGTTGACTCAAGTCGGACGCGGTGGACTTGAGGAAGAGTTCTTAGAATGCTGTCGGGATAGTTTCCTCGAACAGTATGTTACAGAACCTACGAGGGAGCGAGCTACCTTGGATCTGGTCCTGTGTAATGAGACAGGTAAAATTAATGATCTTCTTGTGAGGGATCCTCTTGCAATGAGTGATCACAATATGGTTGAATTTCTAATACAAATGGAGGGAGAGAAAGTAGGGTCCCAAACCAGTGTCCTCTGCTTGAATAGAAGGGAGTACAATAGGATGAGGGCAGAATTGGCTAATGTAGACTGGGAGCGCAGACTAGTTGGTAGGACAGCTGAGCAACAGTGGCGGATTTTTAAGGAGATTTTTCTCAGTACTCAGCAAAAATATATTCCTGTGATAAAAAAGGAATGTAAGAAAAGGGATAACCAGCCATGGATAACTAAGGAAATAAAGGAGAGTATTAAATTAAAAACCGATGCACACAGAGTGGCCAAAACACGTGGGGAATTAGAAGATTGGGAAAGCTTTAAACAACAACAAAGAACGACTAAGAAAGCGATAAATAAAGGAAAGATAGATTATGAAACTAAACTAGCACAAAATATAAAAACTGATAGTAAAAGTTTTTACAAATATATAAAAAGGAAAAGAGTAGCTAAAATAAATGTTGGACCCTGAGAAGACGAGAAGGGGAATTTAATAATGGGAAACGAGGAAATGGCCGAGGCCTTAAACAAGTTTTTTGTGTCGGTCTTCACGGTAGAGGACACAAATAGCTTACCGAAAATTGATGGTCATGGGACTGTAGGGGGTGAGGTCCTTCAAACGATTACTATTACTAAAGAGGTTGTGCTTGGTAGGCTAATGGGACTAAAGGTAGACAAGTCCCCGGGCCCGGATGGAATGCATCCCAGGGTACTGAAAGAAATGGCAGAAGTAATAGCGGATGCGTTGGTTGTAATTTATCAAAATTCGCTGGACTCTGGGGAAGTGCCGGCTGATTGGAAAACAGCTAATGTGACGCCACTGTTCAAAAAAGGAGGTAGACAAAAGGCGGGTAACTACAGGCCGGTTAGCTTAACGTCCGTAGTTGGGAAATTGCTGGAATCCATCATTAAAGAAGAAATAGCAGGACACCTGGAAAAAAATGGTTTGATCAAGTAGACGCAGCATGGATTCATGAAGGGAAAGTCGTGTTTGACGAATTTACTGGATTTTTATGAAGATGTAACGAGTGCAGTTGACAGAGGGGAACCGGTGGATGTGGTGTTTTTGGATTTCCAGAAGGCGTTCGATAAGGTGCCTCACAAAAGGTTGCTGCCGAAGATTAGGGTACAGGGAGTTGGGGGTAAAGTGTTAGCGTGGATTGAGGATTGGCTATCTAACAGGAAGCAGAGAGTTGGAATAAATGGGTGCTTTTCTGGTTGGCAGTTGGTGACTAGTGACGTGCCGCAGGGATCGGTGCTGGGGGCTCAACTGTTTACCATATACATAGACAATCTGGAGGAGGGGACCGAATGTAGCGTAACAAAGTTTGCGGATGATAGAAAGATGAATGGGAAAGCGAATTGTGTGGAGGATGCGGAAAGTCTGCAGAGAGATTTGGATAGGCTAAGTGAGTGGGCGAGGATCTGGCAGATGGAGTATAACGTTGACAAGTGTGAGGTTATCCACTTTGGAAGGAATAATAGTAAAATGGACTATTATTTAAATGGTGAAAAATTACAACATGCCACTGTGCAGAGGGACCTGGGGGTCCTTGTGCATGAATCGCAAAAACTCAGTTTGAGGGTGCAGCAGGTGATCAAGAAGGCAAATGGAATGTTGGCCTTTATCGCGAAGGGGATGGAGTTCAAAGCAGGGAGGGCTTGCTGCAATTGTACAGGGGACTGGTGAGGCCGCAACTGGAGTACTGTGTGCAATTTTGGTCCCCTTATTTGCGGAAGGATGTGCTGGCCTTGGAGGGAGTACAGAGAAAGTTCACCAGGTTGATACCGGAGATGAGGGGGTTAGCTTATGAGGAGAGATTGAGTAGATTGGGCCTGTACTCGTTGGAGTTTAGAAGGCTGAGGGGAGATCTTATAGAGACATATAAGATAATGAAGGGGCTAGACAGGGTAGAGGCAGAGAGATTCTTTCCACTTCGAAAGGAAACAAAAACTAGAGGACACAGCCTCAAAATAAGAGCGAGTCAGTTTAGGAGAGTTGAGGAGGAACTTCTTCTCTCAGAGGGTAGTGAATCTCTGGAATTCTCTGCCCATTGAAGCAATGGAGGCTACCTTGTTAAATATGTTTAAGTGACAGGTTGATAGATTGCTGATCAATAAGGGAATTAAGGGTTATGGGGAGCAGGCGCGTAAGTGGAACTAAACCATTATCAGATCAACCATGATCTTATTGAATGGCAGGGCAGGCTCGAGGGGCTAGATGGCCTACTCCTGCTCCTATTTCTTATGTTCTTCTGCTCTTAAAAGAAAGTCAATGAGCAAATATGTAGTGAAATTGCTGAGAAGAATGTATTCAAGAGGTGGCTCAATATTGTAATTGGGGCGAATGGGATCAAAGGTTAGAGGGAGAAAGCAGGCTTAGGCTATTGAGTTGGATGATCAGCCATGATCGGAATGAATGGCGGAGCAGGCTTGAAGGGCCAAATTGCCTTCTCCTGCTCCTATCTTCTACATTTCAATGCATAGAACATAGAACAGTACAGCTCAGGAAAAGGCCCTTCAGCCCATAATGTTGTGTTAAAGATGATGCCTAATCCCTTCTGCCTGCCCTTGGTTCAAGCATATCCCTCTCTTCTTTGCATATTCATGTGCTTCTCTAAAAGCCTGTTAAATGCCCCTGTCGAATCTGCCTCCACCACCACACCTGGCAATTCGTTCCAAACACCTACCGCTGCCACCAATGGCAGCGCGTTCCAGATACCTGCCTCTCTCTGTGTGAAAGACTTGCCACTCACATCTCCTTTGAATATTCCCCCTCTCACGTTGAGTGCATGCCCCCTAGTAGTAGACATTTGAACTCTGGATAGAAAGTTCTGACTGTCAACCCGATCATCATTTTATAGGTTTCTATCAGGTCTCTCCTCAGCCTCTGCCCCTGCAGAGAAAAGAACCCTAGTTTGTCCAGCCTCTCCTTATAGCTCATACCCTCCAATCTAGGCAGCATTCTGGTAAACCTCTTCTGCAACCTCTACAAAGCCTCCACACCCTTCCTGTAATGTGGCAACCAGAACTGAATGCAAGACTCAAAGTGCAGCCCAACCAAAGTTTTATAAAGCTGCAACATGACATCCTAACTCTTGAACTCAATGCCCTGACCAATAAAGGCAAGCAAGACATATGCCTTCTGTATTATTGTAAACCAGCAACAAATACACCAAACGGGGTGGATTCTGGCCCAGTGGAGTTATTCAAGAAGATGCTCAGAATTTCATTAATTCAGGATGACAAGTGAAGTGAATCAATGGCAGGTCATCGTTAACTGTCCTTATCGAGGATGACATCTACTCAGAGTAAATGGAGTTAAGATGCAGATGAGTCAAAATTTAATTAAATAGAGGAAGGGCTCAAGGGGCAGAATGACTGCCTCCTGTTACTATATTTAAATGTTGGTTGAATAATGATGTGTGAAACTTCTGGAGGATTTGTACGTCCCTTTTAATGAGTTGAGCTTGTTTTCTTTATTTCAGATCGTGCAACATTTTTATTCAGAGAATGATCAGATAACCGGTTTCAAGGAGCAAACTTGAGAAATGATAGTTCAGAAAAACACATGCAATGTTCCATCCTGTGCCAGTTATAGAATCAGGCCCCTAAACTTACTGCTGGTTTTATTCTGGGTTCAACCAAAAACTCTGAACAAGAGATTTACTATCTCGTGATATTAAATATACAGATTTGGAAATAACTGATTTATAACCTGATCCAATATGCTGAGGATTCTAGATTGGATCCACGAGGTTAAATATTAATTTTGATGTCAAACTGATAACAGTGAGACAGGTCAGAGCAGTGTGCACTCTGACACTGTTTCCAACTCTCCAGCTCTGTTGGACAAGGTCCACTGGTTCTCCTGCGCCCAGCTGGCAGGACAAGACAACATGTACTCAGGTTGTTATTTTACTACGAGTAAGTTACAGACACATTGTAGTGTCCTAATGATTTACTTTGAACCACAGCAAAAAAGCTTGTCTGTTCCAACAACTTTATTGAGCAGTGTTATGACCTGTACCTAGTTTTCCATTTTTGGACTTATTTTGATCTTTTGGAAAAAGATATTTCTTTGCTTTCACTGCTGGCCTCGCTTTATTAATTCACGTTACTGACACTAAAACCAACACTGATAAATTCAGTAATATTAGCTCATCAAATATGCCCTTAAACAAGCTGCATTGGATCAAACCTCCTATGAAATGGACAGCTTTATCAGAAGTTTAAACATTATCTAGGATCCTGCTACTGCGAGGTGTGTACAGCATTTCACAGTGTATCAGGATGCTACTGGATGTGTACAGAGTTTCAGTGTATCAGGATGCTACTGGATGTGGACAGAGATTCAAAGTGTATCAGGATGCTACTGGATGTGTACAGGGTTTCACAGTGTATCAGGATACTACTGGATGTGTACAGGGTTTCACAGTGTATCAGGATGCTACTGGATGTGTACAGAGTTTCACAGTGTATCAGGATGCTACTGGATGTGTACAGGGTTTCACAGTGTATCAGGATACTACTGGATGTGTACAGGGTTTCACAGTGTATCAGGATACTACTGGATGTGTACAGGGTTTCACAGTGTATCAGGATACTACTGGATGTGTACAGGGTTTCACAGTGTATCAGGATACTACTGGATGTGTACAGGGTTTCACAGTGTATCAGGGTGCTACTGGATGTGTACAGGGTTTCACAGTGTATCAGGATACTACTGGATGTGTACAGGGTTTCACAGTGTATCAGGATACTACTGGATGTGTACAGGGTTTCACAGTGTATCAGGATACTACTGGATGTGTACAGGGTTTCACAGTGTATCAGGATGCTACTGGATGTGTACAGGGTTTCACAGTGTATCAGGATACTACTGGATGTGTACAGGGTTTCACAGTGTATCAGGATGCTACTGGATGTGTACAGGGTTTCACAGTGTATCAGGATACTACTGGATGTGTACAGAGTTTCACAGTGTATCAGGATACTACTGGATGTGTACAGGGTTTCACAGTGTATCAGGATACTACTGGATGTGTACAGAGTTTCACAGTGTATCAGGATGCGACTGGATGTGTACAGGGTTTCACAGTGTATCAGGATACTACTGGATGTGTACAGGGTTTCACAGTGTATCAGGATACTACTGGATGTGTACAGAGCTTCACAGTGTATCAGGATACTACTGGATGTGTACAGAGTTTCACAGTGTATCAGGATGCTACTGGATGTGTACAGGGTTTCACAGTGTATCAGGATGCTACTGGATGTGTACAGGGTTTCACAGTGTATCAGGATACTACTGGATGTGTACAGGGTTTCACAGTGTATCAGGGTGCTACTGGATGTGTACAGGGTTTCACAGTGTATCAGGATACTACTGGATCTGTACAGGGTTTCACAGTGTATCAGGATGCTACTGGATGTGTACAGGGTTTCACAGTGTATCAGGATACTACTGGATGTGTACAGGGTTTCAGTGTATCAGGATACTACTGGATGTGTACAGGGTTTCAGTGTATCAGGATACTACTGGATGTGTACAGGGTTTCAGTGTATCAGGATACTACTGGATGTGTACAGGGTTTCACAGTGTATCAGGATGCTACTGGATGTGTACAGGGTTTCAGTGTATCAGGATACTACTGGATGTGTACAGGGTTTCACAGTGTATCAGGATGCTACTGGATGTGTACAGGGTTTCACAGTGTATCAGGATACTACTGGATGTGTACAGGGTTTCACAGTGTATCAGGATACTACTGGATGTGTACAGGGTTTCACAGTGTATCAGGGTGCTACTGGATGTGTACAGAGTTTCACAGTGTATCAGGATGCTACTGGATGTGTACAGAGTTTCACAGTGTATCAGGATGCTACTGGATGTGTACAGAGTTTCACAGTGTATCAGGATGCTACTGGATGTGTACAGGGTTTCAGTGTATCAGGATGCTACTGGATGTGTACAGAGTTTCACAGTGTATCAGGATACTACTGGATGTGTACAGGGTTTCAGTGTATCAGGATACTACTGGATGTGTACAGAGTTTCACAGTGTATCAGGATACTACTGGATGTGTACAGAGTTTCACAGTGTATCAGGATACTACTGGATGTGTACAGGGTTTCAGTGTATCAGAATGCTACTGGATGTGTACAGAGTTTCACAGTGTATCAGGATACTACTGGATGTGTACAGAGTTTCACAGTGTATCAGGATACTACTGGATGTGTACAGAGTTTCACAGTGTATCAGGATGCTACTGGATGTGTACAGGGTTTCACAGTGTATCAGGATGCTACTGGATGTGTACAGGGTTTCACAGTGTATCAGGATACTACTGGATGTGTACAGGGTTTCACAGTGTATCAGGATACTACTGGATGTGTCCAGGGTTTCAGTGTATCAGAATGCTACTGGATGTGTACAGGGTTTCACAGTGTATCAGGATACAACTGGATGTGTACAGAGTTTCACAGTGTATCAGGATGCTACTGGATGTGTACAGAGTTTCACAGTGTATCAGGATGCTACTGGATGTGTACAGGGTTTCAGTGTATCAGGATACTACTGGACGTGTACAGAGTTTCACAGTGTATCAGGATACTACTGGATGTGTACAGGGTTTCACAGTGCATCAGGATACTACTGGATGTGTACAGGGTTTCAGTGTATCAGAATGCTACTGGATGTGTACAGAGTTTCACAGTGTATCAGGATACTACTGGATGTGTACAGAGTTTCACAGTGTATCAGGATACTACTGGATGTGTACAGAGTTTCACAGTGTATCAGGATACTACTGGATGTGTACAGGGTTTCACAGTGTATCAGGATGCTACTGGATGTGTACAGGGTTTCACAGTGTATCAGGATGCTACTGGATGTGTACAGGGTTTCACAGTGTATCAGGATGCTACTGGATGTGTACAGGGTTTCACAGTGTATCAGGATGCTACTGGATGTGTACAGAGTTTCACAGTGTATCAGGATGCTACTGGATGTGTACAGAGTTTCACAGTGTATCAGGATACTACTGGATGTGTACAGGGTTTCACAGTGTATCAGGATACTACTGGATGTGTACAGAGTTTCACAGTGTATCAGGATACTACTGGATGTGTACAGGGTTTCACAGTGTATCAGGATACTACTGGATGTGTACAGGGTTTCAGTGTATCAGGATACTACTGGATGTGTACAGGGTTTCAGTGTATCAGGATACTACTGGATGTGTACAGGGTTTCAGTGTATCAGGATACTACTGGATGTGTACAGGGTTTCACAGTGTATCAGGATGCTACTGGATGTGTACAGGGTTTCACAGTGTATCAGGATACTACTGGATGTGTACAGGGTTTCACAGTGTAT
The DNA here is from genome assembly GCF_964213995.1 of Mustelus asterias. Classification (NCBI taxonomy): domain Eukaryota; kingdom Metazoa; phylum Chordata; class Chondrichthyes; order Carcharhiniformes; family Triakidae; genus Mustelus; species Mustelus asterias. The sequence continues at coordinate 219,455 of NW_027590219.1, forward strand.
CAGGATGCTACTGGATGTGTACAGGGTTTCACAGTGTATCAGGATACTACTGGATGTGTACAGGGTTTCACAGTGTATCAGGATACTACTGGATGTGTACAGGGTTTCACAGTGTATCAGGGTGCTACTGGATGTGTACAGAGTTTCACAGTGTATCAGGATGCTACTGGATGTGTACAGAGTTTCACAGTGTATAAGGATGCTACTGGATGTGTACAGGGTTTCAGTGTATCAGGATGCTACTGGATGTGTACAGAGTTTCACAGTGCATCAGGATACTACTGGATGTGTACAGGGTTTCAGTGTATCAGGATACTACTGGATGTGTACAGAGTTTCACAGTGTATCAGGATACTACTGGATGTGTACAGAGTTTCACAGTGTATCAGGATACTACTGGATGTGTACAGGGTTTCAGTGTATCAGAATGCTACTGGATGTGTACAGAGTTTCACAGTGTATCAGGATACTACTGGATGTGTACAGAGTTTCACAGTGTATCAGGATACTACTGGATGTGTACAGAGTTTCACAGTGTATCAGGATGCTAACGGATGTGTACAGGGTTTCACAGTGTATCAGGATGCTACTGGATGTGTACAGGGTTTCACAGTGTATCAGGATACTACTGGATGTGTACAAGGTTTCACAGTGTATCAGGATACTACTGGATGTGTCCAGGGTTTCAGTGTATCAGAATGCTACTGGATGTGTACAGGGTTTCACAGTGTATCAGGATACAACTGGATGTGTACAGAGTTTCACAGTGTATCAGGATGCTACTGGATGTGTACAGAGTTTCACAGTGTATCAGGATGCTACTGGATGTGTACAGGGTTTCAGTGTATCAGGATACTACTGGACGTGTACAGAGTTTCACAGTGTATCAGGATACTACTGGATGTGTACAGGGTTTCACAGTGTATCAGGATACTACTGGATGTGTACAGAGTTTCACAGTGTCTCAGGATACTACTGGATGTGTACAGGGTTTCAGTGTATCAGAATGCTACTGGATGTGTACAGAGTTTCACAGTGTATCAGGATACTACTGGATGTGTACAGAGTTTCACAGTGTATCAGGATACTACTGGATGTGTACAGAGTTTCACAGTGTATCAGGATGCTACTGGATGTGTACAGGGTTTCACAGTGTATCAGGATGCTACTGGATGTGTACAGGGTTTCACAGTGTATCAGGATACTACTGGATGTGTACAGGGTTTCAGTGTATCAGAATGCTACTGGATGTGTACAGGGTTTCACAGTGTATCAGGATACTACTGGATGTGTACAGAGTTTCACAGTGTATCAGGATGCTACTGGATGTGTCCAGGGTTTCACAGTGTATCAGGATACTACTGGATGTGTACAGGGTTTCACAGTGTATCAGGATGCTACTGGATGTGTACAGAGTTTCACAGTGTATCAGGATACTACTGGATGTGTACAGGGTTTCACAGTGTATCAGGATGCTACTGGATGTGTACAGGGTTTCACAGTGTATCAGGATACTACTGGATGTGTACAGAGTTTCACAGTGTATCAGGATACTACTGGATGTGTACAGAGCTTCACAGCGTATCAGGATGCTACTGGATGTGTACAGGGTTTCACAGTGTATCAGGAGACTACTGGATGTGTACAGGGTTTCACAGTGTATCAGGATACTACTGGATGTGTACAGAGTTTCACAGTGTATCAGGATACTACTGGATGTGTACAGGGTTTCACAGTGTATCAGGATACTACTGGATGTGTACAGAGTTTCACAGTGTATCAGGATGCTACTGGATGTGTACAGGGTTTCACAGTGTATCAGGATACTACTGGATGTGCACAGGGTTTCACAGTGTATCAGGATACTACTGGATGTGTACAGAGTTTCACAGTGTATCAGGATACTACTGGATGTGTACAGAGTTTCACAGTGTATCAGGATGCTACTGGATGTGTACAGGGTTTCAGTGTATCAGGATGCTACTGGATGTGTACAGAGTTTCACAGTGTATCAGGATACTACTGGATGTGTACAGGGTTTCAGTGTATCAGGATACTACTGGATGTGTACAGAGTTTCAAAGTGTATCAGGATACTACTGGATGTGTACAGAGTTTCACAGTGTATCAGGATACTACTGGATGTGTACAGGGTTTCAGTGTATCAGAATGCTACTGGATGTGTACAGAGTTTCACAGTGTATCAGGATACTACTGGATGTGTACAGAGTTTCACAGTGTATCAGGATACTACTGGATGTGTACAGAGTTTCACAGTGTATCAGGATGCTACTGGATGTGTACAGGGTTTCACAGTGTATCAGGATGCTACTGGATGTGTACAGGGTTTCACAGTGTATCAGGATACTACTGGATGTGTACAAGGTTTCACAGTGTATCAGGATACTACTGGATGTGTCCAGGGTTTCAGTGTATCAGAATGCTACTGGATGTGTACAGGGTTTCACAGTGTATCAGGATACAACTGGATGTGTACAGAGTTTCACAGTGTATCAGGATGCTACTGGATGTGTACAGAGTTTCACAGTGTATCAGGATACTACTGGATGTGTACAGGGTTTCACAGTGTATCAGGATACTACTGGATGTGTACAGAGTTTCACAGTGTATCAGGATACTACTGGATGTGTACAGGGTTTCAGTGTATCAGGATGCTACTGGATGTGTACAGAGTTTCACAGTGTATCAGGATACTACTGGATGTGTACAGAGTTTCACAGTGTATCAGGATACTACTGGATGTGTACAGAGTTTCACAGTGTATCAGGATGCTACTGGATGTGTACAGGGTTTCACAGTGTATCAGGATGCTACTGGATGTGTACAGGGTTTCACAGTGTATCAGGATACTACTGGATGTGTACAGGGTTTCAGTGTATCAGAATGGTACTGGATGTGTACAGGGTTTCACAGTGTATCAGGATACTACTGGATGTGTACAGAGTTTCACAGTGTATCAGGATGCTACTGGATGTGTCCAGGGTTTCACAGTGTATCAGGATACTACTGGATGTGTACAGAGTTTCACAGTGTATCAGGATGCTACTGGATGTGTCCAGGGTTTCACAGTGTATCAGGATACTACTGGATGTGTACAGAGCTTCACAGTGTATCAGGATACTACTGGATGTGTACAGGGTTTCACAGTGTATCAGGATACTACTGGATGTGTACAGAGTTTCACAGTGTATCAGGATGCTACTGGATGTGTCCAGGGTTTCACAGTGTATCAGGATACTACTGGATGTGTACAGAGCTTCACAGTGTATCAGGATACTACTGGATGTGTACAGGGTTTCACAGTGTATCAGGATACTACTGGATGTGTACAGGGTTTCACAGTGTATCAGGATGCTACTGGATGTGTACAGAGTTTCACAGTGTATCAGGATGCTACTGGATGTGTACAGGGTTTCACAGTGTATCAGGATGCTACTGGATGTGTACAGGGTTTCACAGTGTATCAGGATACTACTGGATGTGTACAGAGTTTCACAGTGTATCAGGATACTACTGGATGTGTACAGAGCTTCACAGTGTATCAGGATGCTACTGGATGTGTACAGCATTTCACAGTGTATCAGGATGCTACTGGATGTGTACAGAGTTTCAGTGTATCAGGATGCTACTGGATGTGGACAGAGATTCAAAGTGTATCAGGATGCTACTGGATGTGTACAGGGTTTCACAGTGTATCAGGATACTACTGGATGTGTACAGGGTTTCACAGTGTATCAGGATGCTACTGGATGTGTACAGAGTTTCACAGTGTATCAGGATACTACTGGATGTGTACAGGGTTTCACAGTGTATCAGGATACTACTGGATGTGTACAGGGTTTCACAGTGTATCAGGATGCTACTGGATGTGTACAGGGTTTCACAGTGTATCAGGATACTACTGGATGTGTACAGGGTTTCACAGTGTATCAGGATACTACTGGATGTGTACAGGGTTTCACAGTGTATCAGGATACTACTGGATGTGTACAGGGTTTCACAGTGTATCAGGATACTACTGGATGTGTACAGGGTTTCACAGTGTATCAGGGTGCTACTGGATGTGTACAGGGTTTCACAGTGTATCAGGATACTACTGGATGTGTACAGGGTTTCACAGTGTATCAGGATACTACTGGATGTGTACAGGGTTTCACAGTGTATCAGGATACTACTGGATGTGTACAGGGTTTCACAGTGTATCAGGATGCTACTGGATGTGTACAGGGTTTCACAGTGTATCAGGATACTACTGGATGTGTACAGGGTTTCACAGTGTATCAGGATGCTACTGGACGTGTACAGGGTTTCACAGTGTATCAGGATACTACTGGATGTGTACAGAGTTTCACAGTGTATCAGGATACTACTGGATGTGTACAGGGTTTCACAGTGTATCAGGATACTACTGGATGTGTACAGAGTTTCACAGTGTATCAGGATGCGACTGGATGTGTACAGGGTTTCACAGTGTATCAGGATACTACTGGATGTGTACAGGGTTTCACAGTGTATCAGGATACTACTGGATGTGTACAGAGCTTCACAGTGTATCAGGATACTACTGGATGTGTACAGAGTTTCACAGTGTATCAGGATGCTACTGGATGTGTACAGGGTTTCACAGTGTATCAGGATGCTACTGGATGTGTACAGGGTTTCACAGTGTATCAGGATACTACTGGATGTGTACAGGGTTTCACAGTGTATCAGGGTGCTACTGGATGTGTACAGGGTTTCACAGTGTATCAGGATACTACTGGATCTGTACAGGGTTTCACAGTGTATCAGGATGCTACTGGATGTGTACAGGGTTTCACAGTGTATCAGGATACTACTGGATGTGTACAGGGTTTCAGTGTATCAGGATACTACTGGATGTGTACAGGGTTTCAGTGTATCAGGATACTACTGGATGTGTACAGGGTTTCAGTGTATCAGGATACTACTGGATGTGTACAGGGTTTCACAGTGTATCAGGATGCTACTGGATGTGTACAGGGTTTCAGTGTATCAGGATACTACTGGATGTGTACAGGGTTTCACAGTGTATCAGGATGCTACTGGATGTGTACAGGGTTTCACAGTGTATCAGGATACTACTGGATGTGTACAGGGTTTCACAGTGTATCAGGATACTACTGGATGTGTACAGGGTTTCACAGTGTATCAGGGTGCTACTGGATGTGTACAGAGTTTCACAGTGTATCAGGATGCTACTGGATGTGTACAGAGTTTCACAGTGTATCAGGATGCTACTGGATGTGTACAGGGTTTCAGTGTATCAGGATGCTACTGGATGTGTACAGAGTTTCACAGTGTATCAGGATACTACTGGATGTGTACAGGGTTTCAGTGTATCAGGATACTACTGGATGTGTACAGAGTTTCACAGTGTATCAGGATACTACTGGATGTGTACAGAGTTTCACAGTGTATCAGGATACTACTGGATGTGTACAGGGTTTCAGTGTATCAGAATGCTACTGGATGTGTACAGAGTTTCACAGTGTATCAGGATACTACTGGATGTGTACAGAGTTTCACAGTGTATCAGGATACTACTGGATGTGTACAGAGTTTCACAGTGTATCAGGATGCTACTGGATGTGTACAGGGTTTCACAGTGTATCAGGATGCTACTGGATGTGTACAGGGTTTCACAGTGTATCAGGATACTACTGGATGTGTACAGGGTTTCACAGTGTATCAGGATACTACTGGATGTGTCCAGGGTTTCAGTGTATCAGAATGCTACTGGATGTGTACAGGGTTTCACAGTGTATCAGGATACAACTGGATGTGTACAGAGTTTCACAGTGTATCAGGATGCTACTGGATGTGTACAGAGTTTCACAGTGTATCAGGATGCTACTGGATGTGTACAGGGTTTCAGTGTATCAGGATACTACTGGACGTGGACAGAGTTTCACAGTGTATCAGGATACTACTGGATGTGTACAGGGTTTCACAGTGCATCAGGATACTACTGGATGTGTACAGGGTTTCAGTGTATCAGAATGCTACTGGATGTGTACAGAGTTTCACAGTGTATCAGGATACTACTGGATGTGTACAGAGTTTCACAGTGTATCAGGATACTACTGGATGTGTACAGAGTTTCACAGTGTATCAGGATACTACTGGATGTGTACAGGGTTTCACAGTGTATCAGGATGCTACTGGATGTGTACAGGGTTTCACAGTGTATCAGGATGCTACTGGATGTGTACAGGGTTTCACAGTGTATCAGGATGCTACTGGATGTGTACAGGGTTTCACAGTGTATCAGGATACTACTGGATGTGTACAGAGTTTCACAGTGTATCAGGATACTACTGGATGTGTACAGGGTTTCACAGTGTATCAGGATACTACTGGATGTGTACAGGGTTTCAGTGTATCAGGATACTACTGGATGTGTACAGGGTTTCAGTGTATCAGGATACTACTGGATGTGTACAGGGTTTCAGTGTATCAGGATACTACTGGATGTGTACAGGGTTTCACAGTGTATCAGGATGCTACTGGATGTGTACAGGGTTTCACAGTGTATCAGGATACTACTGCATGTGTACAGGGTTTCACAGTGTATCAGGATGCTACTGGATGTGTACAGGGTTTCACAGTGTATCAGGATACTACTGGATGTGTACAGGGTTTCACAGTGTATCAGGATACTACTGGATGTGTACAGGGTTTCACAGTGTATCAGGGTGCTACTGGATGTGTACAGAGTTTCACAGTGTATCAGGATGCTACTGGATGTGTACAGAGTTTCACAGTGTATAAGGATGCTACTGGATGTGTACAGGGTTTCAGTGCATCAGGATGCTACTGGATGTGTACAGAGTTTCACAGTGCATCAGGATACTACTGGATGTGTACAGGGTTTCAGTGTATCAGGATACTACTGGATGTGTACAGAGTTTCACAGTGTATCAGGATACTACTGGATGTGTACAGAGTTTCACAGTGTATCAGGATACTACTGGATGTGTACAGGGTTTCAGTGTATCAGAATGCTACTGGATGTGTACAGAGTTTCACAGTGTATCAGGATACTACTGGATGTGTACAGAGTTTCACAGTGTATCAGGATACTACTGGATGTGTACAGAGTTTCACAGTGTATCAGGATGCTAACGGATGTGTACAGGGTTTCACAGTGTATCAGGATGCTACTGGATGTGTACAGGGTTTCACACTGTATCAGGATACTACTGGATGTGTACAAGGTTTCACAGTGTATCAGGATACTACTGGATGTGTCCAGGGTTTCAGTGTATCAGAATGCTACTGGATGTGTACAGGGTTTCACAGTGTATCAGGATACTACTGGATGTGTACAGGGTTTCACAGTGTATCAGGATACTACTGGATGTGTACAGGGTTTCACAGTGTATCAGGATACAACTGGATGTGTACAGAGTTTCACAGTGTATCAGGATGCTTCTGGATGTGTACAGAGTTTCACAGTGTATCAGGATGCTACTGGATGTGTACAGGGTTTCAGTGTATCAGGATACTACTGGACGTGTACAGAGTTTCACAGTGTATCAGGATACTACTGGATGTGTACAGGGTTTCACAGTGTATCAGGATACTACTGGATGTGTACAGAGTTTCACAGTGTATCAGGATACTACTGGATGTGTACAGGGTTTCAGTGTATCAGAATGCTACTGGATGTGTACAGAGTTTCACAGTGTATCAGGATACTACTGGATGTGTACAGAGTTTCACAGTGTATCAGGATACTACTGGATGTGTACAGAGTTTCACAGTGTATCAGGATGCTACTGGATGTGTACAGGGTTTCACAGTGTATCAGGATGCTACTGGATGTGTACAGGGTTTCACAGTGTATCAGGATACTACTGGATGTGTACAGGGTTTCAGTGTATCAGAATGCTACTGGATGTGTACAGGGTTTCACAGTGTATCAGGATACTACTGGATGTGTACAGAGTTTCACAGTGTATCAGGATGCTACTGGATGTGTCCAGGGTTTCACAGTGTATCAGGATACTACTGGATGTGTACAGGGTTTCACAGTGTATCAGGATGCTACTGGATGTGTACAGAGTTTCACAGTGTATCAGGATACTACTGGATGTGTACAGGGTTTCACAGTGTATCAGGATGCTACTGGATGTGTACAGGGTTTCACAGTGTATCAGGATACAACTGGATGTGTACAGAGTTTCACAGTGTATCAGGATACTACTGGATGTGTACAGAGCTTCACAGTGTATCAGGATGCTACTGGATGTGTACAGGGTTTCACAGTGTATCAGGAGACTACTGGATTTGTACAGGGTTTCACAGTGTATCAGGATACTACTGGATGTGTACAGAGTTTCACAGTGTATCAGGATACTACTGGATGTGTACAGGGTTTCACAGTGTATCAGGATACTACTGGATGTGTACAGAGTTTCACAGTGTATCAGGATGCTACTGGATGTGTACAGGGTTTCACAGTGTATCAGGATACTACTGGATGTGCACAGGGTTTCACAGTGTATCAGGATACTACTGGATGTGTACAGAGTTTCACAGTGTATCAGGATACTACTGGATGTGTACAGAGTTTCACAGTGTATCAGGATGCTACTGGATGTGTACAGGGTTTCAGTGTATCAGGATGCTACTGGATGTGTACAGAGTTTCACAGTGTATCAGGATACTACTGGATGTGTACAGGGTTTCAGTGTATCAGGATACTACTGGATGTGTACAGAGTTTCACAGTGTATCAGGATACTACTGGATGTGTACAGAGTTTCACAGTGTATCAGGATACTACTGGATGTGTACAGGGTTTCAGTGTATCAGAATGCTACTGGATGTGTACAGAGTTTCACAGTGTATCAGGATACTACTGGATGTGTACAGAGTTTCACAGTGTATCAGGATACTACTGGATGTGTACAGAGTTTCACAGTGTATCAGGATGCTACTGGATGTGTACAGGGTTTCACAGTGTATCAGAATGCTACTGGATGTGTCCAGGGTTTCACAGTGTATCAGGATACAACTGGATGTGTACAGAGTTTCACAGTGTATCAGGATGCTACTGGATGTGTACAGAGTTTCACAGTGTATCAGGATACTACTGGATGTGTACAGGGTTTCACAGTGTATCAGGATACTACTGGATGTGTACAGAGTTTCACAGTGTATCAGGATACTACTGGATGTGTACAGGGTTTCAGTGTATCAGGATGCTACTGGATGTGTACAGAGTTTCACAGTGTATCAGGATACTACTGGATGTGTACAGAGTTTCACAGTGCATCAGGATACTACTGGATGTGTACAGAGTTTCACAGTGTATCAGGATACTACTGGATGTGTACAGAGTTTCACAGTGTATCAGGATGCTACTGGATGTGTACAGGGTTTCACAGTGTATCAGGATGCTACTGGATGTGTACAGGGTTTCACAGTGTATCAGGATACTACTGGATGTGTACAGGGTTTCAGTGTATCAGAATGCTACTGGATGTGTACAGGGTTTCACAGTGTATCAGGATACTACTGGATGTGTACAGAGTTTCACAGTGTATCAGGATGCTACTGGATGTGTCCAGGGTTTCACAGTGTATCAGGATACTACTGGATGTGTACAGAGTTTCACAGTGTATCAGGATGCTACTGGATGTGTCCAGGGTTTCACAGTGTATCAGGATGCTACTGGATGTGTACAGAGCTTCACAGTGTATCAGGATACTACTGGATGTGTACAGGGTTTCACAGTGTATCAGGATACTACTGGATGTGTACAGGGTTTCACAGTGTATCAGGATGCTACTGGATGTGTACAGAGCTTCACAGTGTATCAGGATACTACTGGATGTGTACAGGGTTTCACAGTGTATCAGGATACTACTGGATGTGTACAGGGTTTCACAGTGTATCAGGATGCTACTGGATGTGTACAGAGTTTCACAGTGTATCAGGATGCTACTGGATGTGTACAGGGTTTCACAGTGTATCAGGATGCTACTGGATGTGTACAGGGTTTCACAGTGTATCAGGATACTACTGGATGTGTACAGAGTTTCACAGTGTATCAGGATACTACTGGATGTGTACAGAGCTTCACAGTGTATCAGGATGCTACTGGATGTGTACAGGGTTTCACAGTGTATCAGGATACTACTGGATGTGTACAGGGTTTCACAGTGTATCAGGATACTACTGGATGTGTACAGAGTTTCACAGTGTATCAGGATACTACTGGATGTGTACAGGGTTTCACAGTGTATCAGGATGCTACTGGATGTGTACAGAGTTTCACAGTGTATCAGGATACTACTGGATGTGTACAGGGTTTCACAGTGTATCAGGATACTACTGGATGTGTACAGAGTTTCACAGTGTATCAGGATGCTACTGGATGTGTACAGGGTTTCACAGTGTATCAGGATACTACTGGATGTGCACAGGGTTTCACAGTGTATCAGGATACTACTGGATGTGTACAGAGTTTCACAGTGTATCAGGATGCTACTGGATGTGTACAGGGTTTCACAGTGTATCAGGATGCTACTGGATGTGTACAGGGTTTCACAGTGTATCAGGATGCTACTGGATGTGTACAAAGTTTCACAGTGTATCAGGGTGCTACTGGATGTGTACAGGGTTTCACAGTGTATCAGGATGCTACTGGATGTGTACAAAGTTTCACAGTGTATCAGGGTGCTACTGGATGTGTACAGGGTTTCACAGTGTATCAGGATGCTACTGGATGTGTACAGGGTTTCACAGTGTATCAGGATGCTACTGGATGTGTACAAAGTTTCACAGTGTATCAGGGTGCTACTGGATGTGTACAGGGTTTCACAGTGTATCAGGATACTACTGGATGTGTACAGGGTTTCACAGTGTATCAGGATACTACTGGATGTGTACAGGGTTTCACAGTGTATCAGGATACTACTGGATGTGTACAGGGTTTCAGTGTATCAGAATGCTACTGGATGTGTACAGGGTTTCACAGTGTATCAGGATACTACTGGATGTGTACAGAGTTTCACAGTGTATCAGGATGCTACTGGATGTGTACAGAGTTTCACAGTGTATCAGGATGCTACTGGATGTGTACAGGGTTTCAGTGTATCAGGATACTACTGGACGTGTACAGAGTTTCACAGTGTATCAGGATACTACTGGATGTGTGCAGGGTTTCATAGTGTATCAGGATACTACTGGATGTGTACAGAGTTTCACAGTGTATCAGGATACTACTGGATGTGTACAGGGTTTCAGTGTATCAGAATGCTACTGGATGTGTACAGAGTTTCACAGTGTATCAGGATGCTACTGGATGTGTACAGGGTTTCACAGTGTATCAGAATGCTACTGGATGTGTACAGAGTTTCACAGTGTATCAGGATACTACTGGATGTGTACAGAGTTTCACAGTGTATCAGGATACTACTGGATGTGTACAGAGTTTCACAGTGTATCAGGATGCTACTGGATGTGTACAGGGTTTCACAGTGTATCAGGATGCTACTGGATGTGTACAGGGTTTCACAGTGTATCAGGATGCTACTGGATGTGTACAGGGTTTCACAGTGTATCAGGATACTACTGGATGTGTACAGGGTTTCAGTGTATCAGAATGCTACTGGATGTGAACAGGGTTTCACAATGTATCAGGATACTACTGGATGTGTACAGAGTTTCACAGTGTATCAGGATGCTACTGGATGTGTACAGGGTTTCACAGTGTATCAGGATGCTACTGGATGTGTACAGAGTTTCACAGTGTATCAGGATACTACTGGATGTGTACAGGGTTTCACAGTGTATCAGGATGCTACTGGATGTGTACAGGGTTTCACAGTGTATCAGGATACTACTGGATGTGTACAGGGTTTCACAGTGTATCAGGATACTACTGGATGTGTACAGAGTTTCACAGTGTATCAGGATACTACTGGATGTGTACAGAGTTTCACAGTGTATCAGGATGCTACTGGATGTGTACAGGGTTTCACAGTGTATCAGGATACTACTGGATGTGTACAGGGTTTCACAGTGTATCAGGATGCTACTGGATGTGTACAGGGTTTCACAGTGTATCAGGATACTACTGGATGTGTACAGAGTTTCACAGTGTATCAGGATACTACTGGATGTGTACAGGGTTTCACAGTATATCAGGATACTACTGGATGTGTACAGAGTTTCACAGTGTATCAGGATGCGACTGGATGTGTACAGGGTTTCACAGTGTATCAGGATACTACTGGATGTGTACAGGGTTTCACAGTGTATCAGAATACTACTGGATGTGTACAGAGTTTCACAGTGTATCAGGATACTACTGGATGTGTACAGAGTTTCACAGTGTATCAGGATGCTACTGGATGTGGACAGGGTTTCACAGTGTATCAGGATGCTACTGGATGTGTACAGGGTTTCACAGTGTATCAGGATGCTACTGGATGTGTACAGGGTTTCACAGTGTATCAGGATACTACTGGATCTGTACAGGGTTTCACAGTGTATCAGGATGCTACTGGATGTGTACAGAGTTTCACAGTGTATCAGGATACTACTGGATGTGTACAGGGTTTCACAGTGTATCAGGATACTACTGGATGTGTACAGAGTTTCACAGTGTATCAGGATGCTACTGGATGTGTACAGAGTTTCACAGTGTATCAGGATACTACTGGATGTGTACAGGGTTTCACAGTGTATCAGGATACTACTGGATGTGTACAGGGTTTCACAGTGTATCAGGATACTACTGGATGTGTACAGGGTTTCACAGTGTATCAGGATACTACTGGATGTGTACAGGGTTTCACAGTGTATCAGGATGCTACTGGATGTGTACAGGGTTTCACAGTGTATCAGGATACTACTGGATGTGTACAGGGTTTCACAGTGTATCAGGATACTACTGGATGTGTACAGAGTTTCACAGTGTATCAGGGTGCTACTGGATGTGTACAGGGTTTCACAGTGTATCAGGATGCTACTGGATGTGTACAGAGTTTCACAGTGTATCAGGATACTACTGGATGTGTACAGAGTTTCACAGTGTATCACGATGCTACTGGATGTGTACAGGGTTTCACAGTGTATCAGGATACTACTGGATGTGTACAGGGTTTCACAGTGTATCAGGATACTACTGGATGTGTACAGGGTTTCACAGTGTATCAGGATACTACTGGATGTGTACAGGGTTTCAGTGTATCAGGATACTACTGGATGTGTACAGGGTTTCAGTGTATCAGGATACTACTGGATGTGTACAGGGTTTCAGTGTATCAGGATACTACTGGATGTGTACAGGGTTTCACAGTGTATCAGGATGCTACTGGATGTGTACAGGGTTTCACAGTGTATCAGGATACTACTGGATGTGTACAGAGTTTCACAGTGTATCAGGATGCTACTGGATGTGTACAGGGTTTCACAGTGTATCAGGATACTACTGGATGTGTACAGGGTTTCACAGTGTATCAGGATACTACTGGATGTGTACAGGGTTTCACAGTGTATCAGGGTGCTACTGGATGTGTACAGAGTTTCACAGTGTATCAGGATGCTACTGGATGTGTACAGAGTTTCACAGTGTATCAGGATGCTACTGGATGTGTACAGGGTTTCAGTGTATCAGGATGCTACTGGATGTGTACAGGGTTTCACAGTGTATCAGGATGCTACTGGATGTGTACAGGGTTTCACAGTGTATCAGGATGCTACTGGATGTGTACAGGGTTTCAGTGTATCAGGATGCTACTGGATGTGTACAGGGTTTCACAGTGTATCAGGATGCTACTGGATGTGTACAGGGTTTCACAGTGTATCCGGATACTACTGGATGTGTACAGGGTTTCACAGTGTATCAGGATGCTACTGGATGTGTACAGGGTTTCACAGTGTATCAGGATGCTACTGGATGTGTACAGGGTTTCACAGTGTATCAGGATGCTACTGGATGTGTACAGAGTTTCACAGTGTATCAGGATACTACTGGATGTGTACAGGGTTTCACAGTGTATCAGGATGCTACTGGATGTGTACAGGGTTTCACAGCGTATCAGGATGCTACTGGATGTGTACAGGGTTTCACAGTGTATCAGGATGCTACTGGATGTGTACAGGGTTTCAGTGTATCAGGATGCTACTGGATGTGTACAGGGTTTCACAGTGTATCAGGATGCTACTGGATGTGTACAGGGTTTCACAGTGTATCAGGATACTACTGGATGTGTACAGGGTTTCAGTGTATCAGGATGCTACTGGATGTGTACAGGGTTTCACAGTGTATCAGGATGCTACTGGATGTGTACAGGGTTTCACAGTGTATCAGGATACTACTGGATGTGTACAGGGTTTCACAGTGTATCAGGATACTACTGGATGTGTACAGGGTTTCACAGTGTATCAGGATACTACTGGATGTGTACAGGGTTTCACAGTGTATCAGGATACTACTGGATGTGTACAGGGTTTCAGTGTATCAGGACCTGTCAGGTGTAGATCAGTCGCTTCTGACTGGCTCTTGCAGCTGCAGCAATCAGATTGCTGATCAAGTTGCTATTAAATGGTGACCCCCACAATAAGGTTGGTCGATGAGCCAATAGTGGCACCGCTTTTGAATGTCAAGGGGAGTTGGTCAGACTTTCTCGTCTTGAGGACAATCATTACTTGATCACCTGTTGCACCTGCAGACTGGGTTTTTGCGTCTCATGCACAAGGACCCCCAGGTCCCTTTGCACAGTAGCATGTTGTAATTTTCCTCCATTTAGATAATAATCCAATTTGCTATTATTTCCTCCAAAGTGAATAACCTCGCATTTGTCAACGTTATACTACATCTGCCAGATCCTCGCCCACTCACTCAGCCTGTCCAAATCTCTCTGCAGACCTTCTACGCCCTCCACACGATTCACTTTTCCACTTATCTTTGTGTCGTCTGCAAACTTTGTTCCCCTACACTCAGTCCCCTCCTCCAGATCGGCTATATAAATGGTAAATAGTTGAGGCCCCAGTACCGATCCCTGCGGCACGCCACTCGCTACCATCTGCCAACCAGAAAAGCACCCATTTATTCCGACTCTCTGCTTCCTGTCGGATAGCCAATCCCCAATCCACGCTAACACCCAGCCCCAACTCCGTGTGACCCAAAAGGCAAATGGGATGTTGGCCTATATCGCAAGGGGGATAGAATATAAAAGCAGAGATGTCTTGCTGCATTTGTACAGGGCATTGATGAGGCCGCAGCTGGAATACTGTGTGCAGTATTGGTCCCCTTATTTGCAGAAGGATATATTGGCCTTGGAGGGAGTGCAGAGAAGGTTCACCAGGTTGATACCGGAGATGAGGGGTGCTGATTATGAGGAGAGACTGAGCAGATTGGGTTTGTACTCGTTGGAATTTAGAAGGCTGAGGGGGGATCTTATAGAGACCTATAAGACAATGAAGGGGCTGGATAGGGTAGAGGTGGAGAGATTCTTTCCACTTAGAAAGGAAGCAAGAACTGGAGGGCACAGCCTCAAAATAAAGGGGGGGTCAGTTTAGGACAGAGTTGAGGAGGAACAACTTCTCTCAGAGGGTGGTGAATCTCTGGAATTCTCTGCCCACTGAAGTGGTGGACGCGACCTCGTTGAATATGTTTCAATCACGGATAGATGGATTCCTGATCGGTAAGGGAATTAGGGGTTATAGGGATCAAGCGGGTAAGTGGAACTGATCCACTTCAGATCAGCCATGATCTTATTGAATGGCGGGGCAGGCTCGAGCGGCTCGATGGCCTACTCCTGCTCCTATTTCTTATGTTCTTATGTTCTTATTACTTGTCATTTGTGTGGCATGAATGTACTTGTCAATAACCAGTTGAAGGCTGAACGGACCCAGATCTTCCTTCATGCATCAAGGACTGTTTGATTATTTGTGAGGCATTGTGAAAAGAACTAGAGCGATTATAAGATCATCAGTTTGATAAGAAACAGGAACAGGAGTCAGACATTTGGCACATTGATGCTGCTGAACCATTCAATAAGATCATTGCTGAATTGATTACAGTTTCAACTCTGCTTTCTTGTCTGTCCCAATATCCCTTGACTCCGTTATTGGTCAATGATCAGTCATGAAAGGATTCAATGCCCCCCACCCCCACCCCCCGCCATTTCCACCACTCTGAGGAACTGAATTCTGAAGACAAATTATCTTCTGAGGAAATAAGTCGCTCCTTGTATCTTAGAATTAAATGGGAGACACCTTGGGTCAGAATTCTCCAGTTTCACACAACCCGCTCCTGCTAACAGCGAGAACAGAGAATTTGGCGCTCAGCCAAGTCTCCATTCACAGCAGCGGGACTGGAGAATCCCAGCCACAGGCGAGGTTGGTGAATTCTGGCCTTTATTTTTAAACTGTGTCCCCTCTCTGCTCTCTGCATCTATCCTGTCAAGCCCGTTCAGAATTTCACAAACAGTGGAGTTCCGTTGTAACGTGCCCCGATTTAGCGCGAAATCGGATATGACGCGATGAATCATTGGACCCTTTTTTTTGCTCTTTCCGGTTTAGTGATTTAGGGCGACCCCGATGACATTCACGATAACATTTTATGGACCCCAGCCATCGCGTTACAACGGGGCTCCACTGTATTTCACTATCATCTTTTATTCTTCTGAACTCCGAGTATAGGTCCAACCTGCTCAGCCTTTCCTCATAAAACAACCCTTCAACTTTCTCTGAACTGCTTCCAATGTCAGTAATCCTCCTTAGATAGAAGACCAAACCCCGACACAGTATTCCAGTTGTATTCTCACCAAAGCTGTACAGTGATGAAGGAGGCAGTTTGAGTAGTGGCATTAATACTGGACGAGTAATCCAGAGACCCAGGGTAATGCTCTGGGAATTTGGGTTCCCAAGTCCCACCATGACAGATGATGAATCAATTTGGGGTAAAATCTAGAATTAAAAGTCTAATTGGAGGAAATCTGTGACTCATGAATCAGTAATGTTAACTCTGAAATGGTTTAGCAAGCCAGTTCAAGGAGAATGGGCAATAGGTGTTGGCCCAACCAGAATGATTTTTTAAAAAAGTTGCAGAAAGGCTTCCTTTCTCATACTCCATTCCTCCTGATGAAGGGTACCATTCTTAGCAGTGTAGAGGATCAGAAGGACCTTGGGGTCCGGGTCCATAGGACTCTTAAATCGGCCTCGCAGGTGGAGGATGCGGTCAAGAAGGCGTATGGCGTACTAGCCTTCATTAATCGAGGGATTGAGTTTAGGAGTCGGGAGATAATGCTGCAGCTTTATAGGACCCTGGTTAGACCCCACTTGGAGTACTGCGCGCAGTTCTGGTCACCTCATTACAGGAAAGATGTTGAAGCCATTGAAAGGGTGCAGAGGAGATTTACAAGGATGTTGCCTGGATTGGGGGGCATGCCTTATGAGGATAGGTTGAGGGAGCTTGGTCTCTTCTCCCTGGAGAGACGAAGGATGAGAGGTGACCTGATAGAGGTTTACAAGATGTTGAGGGGTCTGGATAGGGTGGACTCTCAGAGGCTATTTCCAAGGGCTGAAATGGTTGCTACGAGAGGACACAGGTTTAAGGTGCTGGGGGGTAGGTACAGGGGGGATGTCAGGGGTAAGTTTTTCACTCAGAGGGTGGTGGGTGAGTGGAATCGGCTGACGTCGGTGGTGGTGGAGGCAAACTCGTTGGGGTCTTTTAAGAGACTTCTGGATGAGTACATGGGATTTAATGGGATTGAGGGCTATAGATAGGCCTAGAGGTGGGGATGTGATCGGCACAACTTGTGGGCCGAAGGGCCTGTTTGTGCTGTGGCTTTCTATGTTCTATGTTCTATGTCCTCACAAAAAATGAATTAATGTTCCATTTACCTATTTGAACGTTAACTTGTGATTCACATCCAAGGCCAACAGATCCCTCTGTACTGCAGCAATCAGCAGTTGCTCTCTTCCTGAACATCTGCCAAGCTTTTGCTTTTTCACTTAATCTAGTTCAATTTCTACAGTCCTGAGATGTCCCTCACAGCTTGCTTTAGTATCTTTGGCTACAATACAGAAGTCACTCCAAGTATCTAAGAACAGGGGGAGGACACTCAGCCTCTCGATCCTGTTGCACAGAAGTACCTGCAGCCATTCTGCTAATTGAACATGTTAGAAAGGAATAAAAGTTATGCTGTACAGCACAACAAGCCTGGTAGACAGGAGGAATCGGTGATCATTCAGTCCCTTAAGCCTATTTTAACATTCAATTAGATCTGAGTTGATCTGTACCTCAACTCCATCTGCCCACATTAGATCATATCCATTCACAAAAACAGAAAATGCTGGAAAATCTCAGCCGGTGTATCAGCATCTGTGAAAAGATAACAGAGCAAAGGTTTTGATACAGGATGACCCTTCGTCAGAACTTTTATTTTCGCTCATACTTTAAGTTTCCTCCTACAAGCTGTAATTGAATCAGAATTCGACCCAATTGAGTTCCGAGAAATCAGGAACACAGAGAGACTAGTATTTATTTATTATTATTATTTTACTTTTATTATTCCTATTTATTATTACGATTATTTATTTTTTCCAGCAGTTTCTCTCTTGGACACAGAGAGACTATGTGAGTTGGTAAAGCTACAGCAACAAACTGGAAATTTATGAATAGGCAGTGTGAGGCCATCCACATTAGTTCTGAGTATTTTCTCAGAAGGAAGTTATGAGGGACATTGGATAAAAAAGTGATTTCCGTCTCCGGGTAAAAGAGATAAAAGCAAAGGATTTAGGGAAGGAATTTCAGAGCTGCAGGTCTTGGCAGTTGAAGGCACAGCCGCTAATGCTGGGGTCAAAGGGAGTGCAGATACACAGCAGGCCAAACATGGAGGAATGCAGAGATCTCAATCGAGAAAAATCATGGACCTCTGTGAACAGGAAGTTGAAAATTCTAGGGTTGGAAGAAGACACAAAGCTGAATAGAAATGAAGCCTCAAAGGGATATGAATTGCAGGGTGAGATAGTTCTCCTCGGATGACAAACTGAATAATTTAGGCTTATACTCTGAGCTGAGAGAAATGAGAGGTGATTGCACTGAAACATACAAGTATCTGAAAGAGCTGGGCAATGCAGACACTAAGTAGCTGTTTTACACTTGTTCGGAAATCTAAAACTGGAGTGCAAATTCTCAGGATAAGTAATGGATAATTTAGAATTGGGGTGAGGAGAAATGTTTTCACTCAGAGGCTTGTGAATCTTTGGAATTCTCTACCCCAGAGAAGGTGGATGATCCAGCACTGAAAATATTCAGGAATGAGATTTAATGGACTATTATTTAAATGGCAAAAAATTACAGCATGCTGCTGTGCAGAGGGATCTGGGTGTCCTTGTGCATGAATCACAAAAAGTTGGTTTGCAGGTGCAGCAGGTAATTAAGAAGGCAAATGGAATATTGTCCTTCATTGCGAGAGGGATGGAGTTTAAAAACAGAGAGGTTATGTTGCAGCTGTATAAGGTGCTGGAGAAGCCACAACTGGAGTACTGTGTACAGTTTGGGTCTCCTTACTTGAGAAAGGATATACTAGCACTGGAGGGGGTACAGAGGAGATTCACTCGGTTGATTCTGGAGTTGAAAGGGTTGGCTTATGAGGAGAGACTGAGGAGACTGGGGCTATACTCATTGGAATTCAGAAGAATGAGGGGAAATCTTGAAGAAACATATAAGATTATGAAGGGAATAGATAAGAGAGAAGCAGGGAAGTTGTTTGCATTGGCAGGTGAAACGGGAACTCGGGAACATGGCCTCAAAATAAGGGGGAGCAGATTTAGGACTGAGTTGAGAAGGAACTTCTTCACACGAAGGGTTGAGAATCTGTGGAATTCCCTGCCCAGTGAAGCAGTTGGGGCTCCCTCATTAAATGTTTTTAAGGCAAGGATAGATACATTTTTGAACAGTAAAGGAATTAAGGGTTATGGTGAGTGGGCGGGTAAGTGGAGCTGAGTCCATGAAAAGATCAGACATGATCCTATTGAATGGTGGAGCAGGCTCGAGGGGCCAGATGGCCTACTCCTGCTCCTAGTCCTAATGTTCTTATAGAGTGAAGGGATATGAGGAGCAGCTGGGAAAGTGGAGATGAGGCAGAAGAGCAGCCAAGATTGTATTCAATGCAGAGCAGGGTCAAGGGAGAATGGCGAATGTTGTTCCTCTGTTTAAGAAAGGGAATAGAAATGACCCTGGTAATTATAGACTGGTTAGTCTTACTTCGGTGGTTGGTAAATTGATGGAAAAGGTCCTTAGGGATGGCATTTACGACCATTTAGAAAGATGCGGATTAATCCGGGATAGTCAGCACGGATTCGTGAAGGGCAAGTCATGCCTCACAAATTTGATTGAATTTCTTGAGGAGGCAACTAAGTGTGTTGATGATGGATTTTAGTAAGGCGCTTGATAAGGTCCCCCATGGTCGGCTTATGATGAAAGTGAGGAGGTGTGGGATGGAGGGAAAGTTGGCAGATTGGATAGGTAACGGGCTGTCTGATCGAAGACAGAGGGTGGTGGTGGATGGAAAATTTTCGGATTGGAGGCAGTTTTCTAGCGGAGTGCCACAGGGATCAGTGCTTGGTCCTCTGCTCTTTGTGATTTTTATTAATGACTTAGAGGAGGGGGCTGAAGGGTGGATCAGTAAATTTGCTGATGACACCAAGATTGGTGGAGTAGTGGATGAGGTGGAGGGCTGTTGTAGGCTGCAAAGAGACATAGATAGGATGCAAAGCTGGGCTGAAAAATGGCAAATGGAGTTTAACCCTGATAAATGTGAGGTGATTCATTTTGGTAGGACTAATTTAAATGTGGATTACAGGGTCAAAGGTAGGGTTCTGAAGACTGTGGAGGAAAAGAGAGATCTTGGGGTCCATATCCACAGATCTCTAAAGGCTGCCACTCAAGTGGATAGAGTTGTGAAGAAGGCCTAGAGTGTGTTAACTTTTATTAACAGGGGGTTGGAGTTTAAGAACCGTGGGCTAATGCTCCAACTGTACAGGACCTTGGTGAGACCAAATTTGGAATATTGTGTGCAGTTCTGGTCACCTCACTACAAGAAAGATGTGGAAGCGCTGGAAAGAGTGCAGAGGAGATTTACCAGGATGCTGCCTGGTTTGGAGGGTAGGTCTTATGAGGAAAGGTTGAGGGAGCTAGGGCTGTTCTCTCTGGAGCGGAGGAGGCTGAGGGGAGACTTAATAGAGGTTAATAAAATGATAAAGGGTATAGATAGAGTGAACGTTCAAAGACTATTTCCTCAGATGGATGGAGCTATTACAAGGGGGCATAACTATAGGGTCCGTGGTGGGAGATATCGGATGGATATCAGAGGTAGGTTCTTTACGCAGAGAGTGGTTGGGGTGTGGAATGGACTGCCTGCAGTGATAGTGGAGTCAGACACTTTAGGAACATTTAAGCGGTTATTGGATAGGCACATGGAGCACACCAGGATGATAGGGAGTGGGATAGCTTGATCTTGGTTTCAGATAAAGCTCGGCACAACATCGTGGGCTGAAGGGCCTCTTCTGTGCTGTACTGTTCTATGTTCTAAGGGGCCATACAGTCTACAACTGTTACTATTTCTGATGTTTTTAAATTAAAAGCCAGACATTTCCCAACTGGGGGCCAGGCAGTAATATACAAATTAACACTTACCGTTCACTGCCTGGCAGACAGGAAAAGAAGATATTAATGTCCATGGAGAAGTAGTCAGGGTCAAAGCGGCAGGCAAGTTCACACATTTAGCCAATTAGGAATGGCTGGAACAGAAAAGAGAAAGATCTTACAGGTGGAGCATGGACAGTCTTAAAAACCATCACCTTGTCTGAATCTACAATCGTGATGTGGAGATGCCGGCGTTGGACTGGGGTAAACACAGTAAACACAGTAAAACTCTGACTGAATCTACAATCACCAGCTTCTCCATTTCCCAAAATAAAAATGAAGAATGCATCAACCCACTGCTCTCTATTTATTCAATTGCAGCTTCCAGCTTCACTTCGAATTGAAATCCTTAATGATAATTTATGGTGCAATTTGAAAGGTAGTTCAAAAAACAGTGAGACTTGGGATAACAGGCAGAGAGTTTTAAACACAACACTGGTTGAAACATTGTTTAAAAAGCTGGGAAAATATTCCAAATTTGTTAAAAACTGGAGTAATTCCTGCTGGGAATCAAACCCAGGTCCCTGGAGCTGTGAAGCAGCAGTGCTAACCACTGTGCTACCGTACCACCCAACTCGAAAAGCAATTATCTGAAAGAGTGAGGCCAAAAATAACCTCCCCTCCTGTTCCCCCTCCAACTGTCTGCTCGAATTGATTTTCCGATTTTGAATGGAATTATCAGCTGACAGAAGTTTTACTCACTGATATGGGAGCTCAGGACAAGGGGGCAAATATCTTATCAGAGCCAGGATATTCAGGAGATAAATTTAGGAAACACTTACTCACACAAAGGGTGGCAGAAGTGTGGAACTCTCTCCCACAGATAGCTGCAGATACTCGCTGTTGAATATTCTCCCCATGTCTGCATGGGTTTCCTCCGGGTGCTCCGCTTTCCTCCAACAGTCCAAAGATGTGCAGGTGAGGTGGATTGGCCATACTAAATTGACCCTCATGTCAGGGGGATAAACAGGGTAAATATGTGGGGTGACAGCAATAGGGCCAGAGTGGGATTGTGGCTGGTGCAGACTTGATGGGCTGAATGGCCTCTTTCTGCACTGTGGGGATTCTGTGAACAATTTTCAGTCTGAGATGGGGATATTTCTGCTGCCAGAAGGTGTGGATCTGAAGCCCAGGCGGCTGGATGGAGTTTGTCTCCCAGATCAATGGGCGGCTCAGGCTGGAGGGACTGAATGTCAGGCTCCTCCTCTTGCTGCTGCCGGAACTCAGAGCTTGTGCAGCTCCTGGAGCTGGGGGAGGCCATTCGGCCGCTTCGATATGGGACAGCCCACTTTTCAGACAGTTTATCCCTTGTCTGATGTCGGTGAGCTTTGTGTTATTTTTATTGAAGGGTCATTAACAATGTGCAGATTCACACAGACTCTATCCATGTTACTGGGTCACCAATGTTGCTGATCTTCCCCCTGAGCGGGGGACATTCACAGTGAAGAAACAGCCTCCTCAGCCAGGCCCGGCCCGTTGCTAAGGGAACGCGGATCAGTCACTGCGCAGGCCCGGCCCGTTGCTAAGGGAACGCGGATCAGTCACTGCGCAGGCGCGGCCCGTCGCAAAGGGAACCTGGCCTCGTCACTGCGCAGGCGCGGCACCTCTCCTCTGCAATCCGCTGACGTCAGCTCGTCAACTCACGTGAGGAGCTGTCAATCAATTGCCCCTTAAATATTGGGAATATATGGGAATAACAATATCAAGTTACATATGGAATTTTAACCATATCTCACCATTGACTTCAGTCATACACACATGTACAAATACATGTACACACACATGGCTTGGAACTTGCACATGTGATTTCAAAATGAAAGTCGATATAACTTTTGGGGCGAAAGGGATCAGGATATTGAATTTGATGATCAGCCATGACCAAAATGAATAGGGAGCAGGGCCAAATAGCCTCCTGCTTCTCATTTCTATGTTTCATACACTAACCCCCAAGCAGGCAAACACTTACACACACACACAGGATCACACACACAATTTCTCTCTCATGCACACACACTTGCACATATAAGCACACAGATGCACACATACTTCCCATGCACATATACTCTTACACACATACATGCAGAATACACACCCAAATACAGAGCACCTCACACCTTGATACACACACACACACACACATACTGATACAGGCACCAAAATACATACACAGACACACACACTGATATACACGATTACACAGGTACGTACATACACAAACAAATACAATCTCCCATTTCATTGTTTCATCAAACAAGGCAGTTAAGAAAATACAGTTAGATACAGATGAAAACTCCCTTCATATTATCCTCTCTTTCCCACTTTCCATCCAGCTGGAATGGGTAACAGAGAGAAACAAGGAGAGAGAGAGAGTAACAGAGAGGAGGAAAGCAATGGAGTGAGAGTCACAGACAGGGAGAGAAAGTGATTGAGATGGAGTGTGTTAGGCAGAGTTCTTGCAATGCTGAGTGCAGTGGCCTTTGAAGGTACCACACAGAACACAAAAAATAGGAGCAGAAGTAGGCCACTCTGCGCCTTGAGCCTGCTCCTCCCATTGATAAGATCATGGTTGATCTGACTGTGGCCTTAACTCTACTTTGCTGCCTGTCTCCCCACAATGCTCAACTCACTCTCTGGGAAAAGTGGTTAGCACTGCTGCTTCACAGCGCCAAGGACCCAGGTTTGATTCCCAGCTTGGGTCACTGTCTGTGTGGAGTTTACATGTTCTCCCTGTGTCTGCGTGAATTTCCTCCGGGTGCTTCGGTTTCCTCCCACATTCTGAAAGACATACTGGTTAGGTGCAGTGAAAGGAACAGACGTCAACTGGGGGAATTTCACAATAACTTCATTGCGTTGTTAATGTAAAACTTGCTTGTGACCAATAATGAATTTTAACTTTGAATTCTAAACACTAACCGCCCCCTGAGAGAACAAATTATTCCTCCTCATCTCCATGAATTTTAAACTCTGCCCCTCGATACGAGATTCCCCCATGTTGGCTCTGTTCTATGATAATACAGATGTTTAAAGATTATTCAGTAGTTCTTTAAGGGCACCAGAAACGGAAAAAACATGTGGCTCTTTACACAACAGATATATTTCAAGAGGATGTTGCAGCCAGCTGTGTGTGAGTGGGCAGTAATCTTCCCTCAGAATCAGACAGATTGTGGGTTCAGCTCAGAGCCTCAAATACTAGGCCCTGGGTATCATAGAAACCCTACAGTGCAGAAGGAGGCCATTCGGCCCATCGAGTCTGCACCGACCACAATCCCAACCAGGCCCTAACCCCACATATTTTACCCGCTAATCCCTCTAACCTACGCATCCCAGGACTCTAAGGGGCAATTTTTTTTTTTAACCTGGCCAATCAACCTAACCCGCACATCTTTGGACTGTGGGAGGAAACCGGAGCGCCCGGAAGAAACCCACGCAGACACGAGGAGAATGTGCAAACTCCACACAGACAGTGACCCGAGCCAGGAATCGAACCCGGGACCCTGGAGCTGTAAAGCAGCAGTGCTAACCACTGTGCTACCGTGCCGCCCATCAGAGACTCCGAACACAGCATGATGGGAGAGCGGACAAAAGAAAATGGTGTTGAATTTGTGAGCCTTGCTTTGTGGAAAGCTTTAGTGCTTGGCCAGAATGTTAACCTTTCAGTGGGCCGACCAAATATTAAGCTGATCTTTCTCTACATCCCATCGGTAACCGCAACACTATATTCTGCACCTTCTCCTCTCCTCCTCCCCTATGTACGGTATGTTTTGTCTGTATAGCGCACAAGAAACAATACTTTTCACTGTATCCCAATACATGTGGCAATAATAAATCAAGTCAAATTAACACGTGAAGTTAGACCCTGTGGGGTGACAGTTGTCTGAATACAGATTCTATCTTATTGTAACATTCAGGTACCACGTGTACTGAGTTCATCAGCGTTCTCTCTGTATTGTGTGAATCCAATCTTGAAATATCCACTAATGTTGCTAATTCTGCCAACAGAAAGAGTGTTTGCATTCTCCGTGATTAGACCTCTTAATGATAAACAACATGGTTGATGAGTGGGATGGAGAGAGAGAGGAAGAGATGCAGTGTAACAGAGAGGTCGGGAGAATGAGAGAGAGCAATGCGGAGAGTAACAGTTGTCTGAATACAGATTCTATCTTATCGTAACATTAAGGTACCACATGTACTGAGCTCACCGGCATTTGCAGAAGCCATTATATAAATACCGTTCTGCCTGTATTGTGGTGAAACCAATCTTGAAATTTGCACTCATGTTGCTAATTTTGCCAAGACAGAAAGAGTGTTTGAATTCTCCATGATTAGACCCCTTCATGATAAACACCATGGTGGATGAGAGGAAGAGAGAGATGGAACAATGCAGAGTAACAGAGATAGAGGGTAAGGGAGCAATGCAGAGAGTAACAGTGAGACATTTGGAATAGAGATTAATTCAGATTGATAGTGAGTGTCGGGAAGTACAAGATGCTACATAAGCAAGGTAAAGATTTGAAAATGGAGGAGTGTTTCTTACCCACTTTTAAAAGACAATCCACACTCACACCAGTCACATTTCACACTCTTGCTCAGTCCTGTGTTGGGGGATGTTGAGTGTGGGATCAGTGTTTGCTTTTCTCAAAACGCACTGATATTCCCAACAAGGGCAAGAGGTTTCAGAGTTTAAAAAATGTAAACATTTAAAAACAAAAGCAGACGGGATTTGGTTAAATCTCACGGGATCCAGGGTGAGGTAGCCAAATGGAAACAAAATTGGTCGATGACAGAAGACAGAGGGTGGTTTTTCAAACTGGAGGCCTGTGACCACTGGTGTGCCTCAGGGATCGGTGCTGGGTCCCCTGTTATTTGTCATTTATATGAATGATTTGGATGAGAATTTAGTAGGCATGCTTCGTAAGTTTGCAGATGACACCAAGGTTTGTGGCACGGTGGACAGTGAAGAAGGTTATCGAGGATTGCAACAGGATCTTGATCATTTGATCGAGTGGGCTGATGAATGTCGGATGGAGTTTAATTTAGGTAAATGCGAGGTGATGCATTTTGGTAGATCGAACCAGTGCAGGACTTACTCAGTTATTGGTAGGGCGTTGGTGAGAGTCATAGAACAAAGTGATCTCGGGGTACAGATTCATAGCTCCTTGAAAGTGGAGTCACAATGGACAGAGTGGTGAAGAAGGCATTCCGCATGCTTGGTTTCATTGGTCAGAACACTGAATACAGGAGTTGGGACATCATGTTGAAGTTGTCGAAGACATAGGTGAGACCTCACTTGGAATACTGTGTACTGTTCTGGTCACCCTATCATACACAGGATATTATTAAACTAGGAAGTGCGCAGAAAAGAACTATGGGGACGCTACAAGGGTCTTGATGGTTTGAGTTATAAGAAGAGGCTGCATAGACTGGGACTTCTTTCCCTGAAGCGTAGGAGGGTTGGGGGTGGTCTTACAGTGGCCTGGCTGGATTCACTTTTTCTTTTCAGATTCAGTGTCACAGTCCTGCCTGGGTTCACTCTGTCCTTTTGAGATTCACAGTCACAGGCCTGACCAGATTCAGTGTGTCCTTTTGAGATTCAGTGAAAATGTCTGGCTGTGTTCAGCCTGTCCGTTGAGATTCAGTGTCACAGGCCTGACTGGGTTCAGTCTGTCCGTTGAGATTCAGTGTCACAGGCCAGGCTCGATTCAGTCTGTCCTTTGAGATTCAGTGTCACAAGCATGGCTGCATTCAGTGTCACAGGCCTGGCTGTGTTCACTGTGTCCATTGAGATTCAGCGTCACAGGCCTGGCTGGGTTCTCTGTGTCCTTTGGGATTCAGTGCTACAGGCCTGGCTGAGTTTACTGCATCCTTTGAGGTTTAGTGTCACAGACCTGGCTTGGTTGAACGTCTCCTTTGAGATTCAGTGTCACACATATGCCTGGATTGACTATGATCTATGAGATTCAGTGTCACAGGCCTGGCTGGGTTCACTCCGGCCATTGAGATTCAGTGTCACAGGCCTGGCTGGGTTCACTGCGCCCTTTGAGATTCAGTGTCACAGGCCTGGCTGGGTTCACTGCGCCCTTTGAGATTCAACGTCACATGTATACCTGGATTCACTCTGTCCCTTGAGTTTCAGTGTCACAGGCCTGGCTGCGTTCACTCTGTCGTTTGTGATTCAGTATCACAGACATGGCTGGATTCACTGTTTTTTAGGTACAGTGTCACAGGCCTGGCTGGATTTGGAGTGTCCCCTGTCGCGATTTGGAGTGCCCCCTGTTAATTATGAGCGCACGGTTCAATTATGAGTGCCTATTGTCAATTAGGAGTGGCCTCTGTCATTTCCGACTGTCCCCGGTCAATTAGGAATGCCGCCTATCTCGATTTGGAGTGCCCGATCTCGATTATGTGTGTCCTTATCTCAATTAGAGGGCCATGGACCAAATCCTGAGTGGACTGACAGGAGTCCAGTGTCACCTGGAAGATATCTTGGTCATGGATTCAACTATTTTCCAAGCAGTTGGAGAATATATAAAGGTTGCAGGAGCACGGCCTGCAAGTCAAGAGGGAAATGTGAGTTCTTCCAGGAGTCCATTGAATACCTGGGTCATGTAATTGATGGCAATGGATTATACAAGGCCGAAGATGGAGGCCATCTTGAAGGCCCCAAGACCAGGCAATGTGTCCCAATTAATGTATTTGGGTCTAATCAATTGCTATGGCAACAGCATTGAAACTGATGCTCCGTTTGCTGGTGAAAGGACAGCTGTGGAAGTGAACAAAAAAAAATAGGAGGCCTTCGTGGCGGTAAAGCAGGCTTTGAAGAGATTGGAAATGATAGTTCACTTTAACCCAAAGTTACCGTTGCAGCTTAGATGCGACACCTCGCCCAATGGGGTTGGGGCTGTCTTGTCTCTCATTAGAGGAAGATCCATTGTATTCGCTTCTAGATCATTGATGAAAGGTGAGGAAAAGTATGCTTGGGTGGAAAAAGAAGGCTTCGGCATCGTCGTTATGTCAAGAAATTAAATGATCTGCCATGATTATGTTGAGTGATGGAGCAAACTCGAAGGGCTGAATTGCCGACTCCCACTCTTAATTCCTAGAATTCATCTTCCCTCCTTGGACCATACACTGGGGTACCATCCATGGCAGCAGCTCGATTGCAGAGGTGGGCGTTGGTGCTGTCAGTAGACCCCCCAGTCAAAGAAACACAGCAATGCGGAAGCTCTGCCAAGGCTGCCTTTGCCTGGAGATAAAGATGTTCCTGGCTGGAATGTGAAGATAATGCATTTCACACAAGAAGATAAAGTTCCGGTAACTGCTAACCAGGTATGGAAAGCAATCGGAATGATCTGGTTATGAGGCAGGGAGTGGAACTTGTCCAGAGAGGGAGAGTAGAAAGCACCCAGAGTTATAGCGGTCAATGTGCAGAAGCTGGGAGCTGTCGGTGTTGCTGGAAGCCTCATTCCCCCATCATTAAATGGAAAGGTGCTGGAACGGGAGCACCAAGGGCACCCGGGGGTGCTGCCAATGAAAGAAATAACAAACTGTGGTACTGCCCAAATGGGAGAGAAAGCGGGATGGTGCGAATGCTGCTTTGGGACGGAAGGTGCCGCCCTTGCCGCCTCTTGCCGGCTGGGACTGTCCCCAATGGCAGCGAATCCACAGCAAGTTGCTGCTTCATCAAAATCTTAATGTGGAGATGCCAGCGTTGGACTGGGATAAGCTCAGTAAGAAGTCTCACAACACCAGGTTAAAGTCCAACAGGTTTATTTGGCAGCACAAGCTTTCCCAGTGTCTCTTTCTACCTGTGTGTGAAGAGCTGTGTTCACAAACAGGGCAGACACAGGCACAGACTCAATTTACAAGATAATGGTTGGAATGCGAGTCTTTACAGGGAATCAAGTCTTAAAGGTCCAGACAGTGTGAGTGGAGAGAGGGTGAAGCACAGGTTAAAGAGGTGCGATATTGTCTCCAGCCAGGACAGTTGCTCATCAAAATCTACGCGAGTGGACCCACACCAGCTGCCAATCATTCTGCTGGAGCGGGTTCCTATTGGCTGTGTTCAACTGATGGACTGCGCAATGAGCCAATGAGGAATGATGACGCAATGAGGTTCCGCCCACTGGGTGACGTGCTGGGACTGACTTTTTAAAAAAAATACAGCACAAACAGGCCCTTCGGCCCACAAGTTGCGCCGGTCATGTCCCTGCCTAATAAGAACAGCAGATTTCCTTCCCGAAAGGAAATTAGCAAACCAGACAGGTTTTTAGAACAATGGTTTCATGGCCATCATTAAACTTTTAATTCCAGGTTCCATTTTAATTGAATTCGAATTCCACCATCTGCCTTGCTGGGATTTGACCCTGGGTCCCCAGATCATTATCCTGGGTCTCTGGATAACCAGTCCAGCAACAATTCCCCGATGCCACAACGTCCCCTTTGTGAATAATGGTAAGGAATTAACAGTAGAGAAAAAGTCTCACTTTCAAAATTCAGTTTCAGGAATAAAATAGCGATTTACTGTGTAAATACAGCGAGTCATTTTATAATAACAGAGCGGCGACGTTAAATTACATTATGGGCGGCACAGCGGCTGGCGCTGCTGCCTCACAGCGCCAGGGAGCCGGGTTCAAGTCCCGGCCTTGGCTCACTGTCTGTGTGGAGTCTGCACATTCTCCCCGTGTCTGCGGGGCTTTCCTCCCACTCTGCAAAGATGAGCAGGATAGGCGCATTGGCCATGCTAAATTGCTGCTCAGTGCCAGGGGGATTAGCAGGGTTAATACGGGATAGGGCCTGGGTGGGACTGTGGTCGGTACAGACTCGATGGACCAAATGGCCTCCTCCGGCACTGCAAGGTTTGTATGATTCTATATTTCATAGAAAGATCTCCGCTATTACAATCTAGGCCTTGGATGCATAAACACTGTACAGCACCATCTAAATTATTACAATCTAGTGCTTGTAAGAGTAAATAGAGCAACAGATCTCTTAGTTATTTCAGTCTGGGCCCTGTATGAGCATTTGCAGAACATGCAACTAAATTGCTTTTACAGCTGCACATTCAACAAATGCAAGGAAACTGACTGAGAGCTTGATTGAATATGAGGACACGTGCACATTCACAGTGCAATGTTTTGTCACAGCAGCCACAAATCCCAAACTCTTATTTCTAAAGAGAGAACTGGTACCCATAAAGTTTGTGCCTCATGGAAATCCCCTCCCCACCCTTTTGCCCTGTCTGGGCTTCTACTGCACAACTTTCACCTCCCTGCCTTTGCCCGCAGTCCGGACACACCCTGGTCTGCCTTGTTGCTCTCTGGCAGCTACAGGTGGCTTTTGCTGCCAAATAAACCTGTTGGACTTTAACCTGGTGTTGTGAAACTTCTTACTGTAGCTACGGTCCCCAGTGGATGGCCATTCATGCGCGAGTCCTCCCCTTTATCATCAGGACCTCGGGTGGAGGGCTTTGCATGCAGCAGCACCATACAGCCACAGGTTGAATTGGTTCATGGATTTAAAGTACGTCGGTAATTTTTGCAGCCTTGTGGGGTCCATATATGTAAGTTGTCAAAGGCTGCACTTCATTTTTAGTTTCCTGAAAAATCTGTAACTTTATTTTTTGGTGGCAGTTCACCCCAAGCATCGATCCTTAGGCACCCGTTATGGAGGGTGGCGGGAATGGAGGAGGACCTCCTCATTTGCCTGCTCCTGTGCTTGGCCGAACTGGCCATTCATAGATCCAGGCAACAGGAGATTGAGTGGGTCGTCCGTCCCAACTGTTTACCCATCTACCGCAGGTATGTTCACTGCCAGCTGAAAGGGAGCATGTGATCTCTGCTGGCAACATGGGAGCTTTCCTTACCTGGTGGGCACTGTGAGGACTGGAGTGTGTTTTAACCCCTTTCATCGTATTTTGCTTTATTAAGTTTCCTTGGAGATTCTGTTCATTTTTAGGATGCTGCATTTTAATTCCTGCACAGTGGTTAGCACTGCTGCTTCACAGCTCCAGGGACCTGGGTTCGATTCCCGGCTTGGCTCACTGTCTGTGTGGAGTTTCCATATTCTCCTCGTGTCTGCGTGGGTTTCCGCCGGGTGCTCGGGTTTCCTCCCACAGTCCAAAGATGTGCGGGTTAGGTTGATTGGCCTTGCTAAAATTGCCCCTTAGTGTCCTGAGATGCGTAGGTCAGAGGGATTCGCGGGTAAATGTGTAGGGATATGGGGGTAGGGCTTGGGTGGGATTGTGGTCGGTGCAGACTCGATGGGCCGAATGGCCTCTTTCTGCACTGTAGGGTTTCTATGATTCTTTCTATGATTTCTAATTTGTTGATGTGGTTTATTTGGTTAAGATACAGATTGCAAGATGCAGAATTTCACTGGCATCTCAATCTCTGGACTTTTCCCTCGATGCCAACAGTCCACAGTCAGTCACCTTGCAGAAATGTCCCCCCTCATTTTAACAAAGAGCAGAGGGCTTTCCTTGTCAGCAGCTGCTGCACCCCTGGGACGGGGGAGGGAGAAGGCATGGGGTGGAGGGGGACAACAAGGGTGAGATAGAGATGGAGTGAGAGGTGGAGGGGGTAACCAATTGTAAGTTGCAGTGGTTAGAAAAAACATATGTACAAATTTATGAGTTCTGAAATTTGTATTAATTTTGAGCAAACTGGCAGTGGATGTTTGATGAATTGTCAGTCTGGTAGATTGTGTTCAGTGACAGGTGAACAATAATCTCATTGAATGAACGAGGGAACACTCGGGAGTGTTCACTTCTGTTCCTGTAAGTTTGTAAATACCTGCGGTGGTTCCTTGATGTGGTGAGGTTCCTCAAATAACTCCTGCTGATGTTGGAACAGAGTCGAGTCAATAAAAAGTAATCTTGTCCCACACATTGGTCAGAGTAGTGGAGAATAGGAGAAGTGAATGGGAAGATTGAAGAGATAGGGAGGGAGTCAGTCACAAGGTGTTTGGAAGGAAGGGAAGATCTCTCTCTCTCTCTCTCTCCCTGAACCATTTTCTCTCTGTTTTTCATTCTTTCTCCCTCTCTCTCCCTGAACCATGCTCTCTGTCTGTCTGCACGTGAGATAAAACGGTTCGCGAACAGCGGTGTTTGAATAGAAACAGCCTCAACACTGAAAATATCTGGGTGATTCTAGTCTGACTAGACACAGCATTATAATACTGAGTATCTCTGAGTGATTCCAGTCTCAATACAGACAGCATTATAATGCTGAGTATATCTGGGTGACTCGAGGCTGAATACAGACCATCAACCAATATTGTTGAATCATACAATCCCTGCATTGCAAAAGGAGGCCATTCGGCGAATGGAGTCTGCACCGAACACAATTCCACCCAGGCCCTATTTCCCGTAACTCCATATTTAACCGTGCTAATCTCCCTAACACTAGTGTCAATTTAGTATGGCCTATCAACCTAACCCACACATCTTTGGACCGTGTGAGGAAACTGAAGCACCCGGTGGAAATTCACGCAGACTCGGGGAGAATGTGCAAACTCCACACAGACAGTGAGCCAAGGCCAGGAATTGAATCGGATCCCTGGCGCTCTGAGCAGCAGTGCTAACCACTGTGCCACCATGCTGCCCCTGCATCTGGGTGATCTAGTCTGAATACAGAGACAGAATTCTAACACTGAGTGTATCTGGGTTAATCTCGGCTGAACAGAGAGAATTAACTGCATCATAACACTGAGAACATCTGTGGTTATTGCTACACTTTTCAAACATGCACTATCTGTACATTCATTCGAAGCTTGGGGAGAAAATGACGATGCTGTTTTTCACTCAAAAAACCATATGGGTAGCACAGTGGTGGGCACTGGTGCCTCACAGTGCCAGGGACCTGGGTTCAATTCTGGCCTGTCTGTGTGGAGTTTGTACATTCTCCCCATGTCTGCATGGAATATCTCCGGGTGCTCCGGTTTCCTCCCACAGTCCAAAGATGTGCGGGTTATGTCGATTGGCCATGCTAAATTGACCCAAGTCGCAGTGGATTAGCAGAGTAAATATGTGGGGTTGCAGGAATAGGATCTGGGTGGGATTGTGGTCGGTGCAGACTCGATGGGCCGAATGGCCCCCTTCTGTACTGTAGGAATTCTATGAAAACCCAGATTGAAAATTAGGATCATAGAACATAGAACATAGAACATTACAGCGCAGTACAGGCCCTTCGGCCCTCGATGTTGCGCCGACCTGTGGTACCATCTAAAGCCCCTCTAATCTACACTATTCCAATATCATCCATATGTTTATCCAATAACCACTTGAACGCTCTCAATGTTGACGAGTCCACCACTGCTGCAGGCAGGGCATTCCACGCCCTTACTACTCTCTGAGTAAAGAACCTACCTCTAACATCTGTCCTATATCTCTCACCCCTCAATTTAAAGCTATGTCCCCTCGTGCTAGCCAACACCATCCGAGGAAAAAGGCTCTCACTATCCACCCTATCTAATCCTCTGATCATCTTGTATGCCTCTATTAAGTCACCTCTTAACCTTCTTCTCTCTCACGAAAACAACCTCAAGTACCCTCAGCCTTTCCACATAAGACTTTCCCACCATACCAGGCAACATCCTGGTAAATCTCCTCTGCACCCTTTCCAACACTTCCACATCTTTCCTATAATACGGCGACCAGAACTGTACGCAATACTCCAAATGCGGCCGCACCAGAGTTTTGTACAGTTGCAGCATGACCTCCTGGCTCCGAAACTCAATCCCTCTACCAATAAAAGCTAACACACCGTACGCCTTCTTAACAACCCTATCAACCTGGGTGCCAACTTTCAGGGATCTATGCACATGGACACCCAGATCCCTCTGTTCATCCACACTACCAAGTATCTTACCATTAGCCCAGTACTCTGTATTCCTGTTACTCCTTCCAAAGTGAATCACCTCACACTTTTCCGCATTAAACTCCATTTGCCACCTCTCAGCCCAGCTCTGCAGCTTATCTATGTCCCTCTGTAACCTGTCACTTCCCTCCGCACTGTCTACAACTCCAACGACTTTAGTGTCATCCGCAAATTTACTAATCCATCCTTTGACGCCCTCATCCAAGTCATTAATAAAAATGACAAACAGCAGTGGCCCTAAAACAGATCCTTGCGGTACACCACTAGTAACTGAACTCCAGGATGAATATTTCCCATCAACCACCACCCATTGGTTTCTTACAGCTAGCCAATTCCTGATCCAAACCACTAAATCACCCTCAATCCCATGTGTCAGTATTTTCTGCAAAAGCTTACCATGGGGAACCTTATCAAACGCTTTGCTGAAATCCATATACACCACATCAACTGCTTTACCCTCATCCACCTCTTTGGTCACCTTCTCAAAGAACTCAATAAGGTTTGTGAGGCACGACCTACCCTTCACAAAACCGTGCTGACTATCCCTAATCAAATTATTCCTTTCTAGGTGATTATAAATCCTATCTCTTATAATCCTTTCCAATACTTTGCCCACAACAGAAGTAAGGCTCACTGGTCTATAATTACCAGTGTTGTCTCTACTCCCCTTCTTGAACAAGGGGACAACATTTGCTATCCTCCAGTCTTCTGGCACTGTTCCTGTAGACAATGACGACACAAAGATCAAAGCCAAAGGCTCTGCAATCTCCTCTCTAGCCTCCCAGAGAATCCGAGGATAAATCCCATCCGGCCCAGGGGACTTATCTATTTTTACCCTTTCCAGAATTGCTAACACCTCCTCCTTATGAACATCAATCCCATCGTCTGATCAGACATTGTGTAACCTTCATTTAATGTGTCCAATGGACTTAAAGTAATCAAACATTTTCAACTCTCTTATTCAAATTCCCTGTTCACTCCGTGAGATGGACTGTCCGAGGATTGAGGAAATTGTCATTCTCATTGAAACATTTCCAACAGTCTTATTGAATCTTTCTTTCAGGTCTGGATGGTGGGCTGACCTGGGAGTGAGAAAATTGTCGTTCTCATTCACCTGGCACTATTTGTCATTTTGTTTCTCTCCTGCTTTAATCAGATGTCCGGTGAATGCTGGATTAATTGAGAAAATCCACAGCTGGAAGTAAGCAAGGAGTGTGGACTGCGGGACTGTAAGAGGTGAACCAACACAGGATTGTGAGCGCCAATCAGAGAGAGACCTTGAGATTGAAAGAACTTCTTTATATTTTCTGGAGAATAAGGCGAGAGAAAGTTGCATTTACTCTGGCCCTGTTGACAGAACACAAAGGTTCCAAGGTGAGGTCAGAAATGCTGAGTGAGAGAAAGGAGAGTCTGAGCACTGAGTACAATTATTCAAGACAAAGTGTTATTTACTGTCAAGTTGGATTAGTTTGTGCCTCAGTAAACTTTAATTTAATAAAACCGCAGTTCGGTCTCGTTATATAAGACACGCAATCTTGGAATCGCAGCTTCAGTGTTACTTCAAAACAAACTGGTTGACTGTTATGGGTTAATCTTCCTCTTAACTGAACTGAGGGTGTGTGGTGGTGGTTTTGTTATTTCTGTTTTCAGTTATATTTGCTGAAGGATTTCCTCTGTTGCCAGGGTAACAATCTGACTGATCTCAGTACCAGAGACAGGTGCGAGCACCAACTGGTGGAGAGAAATTGGATGGGTGGGGGCCAGGCGAGGGGATCAGCGTGTGAGGGGCGGGATTCTGGAGATAGACAGAAGCAATCAGATATACAAGGCAGCAGGAGAGGGAGACCAGGGCAATCCGAGACAGACAGGAGTAAAGGAGCAAAGGAAAAACAAAGAGGTGGGGAGAGATGCACTAATGCAGACAGGCAAGGAAGTTAGAAACTGTCATAGCCAATACTCTTGAGACCAAGCAACATCCTGGTAAACCAAAGCTTCCATATCCTTCGGGAAGTGTGGCGACCAGAACTGCATGCAATAGTCCAAGTGCGGCCTAACCAAGGTTTTATATAGCTGCAACATGATATGCTAACGCTTATACTTAATGCCCTGGCCATATGCCTTCTTAATCACCTTGGCCACCTGTATTGCCACTTTTAGGGAACTGTGGACCTGCACACCCAGATCCCTCTGTATCTTAATGTTCCAATGAGTTCTGCCATTTAAAGTACAATTCACACGTAAATCTGATCCTCCAAAATGCATTACCTCGCATTTGTCCAGATTAAAATCCATCTGCCATTTCTGTGCCCGAGTCTCCAATCTATCTACATCCCGTTGTAAACTCAGCACTTTTAGCATCTCCACCAACCTTTGTGTCACCCAAAGACTTACTAATCAGACCACCAACGTTTTCCTCCAAACAAAATAGGTCCGGCACTGATCCATGCAGAACACTACTCGCTACAAATCACCATTCTGAAAATATTCCCTTCCACTGCTGCTCTCTGGGGCAAATTTTCCCATTCTGCCGACCACGAGAATTGGAATGCTGAGGGGTGGCCCATGGAAAGGTCCACTGACCTCAGGTTGGATTTTACGGTTTTGGGGCAAGCACGGCCGCAACATCCTGCCCCGTCTTCTATTACCAAACCAATTCTGTTTCCATCTCGCCAGCTCACCCCGAATCCCTTGCGATTTCCGTTTTTGTACCAGTCTGCCATGTGGGATCTTGTCAAACGCCTTACTGCAATCCATATAAACTACATCCACAGCCTTCCCTCATCAATTATCTTTGTCACGTCAAGTTGTTGAGACATGACTTTCCCCCAACAAAACCATGCTGCCTGACACAAGCTAGTCAATTTCTTCCAAATGTGCATGTATCCTGTCCTTTAATATCTTCACCAAAAGCTTCCCCACCACAGACGTTTGGCTCACCAGCCTTTGATTTCCTGGATTATCCCTGATTTCTTTCTCAAACGAGGGATCAACAATGGCTATTCTTCAGTCCTCTGGAACCTGGCCTGTGGTTAAAGAGGATGTGAAGATATCTTTCTACTCGCCTCTTTGTTACCTCCCACAGTATACTGGGGACGATCCCATCTGTCCCCGGGGACTTGTCTACCTTACTGCAATTTAGGACACCAATCACCATCTCCTTTGATTATATTGATATTCTCCAGAGCATTCACACACCCATGC
This sequence comes from Mustelus asterias, assembly GCF_964213995.1. Lineage (NCBI taxonomy): Eukaryota > Metazoa > Chordata > Chondrichthyes > Carcharhiniformes > Triakidae > Mustelus > Mustelus asterias. Next base: position 257,250 of record NW_027590219.1, read on the forward strand.
TTGGCCTCAACATCCTTCATGCCCATCTCCTTGATGAATCCCAATACAAAGTACTCTTCAAGGATCTCACCGCCTTCCTGTGGCTCCATGCATAACTTCCCTCCATTGTCCTTGAGTGGGCCTATTCTTTCTTGGGCTATCCTCTTGCTCCGAATATATGCATACAAGCCTTGGGATTCTCCTTCACCCTGTTTGCTAAAAACATTTCATGGGCCCTTTTAGTCCACCTAATTCAGCGTTTAAATTCCTTACTATTTTCTCTCTGTTCCTCAAGGGCTTTGTCAGTTTTTTTAGTTGCCGAGACCTATGTTTTCTTTTTGACTAAGTTTCCAATTTTCCTTTCCATCTATGGTTCCCGAATTCTGCCATTTCTGTTGTTCATTTTTCCTGATGATGCATGTCCTGCACTTCAATCAACTGGCTTTTAATCACCTCCCACGTTCCAGACGTGGATTTGCCCTCAAATAGCCGCTCCCAGTCCGCATTCCCCAGTTCCTGTCTAATTTGTATGTATTTGGCCCTAGTCCAATGTAGCACCCTGAACCAAGGGTTTTTTTTAAATACTTTTCCAATTCAATCAAATCAAATAATATTACTCTTGTCCTTATCCATTACTACCCGAAATCTTATGGAATCATGGAATCCTTTGCTCCTGTCTGTTCTGAGCTTTCCAGGTTATGTGTAACTGAGTTTTTTTTTTATACTTTTCCAATTCAATCAAATCAAATCCAATTCAGAGTCTCAACAAGTTGAGACATTTAGATCCAGGCTGACAAGACAGGGCGACCAAACCACACTGTCCTGGGCCTGATCTACATGAGCCAAGCTGATTGGAGAAGGGGGAGATTCCTCCTCCAAGACTTGAGCTCATTTGCATCTTAGTCAAAAGGCCGAGATGCCGCTTTTAAAAATTGCTTCATATGAAACATATGAAGCTTCAATGTAACCTAATGACCTCAAACAAGTGCAGCATCCAATCCATACTACACTTGATCTTAGCCAAAAGGCCGAGAAGCGATAGAAGTAACTGACTGATGCTTTTTCAAATTCGAATTTCCTTGCTCCGCCTTCGACTTGCTCTTCACACTCTTGCAGTTCTTAGCTAAACACCCCTTTTTGTTGCAGTGGTGACAAACAGCATCAATAAATTTACAATGATCCACATAGTGTGTCCCTCGACACCTGAAACATTGCATTGATTTCACCTTTCAGCTTGCTGCCTCTTTCTTTGCTTGATGCAGTGCACCCTCCTGCTCACCAACATTGGTCTTCTGAATATCTTTTGCATTGCAGCCATTTCCATGCCCTGTGAAATTTCAAGGGCCCTCTTGAAAGTCAATGTGGCTTCACCCAGTAACTGATGCTGGCTGGGTGTGGGCGAAGCCGGGTCATTGGGGTTGATGAGGAACTAATCCTGATCTGTTCAGATGACTTGATGTGGATTACAGAGGGAGCCTCACGAGAATTATATTGTAAATTTAGTGTTAAATTGAAGAGACTCGTAATGGAGAATGAATTTGTGCTTTGGGATTTGTTTTTCACAAAATCAGACACTGGAAGTACGAGTTGTTGTGTGAGAGTATGAGTGAAACAGGTAACTGCAGTTTTCATTGTTTGTTTCAAAACTTGGTTTTAAATTATTGCTGTTGAATAACTTCAAATTCTAATTTGAAGAAATTAAGTGACTGAATCACTTTTCCATTTCCATATTGGAGAAAGGAGAGGACATCAACAAAGTTTGATTAGGTGCACAGGTATAGGGTCACATACACTGCCCCATTCACACAAGTGGAGAATATGGAGCCACGTGCATTTCTATAGCATCTTTAACGTAGCTAAACGTCCCAAGACACTCAACAAGAGAAAAATTCAGTGGGAAAACAAAGACATCAGACATTCGATGGAGTAGCTGGGCAGGTGACTAATTTTAGTCAGATTGTTAATCTTTTTAAGCTGAATCTGAGGAGAGGGAAAAGTAAAGCAGCCGAGAGGCTTAGAGAGGGAATTCCAGAGCTCAGGACTTGGCCTGAATTGTGGACAAATTATCCTCAAGATAGACAACCTGTCAGATTGGGCAAGGTGGAGATGTCGCTGGCTTCTAGAGCTGCTGTAGGTTACATGAATAGGAAGAGAGAGCCATGGAGAGATTGAAAAGCTAGTTTGAGCATTTTAAAATTAAGGTGCTGTGAGCCAGTGTGAGTTGGTGAACACAGGTGAATGAACTGAGACTTGGTGTGAGTTGGTTTTGATTTAGGAAGCAGAGTTTCAGAGCAGTGAGAATGTAGAGCTTGATATCAGCAGCTTGCATGTGGAACCTGCTGCCAGGTTATCGAGGGGCAGCATGTTGATGAGAAATTGAAGAGGGCCAATGATAGAGATAATGGTGTGGGAGAGACCAATGTCACCGATTTTCTGATTTACAGGAACAGATAATTGAACCAAGAGCCTTTGATGTATTCCCACTCAGCTGGAGCACAGGAGGCAGGAGTTGGAGAAGGATGACATGGTCAAGCATGTTAAAGGCTGCAGACGGGTGAATGAAGATATTTCATTGACTTTTGTCAGAGTTGGATAGGATAGTATTTGTGATTTTAAGAGCAGTGGCAGGGTGCAAACTTGACTACATGATGCTCCTGCAAACATGGTCACGGATTTGGGAGGTAACAACATGTTCAATGACTTTGGAGAGGGAAGTGGAAACTGGAAATGGGGCAGAGGATTGCAAGGGTGAAGGCTGAATTTTTCAAGGGACCTGATGAGGTATTTTATGAAACCGCTGTCACAAATATCGCGGTAACACGTGTGCAATTGTAATATTCTGAAATATATCTTGCATCAGTGAAAACCTCAATGCTCTGCTTCTGATTTTAATGTTTACACCTGATCCTGACATTGATATTATCCTCACGACAGAGTCTCAGATTCAGAGAACATCTGTCAATATCATGGCTGAAGGTTCAAATAGGGGAAAATATCCAACATCTTCAACAAGAATGAGCATGGACACAGGTAGGATCACAAAACCATACAAATATAATTTGTCCTGTCTGCCGCTCACACAGGAAGAGGGAACAGGACAGGGACAGAGTAGAAAGTTGGAGTGAGTGACCATCCAGAGCGGGTTTAACCAAGGTTCGGCCGGGGGCCGGGTGTGACCTGTGAAGCTCCTCTCCGCGGCCCCGGAGGTAGTTTTCAAATTGTCAAACAGCTGAGTTCCAATTCAAGATTCTGCTTGGAGCTGCTCCTCCAATCAGAGGTTGTTTCTCTCCCCCGTTGCTGCTGATTGGCCGACTTGTGAGTGTGCATGGGAGAAACAATCCATGATTGGTGGTGCAGTGAACAGTGTGCTGAAGGCTGGTGTGAGAAAGAATCAATGGTATCTCTGGGTGGGGCAAACTGCAGTGGGGCTGGAGGCCGATGGGAGGGAGCAGACGTGGCAGGGCCAGAGTGGGTGAAGTCTTGGCAGGTCAGTCGGGTAAAATCGAATCAGGGCCAAAGATGGAATGTTTGTCATTTTCGTGAGACCATGGGACCATTTTACAGGTGACTAAAGGGACATGTGAATGAGTGAGGTTGTGTGGGAGAAAGAGTGACCATGTGTCTGTGTGGGGTGGTGAGAGTGAGAAAGAAAATTTGAGACTGGACGTATGCATTCACACTCATCCTCACCCACTCCACATCACACGAGGGCACTGCCTCAGAGGGTGGGAGATTGCGCGCCATGACTTAAATGTCTCTAAGTGAGTTCCATGTATGGAAAAGGGAGAAAATCTGTGGTGATGGGCGACGGTCGCTCTGTGTCTCAGTTGGGGGGGGGTAGAAGTTTGCTCTGTGTCACAGTGGGTGAGGGTAGCTCTGTCTCTCAGGGAAGGGGTGGTTCTCTGTCTCAGTGGGGGGAGGGCTCTCTGTGTCTCAGTGGGGTGGGGGTCCGAGGGGTCTTTTTCTTTTTTATCATTTTGTTCTTACATCGGGATGTCAATATTTTGAGAGCTGGTTCTCTGGGAGCCGCCTCCTGTTTTGCTTTGCTAATTGTCAAAACATCTGGCATGAAAATCCGACAGTGCAGCTGGTGGTCTATATCCCACTTTTCCAGCTGAGTTCACAGACAAAATAAATCAGGATCTTCCACTTGTTATCTTTCTGAAATTCGGCCTCTTGAGTGATTGAAAAATGCATATATGGCCCCTGAGGTGTAAAGGTGAACAAGCCTGATCTAGAGTGAGATCACAGTCACAGATTGAGGGAGCTCCGGCGTACTCAAACTGTCCAATCGACAACTGGAATTGGGCCTCGTAAGGTTGACAAAAAGTGACTCGAGCAAAGTATTCCTGTGTAACAGTGTGACATCTGGGCCACAGAAATAGGAGAGTGATAGTGGTCGGAGTATCTGTTGTCAGGGGAATAGACAGATTGTTCTACAGCCCTGGCACAACACAAATGTCAGTTACTTCCTTTGTACCAGAGGAAAGAATATCCTGGAACTGGTGGGATCATCTTTGAGAAGGAGGAAAGACCAGAAAAGATCCATGTTTAGAAGTAGTGACACAGTTGGAAGGATGTTCATCGAGGGGCTGTTAAAGCTGAAGCACTGGAGTGAAAACAAACAAGGCATGAGTTTGTGATATCTGAATTGTTCTGTGCTGGGTCAGGTAAGGAGGGAAATAAGAACATAGAAAGCTGGTCAATGTGAAACTGCAAGGCTGGATCAGGAGTGGAGTTTCTCACTCTCGGCTTCAGAAGGAAAGGGCCCTAACGTCCGTACCATGAACCCATCAACGACAATGGAAAGATATGTCAAAAGGTGAGAACAAACAGTTCTTACAAACAGATGAAATAGGAGCAGAAGTCGGCCATTTGGCCCCTTCACTGCTTCAGTCATTCAATCGGATCATCACTGATACATTTGTGTTTCGAAATCAACGTTCCTGTCTATCCCCAACAACCTTTGATTTGCTTGCCTAACAAGAATTGATCTACCTCCATCTTAAAATATTCAGTGACCATGCCTCTGATCCCTTCTGAGACAGAGCGTTCCAGAAAAGTACAGCCCTTTGAAAGGAAAACAATTCTTATCATCTCTGACCTAAAAAGGCAACTCCAAGTTTTGAAATAGTGTCCCCGAGTTCTAGACTTACACACAAGAGGAAGCATCCTTTCCATGTCCTCCTTGTCAATGCCGGATTTTATAGGCTTCAATCAAGTCACCGCTCACTTTCCCAGACTTTGGAGGAAACAAGCCGAGTCTGTCTCACGTTTCCTCATCAGACAACCCACTTTTTCTGGGTGACAGCTGAGTTAACTTCCTCTCAATAGCATCTCATGCACGAATATCTTTGTTAAATAATGAGCTCATTAACTGGGCACAATATCCAACAAATCATAGAGGTTTACAGCATGGAAACAGGCCCTTTGGCCCAACTTGTCCATGCCGCCCTTCTATAACCAGTAAGCTAGTCCCAATTGCTTGCGTTTGGCCCATATCCTTCGATATCCATCTTACCCATGGAACTGTCTGAATGCTTTTTAAAAGGCAAAATTGTACTTGCCTCTCGTACCACCTCTGGCAGCTTGTCCCAGACACTCACCACCCTGTGTGGAAAAAATTGCCCCTCTGGACCCTTTTAACTCTCTCCCACCTCACCTTAAATCTATGCCCTCTGGTTTTAGATCCCCCCCACCCTACATTTGAGAAACGATGTTGACTATCTACCACATCTATGCCCCTCATTATTTTATAGACCTCTTTAAGATCACCCCTAAGCTTCCTATGCTCCAGGGAAAAATGTCCTAGTCTATCTTGCCTCTCCTTATAACTCAAACCATCGAGTCCCGGTAGCATCCTAGTAAATCTTTTCTGCACTCTTTCCAGTTTAATACTATCCTTTCTGTAATAGGGTGACTAGAACTGTACACAGTATTCCAAGTGTGGCCTTAACAATGTATTGTACAACTTCAACAAGATGTCCCAACTCCTGTCTTCAATGTTCTGACCGTTCTGGCCAATGAAACCAAGCATTCGGAATGCCTTCACCACTCTGTCCACCTGTGATTCCACTTTCAAGGAGCTATGAACCTGTACCCTGAGATCCCTTTGTTCTATAACTCTCCCCAACACCCTACCATTAGCTGAGTAAGTCCTGCCATGGTTCGATCTCCCACAATTCATCATCCCGCATTTATCTAAATTGAACTCCATCTGCTATTCGACAGCCGTTTGAGATGTGGTCTTCCCAAAGCCCTGTAAAACTGAAGCATAACATCCTTTTATCTTCAAGTCCCCTCAAAATAAAGGACAAGATTCCATTAACCTTCTTAATTACTTGCTGTACCTGCAAATCTCATGCACTAGAAAACCCAAATCCAAATGCATCAGAATTCTGCAGCCATTCTCCTGTTTAGTAATACTGTTTCTTTTATTCTTCCTGCCAAAGGAAGGATGTTCATCGAGGGGCTGTTAAAGCTGAAGCACTGGAGTGAAAAAAAACAAGGCATGAGTTTGTGATATCTGAATTGTTCTGTGCTGGGTCAGGTAAGGAGGGAAATAAGGACATAGAAAGCTGGTCAATGTGAAACTGCAAGGCTGGATCAGGAGTGGAGTTTCTCACTCTCGGCTTCAGAAGGAAAGGGCCCTAACGTCCGTACCATGAACCCAAACAGATTCACATTCTCCCACATAATACTCCATCTGTCAGTTTTACGCACCCATGTACAACCTCTTTATATCCTCTTCACAATAACCTTTTCGACTGATCTTTGTGTCATCTGTAAATTTAACCTTGATGCCTTTGCTTCTCTCATCTATTTCATTCATAAAAATTGTAACAAATTGATGCTGCAGCATCGACACTTGCAGCATTCCACTCGTCCGAGCCTGCCAGTCAGATAAAGCACCCATTCATAAATACTCTGTTGTCTACCAGCCAGCCAATCGTCTATCAGTGCTCTGATGTTACTCCCTCCACTGCGATCTTTTATTTTCCACTTTGATGTGGCACCTCATCAGATGGCCTCTGGAATCCAAATACAGCATGTCTACGGGCTTCTCTTTATACATAGGGTCATTGATCCTTCAAAGAACACCAATAAATTAGTTAAGCACGATTTCCCTTTCCATGCTGACTCTTTCAGATTTCCTTGAGTTTCTCTGACTGTCCAGGTATGACCTTCTTAATGATCAATTTGAATGCCTTGCTTGTGATAGATTTCAAAATAACTGGCCTAAAGTATCCTGTTTTTTTACCTCCATCCCTTATTGAATACAGAGGTTAAATTTCATAGAAATCACAGAAACCCTACAGCACAGAAGGAGGCCATTTGGCCCATCGAGTCTGCACCAACAACAACCCCACCCAGGCCCTATCCCCGTAACCCCACAAATTTACCCCACTAATCCCTCTAATGTATGCATCCTGGGATACTGGGCAATTTAGCATGGCCAATGCACCTAACCCGCACACCTTTGGACTGAGAGGGGAAACCGGAGCACCTGTAGGAAACCCACGCAGACACGGGAAGAACGTGCAAACTCCACAGACAGTGACCCGAGGCCGGAATTGAACCCAGGTCCCTGGCGCTGTGAGGCAACAGCGCTAACCACTGTGCCACCATGCTGCCCAGATGTCAGGTTCATCGGGTTTCAGCCTGATGGAACCATTTCAGAAACTAGGGAATTTTAGAAAATTAACATCAATGCATCCAGTACCTCATTAGCTACCTCTTTAAGATCCTAGTATGAATGCCATCACGATCTGGAGATCTGTCAGCTGACACTTTAGTAGTTTGTTCAGTACCTTCTCATGATTGCAACTTCATCAAGTTCCTCTTTCCTAATAGCTGTCCTACAGCAATCACTGAATGCTTTTGTATCCTCGAGTGTCGGCAGCAGCCAATTATTTGTTCACTTCATCCGCTAGTTCATTATTATCTGCTATGCTCTCCCCATTGTCACTTTCCACATGACCAGCACCAACTGTACCTGCTCTCTTCCTGTTTGAATACTTGTAAAAACCCCTGCTATCAACTTTTACCATTTTTATTTGCCATCTGTTTATTTAAGTGGGGAACACAAGTCTCAGACCCATTCTTCTGCCTCAACCTGGCACTTGGTAGGCAACATTTTTTGCACTCTTGCTCTTTACTGCAGTGAACAGTGTCAGTCCCCCTCACTATATTCTTTTGGAACAAAGTGTCCAGCTATTTCTCTCTCAGCCTGATGTTGCACAGTGTCTTCAGTTCAGCTTCCAGATCAGTAATCCTGACCTGGATTTCCTCCAGCTGCTTACACTTTCTGCAGGCGTGTTTGTCTGGAAACGCCTTGGTGTCCAAAAGCTCCCACATTTCCACAGCTGCAACATAGCACCAATGCTGCCATTGGTACTTATGTTAATTAGTTAACTTAAATTGATTGCTCATTTAATTAACTTAGAATCATTGCTGTGTAAAACACACCTCTTTCCCCCATGCACTGAAATCCCACTTGAAGCTAATTTGCTGCTCTCGATCTCCGTCTTACTCTGCCGTAGTTACCTGTTCCTCACACGCCTTTTACAAAATACAAAGTTATCATAGATACTGTTACCTGGAAAGAACAGCAAGGAGTGAAGAAAACATATTTCAAGAGCATGGAAGGAAACTTGCAAGTGATATTAAATCAACACAAACATTTTTTTCACTTACATTTGGGAACAGACGGTGATCAGTAAGAATGTAGACCCTGTGAAACTGATAATAGTGATAGTCAGTGAAAATATGGAAATGGGACTGTGTCAAATAATTACTTTGCATCAGAATTTACAGTAAATTAGAGAACAACGTGCCCGACATCTCCAGGAAACTAATGTTGAATCAAGGATAGGGTTCATTCCAGCATTTTAAAGGAGGTGAGGCATTTTTCTCAGATTCATTATAAAGATTTGAGCCTTGTTGGTGAGGCCAGCATTTATTACCCATCTTATCTTCCCTTGAAAGGTGGTGATGAGCTGCCGCTGCCTTGAAACTCTGCAGTCCCTGTGGTGCAGTTACACCCACAGTATATTAGGAAGGGAGTCCTGGCATTTTGACCCAATGACAACGATAGAGGTGGGATATAATTCCAAGTCAGGATGGGAAGGAGGAGAACTTTCATGTGGTCGTGTTCCCATATATCTGCCACCCTGCTAGGTCATAGAGGTCATGGATTTGGAAGTTGCTCTAGTGGTTGCCATCAAGCATGTTATTTTGTTGTTGGAAGTGTTGAGCTTATTGCATGTCATTGGAGCTTGTTTCTTCTGGGCCAGAGATGAATATTCCATCACTTTACTGACTTGTGCATTTTTAACAGGGAACAGGCTTTGGGGAATCAGGAAATGAGAAATATCTGCTGCAGAATTCCGAGCCTCTGACCTGCCCTTGTAGCCACAGAATTTATATTGCTTGTCAAGTTCAGTTTTCTCTTAATGGTAACCCAGGGAATATTGTCAGTGCAAGATTGAGTGATAGTCATTTTGTTGAATGTCATGAGGAGGCGATTAGATTATCTGTTGTTGGCAATGCTCATTGTGTGGGAGTTGCCTGGTGTTAATGTTACCTGCCACTTATCTGCCCATGCCTGGGTACAGTCTTGTTCGTGTTGTATCGGGAAATGGACTGCTTCAGTATTTAAACAGTCATGAATGGAACTCAACGTTGTGCAATCATCAGACCACATCCCCATTCCTGACCTTATGATGAAAAGGAGATCATTGATGAAGGTGATTGCAAGAGTTCTGCAGTGAGGTGCTGGGCCCAATGTCCTGGAGTAAAGATGATTCACCTCCAACCTCCACAATAATCTTCCTCTTTGCTCGGTGCGACTGCAGCCAGTGGAGAGATTTCTCTGATTCTCACTGGTTTCAATTCTACCAGGACATCCGAATGCCAGAATCAGTCAAATATTCCCTTGATGTCAAAGGCAGCTACCGCCCCCCCACCGCCGCCCCCCCCCCCCCCCCCCGCGCCCCACCCCCGCCCCATCCCCCAACATCTAGCATCATTTACAGATGAGAGTTCTTGTAAAGGTTTCTTCTGATTTCACTACTGAAAGGTGAAACTTAGAATTTTTTACCAAGTCATCTCATCCTAGAGGTGATACAGTGGCCCACAGTCCCCCACTCAGGCTGAAAATTTGTGTCTAACTTCGCATGACGAGGAATTTTCTGAACAAAATAAGCACCATAGGACTGAACAGCAAGACTTAAGCTGCCATCAGGAAGGATCTCCTGCCTCTGCTATGCCAGCTGATCAAATGGCAAGGAATGATGATCTCAAGGAATGATGTATTTAAGCCGTGAGTCCCTGGGTTGTCTGCTACTGGGATGCTTGTTGTCCTGTAATTTTGTGCTTCAAATTCTGCACATGCACTGTGTGTATTAGCACAGGCACAGCCTTTCTGTCTCTGACCCATCTGGAGCGACCCACCCCACACTCCCTCAACCCTGTCCCCCTGCCCCAGCACTTACAGGACTGTCAGCCCCTCCCCAAGTGTGTGTTATTTCCTTACCTCATAGTTGGTCACTGTGAGTTTGACCAGAAGCAGACCTTGATCAGCCAGATAGATATAGCAGCAACAACAACAGGTCAGACATGGGGCATTCTGTGGACAGTAAGTCAACAACTGTCTCCCCAAAGTTCACAAACTACAAGGCACAAATGGAAGATTTGCAACTCGCTTGATGACTGTGACTCCAGAGCACTCGCAGCTCGGTACTGCCCAGGACATGATAGCCCAATTGAACAGAGGCTCATCCAGCACCTCACTCCCTTAGCCTCCAATGCACAGATATAGCAATATGCATCATTTACAGGATGCACTGCAGCAACTCACCAAGGCTCCTTCAACATTTCCAAATCAATGACCTCTGCCAGCCTTGAAGGACAAGGGCAGCAGCTATGTGGGAAGATTGCAATTTGAAAGTTTCCCTCCAATCCACAAACCATCCTTACTTGAAATTACATTTCCATACCTTCGCTGTCACTGAATAACAGTCCTGGCATTACCTTCCTTGAAGCACGGAGTGTACATTGCAGCGGTTCAAGACGGTGTCTCACCAGCTTTCCAATGGTAATAAAGGATAGAAAACAAATTCAGGCCTGACCAGCAACCCCCACATCCAATGATGAACAATGTTTTAAAAATGATGATTTTTATACTTGGAATTGACAGCCTCCTTTAACAATGGATGTTCATGGATTTGGGGCTAAGTTTGTTCCGGGGGAAGGTCAACTATGCTTTCACTGAGTGTTTCTGTATTCCCAGAAGGTGTTTGATACTACGGTTCACAGGGGGCTTCAGTTGCTTCTTGTAAATTGAAGTGTAACAACATCGAAATTCATTGAATGTTTATTTTTCTCCATTTGTGTTTACAGATCCAAAATCACTCAGTTCCTGACAAATTGTGATGATTGCCAGTTGTTCCGATTGACAAAATTCGACCAGGACAGACTAGAGCCGGCGATTGAAGGAGGAGTGGATAGAGTCAGCTTATTGTTAACATTCGAGTGGATTTTCAATAGACAGGAACATCGGGTAAGTGGGAGGAACACAGAATGCATTACTTCTATCAGTCCAGAACTTTCAGGATACATAGACAAATGATGGGCGAAGAGCTGATTCTGTCCAGATCATGTTCTAGCAAACAAGTAATCACATACTACACTGATAATGGAGGTATTGACGAATAAAATTCCTGTTTTTAGTCGACACCAGACCCAGGCATGAGGAGAGAGAATCCTCAGAGATTGGGAATTTTGAGACCTGTAAATCCTTTTGGGTACTTCACAACAAGCTGCACTCACCATGCATGGGCACAGCAGCATATTGGTATTTTACTGGATATTCAAACTGGAGATCTGGTCTCAAGATCCAGAAATCCAAGAGAGAGTGCTTGTCTAAACCAGGTGTTAAAGGACCCTTTGTGAAATCGGAGCTGTAAAACACCATGAAACATGCTTTGATCTCACTGTGGCAGTCTGTACATTAAATAACATTTGATTTTCGTCAAAAACAATTTGTTTCGCGAAGGCCCTTTATAGAGTCATAGAGGTTTGCAGGATGGAAACAGGCCCTTTGGCCCAACTTGTCCATGCTGCCCCTTTTTTAACCCCGAAGCTAGTCCCAAGTGCCCGCATTTGGCCCATATTGCTCTATACCCATCTCATCCATGTAACTGTCCAAACACTTTTTAAAAGACAAAATTGTACCCACCTCTGCTGCTCCCTCTGGCAGCTTGTTCCAGACACTCACCACCCTCTGTGAAAAACATGCTCCTGTCCACCCTTTTGTATCTCTCCCTTCTCACCTTAAAACTATGCCCTCTAGTTTAGACTCCCCTACCTTTGGGAAAAATATTGACTCTCAAGCTGATCTATATCCCTCATTATTTTTATAGACCTTTATAAGATCACCCCTAAGCCTCCTATGCTCCAGAGAAAAAAGTCCCAGTCTATCCAGCCTCTCCTTATAACTCAAACCATCAAGTTCCAGTCGCATCCTAGTAAATCTTTTCTGCGCTCTTTTTCTAATTAAATAATTTCCTGTCTATAATAGGGTGACCAGAACTGTACACGGTATTAGAAGTGTGGCCTTACCAATATCTTGAACAATTTCAACAAGGCGTCCCAATTCCTGAATTCAATGTTCTCACCAATTAAACCAAGCATGCCGAATGACTTCTTCAACACTTTGTCCACCTCTGACTCCACTTTCAAGGAGCTATGAACCTGTGCCCCTCAATCTCTTTGTTCTATAACTCTCCCCAATGCCCTGCCATTAACTAAGTCCTGCCCCGGTTCGATCTACCAAAATGCATCACCTTGGCATTTATCTAAATTAAACTCCATCTGCCATTCGTCAGTCCACTAGCCCAATTGATCAAGATCCCGTTGCAATCCTAGATAACCTGCTTCACTTTCCACTATGCCACCAATCTTGGTGTCATCTACAAACTTCCTAACCATGCCTACTAAATTCTCATCCAAATCATTAATATCAATGGCAAATAACAGTGGACCCAGCACCGATCCTTGAGGTCACAGGCCTCCAGTTTGAAAAACAACCCTCTACAACCACCCTCTTCTGTCATCAAGCCAATTTTGTGAGGCTACCTCACCCTGGATCCCGTGAGATTTAACCTTATGCAGCAACTTACCATGTGGTACCTTGTCAAATCTTTGCTAAAAGTCCATGTAGACAACATCAACTGCACTGTCCTCATCTACCCAACAGCCCAAGGGAAGTGGAAGAATGGATATGTCAGGAGATACTGGATAGGTGCAGGAACAATAGGGTTGTTGTAGTGGGAGACTTCAATTTCCCTGGTATAGACTGGAAATCGCTGAGGGCAGGGACTCTGGATGGGGAGGAATTTGTAAAATGTGTACAGGAGGGTTCGTTGGAACAATATGTAGACAGCCCGACTAGAGAGGGGGCTATACTGGACCTGGTACTGGGGAATGAGCCCGGTCAGGTCTTCAAAGTTTTGGTAGGGGAACATGTGGCAAATAGTGACCACAATTCTGTTAGCTTTAGGATAGTGATGGAAAAGGATGTGTGGTGTCCCAAGGGTAAGGTGTTGGATTGGGGGAAGGCTAACTTTATTGGGATCAGGCAGAAATTGGCAGCTCTTGATTGGGAGAGGCTGTTTGAGGGTAAATCCACATCTGGTATGTGGCAGTCTTTTAAGGAACGGCTGTTAGGGCTACAGGACAAGCATGTGCCTGTAAAAAAGAAGGATAGGAAGGGTAGGATTAGAGAACCGTGGATAACCAGGGAAATTGAGGGACTGGTCAAAAAGAAAAGAGAGGCGTATGTTAGGTTCAAGCAGCTAAAAACGGAGGGAGCTCTGGAGTACAAAGAAAGTAGGAAAGTACTCAAACGGGGAATTAGAAGAGCAAAAAGGGGTCACGAAATGTTCTTGGCAGACAGGATTAAGGAGAATCCCAAGGCATTTTATTCATACGTTAGGAACAAAAGGGTTGTTAGGGAAAAAATCGGACCTCTCAGGGACAATAGTGGGGACTTATGCTTGGAGCCCAAAGAAGTAGGGGAGATCCTAAATGAATACTTTGCGTCGGTATTCACAAAGGAGAGGGATGTGTTGACTGGGAGTGTCTCTGAGGGGAGTGTTGAACCGTTGGAGAAAATCTCCATTACAAAGGAGGAAGTGTTAGGTTTGTTAGAGAATATAAAGACTGACAAATCCCCAGGGCCTGATGGAATCTATCCAAGGCTGCACAGGGAGACGAGAGGTGAAATCGTTGGGCCTCTGACGCAAATCTTTGTCTCGTCACTGGACGCAGGTGAGGTCCCAGAGGATTGGAGGATAGCCAATGTGGTCCCGTTATTTAAGAAGGGTAGGAAGGATAACCCGGGTAATTATAGGCCGGTGAGCTTGACGTCCGTGGTGGGGAAGTTGTTGGAGAAGATTCTTAGAGATAGGATGTATGCGCATTTAGAAAGGAATAAACTCATTAACGATAGTCAGCATGGTTTTGTGAGAGGGAGGTCATGCCTCACTAACCTGGTGGTGTTTTTTGAAGAAGTGACCAACATGGTTGACGAAGGAAGGGCTGTGGATGTTGTCTATATGGACTTTAGTAAAGCGTTTGACAAAGTCCCTCATGGTAGGCTAGTGAAAAAGGTTGGATCTCATGGGATAAAGGGGAAGGTGGCTAGATGGGTGGAGAACTGGCTTGGTCATAGAAGACAGAGGGTGGTAGTGGAAGGGTCTTTTTCCGGCTGGAGGCCTGTGACTAGTGGTGTACCGCAGGGCTCTGTATTGGGACTTCTGCTTTTTGTGATTTATATAAATGATCTGGAAGAAGGAATAACTGGGGTGATCAGTAAGTTTGCGGACGACACAAAACTGGCAGGACTTGCAGATAGTGAGGAACATTGTCAGAGGCTACAGATGGATATAGATAGGCTGGAAATTTGGGCAAAGAAATGGCAGATGGTGTTCAATCCTGATAAATGCGAAGTGATGCATTTTGGTGGGAATAATGTAGGGAGGAGCTAGACGATAAATGGAAGAACCATAAAGGGTGTAGAGACGCAGAGGGACCTGGGTGTGCAAGTCCACAGATCTTTGAAGGTGACGTCACAGGTGGAGAAGGTGGTGAAGAAGGCATATGGCATGCTTGCCTTTATAGGACGGGGCATAGAGTATAAAAGTTGGGGTCTGATGTTGCAGATGTATAGAACGTTGGTTCGGCCGCATTTGGAGTACTGCGTCCAGTTCTGGTCGCCACACTACCAGAAGGACGTGGAGGCTTTGGAGAGAGTACAGAGGAGGTTTACCAGGATGTTGCCTGGTATGGAGGGGCTTGGCTATGAGGAGAGATTGGGGAAACTGGGGTTGTTCTCCTTGGAAAGACGGAGGATGAGGGGAGACTTAATAGAGGTGTATAAAATTATGAAAGGCATAGATAGGGTGAACCGTGGGAAGCTTTTCCCCGGGTCGGTGGTGACGTTCACGAGGGGTCATAGGTTCAAGGTGAAGGGGGGGAGGTTTAACACAGATATCAGAAGGACATATTTTACACAGAGGGTCGTGGGGGCCTGGAATGGGTTGCCGGGCAAGGTGGTGGAGGCGGACACACTGGGAACGTTTAAGACTTATCTAGACAGCTATATGAACGGAGTGGGAATGGAGGGATACAAAAGAGTGGTCTAGTTTGGACCAGGGAGCGGCGCGGGCTAATTGTTCTTTGTTTCTCGTTTCAAGGCTTCATTCTATGATCATCTTGCTGGTGCCAGTACAGAGCGAGACTGCGGATAGTTGGGAACCTGTCTCGGGGGCAGGGAATTCATATGGTGTTCGTGGAAGTGGAAATGAATAGGGTTGGGAAGCATTTTCCGATCAGGGCCAGTGTGATCTCCTGGACTCGTTTCGATCGCCTCAGGGGGTCGGAGAGGAATTTCCCAGATTTTTTTTTCCCCATATTGGCCCTGGGGTTTTCACTCTGGGTTTTCGCCTCTCCCTGGAGATCCCATGGTCTGGAATGGCGGGGTAGGGGTGAGTTAATAGGTTGTGATGAACAAAGCATCACAGCTGTGAGGGACAGCTCGGTGGAGAGGATATTAGTATGTAGACAGGCTGGAAAATTGGGCGGGGATCCTGGATTCAGGATTCAATCCTGGACCGGGGAGCGGCGCGGGCTTGGAGGGCCGAAGGGCCTGTTCCTGTGCTGTATTGTTCTTTGTTCTTTGTTCTTGAGATCGAAAAACTCAATCAAATTTGAGAGACATGATTTTCCACTCACAAAGCTATGCTGACTGTCCCTAATCAGTCATTGCATCTCTGAATGCCTGTCTATCCTGTCTCTCAAAATACCTTCTAACAACTTACCCACGACAGATGTGAGGCTCACCGGCCTGTAGTTCCCAGGCTTTTCCTTGCAACCCTTGTTCAACAAAGACACAACATTTGCCACCCTCCAATCTTCAGGCACCTCACCTGTGACTTTAGCTGAGGAAACCTGCTGTTCTGACTCGAGCTGGCCTTTATGTGGATCCAGACACACACAAGCATGGTTGACGATTCACTGCCCTCAGAAATGGTTGAGAATAAAAGGCAAAGCAGCTTAATTTCTTCAATCAAGAATGTCTTGGCAGCACAATTATTGACAGAACTTTCCAGTCTTGAAAGACTGATCATCCAGGCTGAGGATGTGCCAGATTCACTTGTCCATGGCCGTGTTGGTAAGACTCCGCACACAGTCTGTGTTGGAGATGAAGTAACTTCTTTCAACCCTTTAAACTGAAGAGTGGGAGTGGTGTTGTGTGATGCTCTGCCCTCGCCCAATGTGATTGATTTATCAGATGCAGCATTGCTTGTCACCACAGTCTATTTGATAATAGCATGGCACATCCATCACTGCACCATTAAAATCAAATCAGAGGCTTAGCACTGGTTCAATGAGTTGTGCAGATGAGTGTTACGACGGCCATAAAGGACATGGGAGATAGTCATTAGATATCCCCGTGGGCTTTTCGAAATACAAACTTCCTGCTTGAGTGGAAGCTTTAACCGGACAGCTATTGCAGGTCCTGGGATACAGACTTGCTTGCGGTAAGTCGTGGTTGCGGCTCTTCCTTTTGCTTTTCAATCAATGGTTTCTGGTCATGGGAAAGTGGATTTGGATGGCTCACTGCATTGGCGATGAGGAGTGAATAAAAAAACCTTTTTTTTCCTCTCTGTAAGCGACAGCCATCGGTCAAGAATCTTCTTTAGTAATGAAAAGCAATTGTGTTTCTTTTTGGGAAACCTGAACCCTATGATAACAGTGTGCAGAGTGCATGCATTACTACTGTCATGTTAGCAACATTGAAGGAGATGAAAAACAAATGTAATATTGTTGACAGCATGTGAGGCCCTGACATTCAGTGTGATTTAAAAAGTTTAAGCTTGCCGCGTGTCCCTGACTTCAACTTTTGATGAGCTAGTCGACCCAGGGAAAAAACCTTTGTGACCCGAAGCCCTCTGTTATACTCCAGAGATAGTGTTTCAACGTGGCCGAGAAACCTCTCGGGAACTTGTCACCCAGTTCTTGTCTGGATTATGAAAATTAGCAGAACGTTTGTGAAGTCATGCTGCCTCTCGATGAATTGTGGCGATATCGATTGGTATGTAGCATAAATAACCTAACTACCCAAAAGATGCTGTTGGCATAACTCAGTCTGGATTACAACAAATAATTCAAATAACCTTATCAGAACAATGCAGAAGAAGTGCTCTGGAGCTACAAGGGGCGTCAGGCAGGAAAGTCATCCAGCTAGGGAGAGTGTCATTGTGTAAACCAGGTGTTAAAGGATCCCTGGCAAGATCGGAGCTTTAAAACACCATGAAACAGTCAACGAAAGGCAATGATGACCCTAAGCGTGTTACAGAACATACACCAGCGAGTTGCGGGATGACAGACAATAAATTATTGCAAGTACTGCCAAAGGGTACAGCCAAAGTGAAATATTAGGAATAGGCAAAATGCGTGCTGCCAAGTGAAGAAACCATGGCCAATAGCTGACCGTATCATGCTGCTATTCCCTCTTCCAGAGTCAGGGATATACAACGGAATCACATCACCAAAACAAAGTTTGCCCTCGTAATTGCAGATTTATTGGTAAATGACGAACCCATAATGGACATTGGGTCCATCCCTAGTTGGTCTCCGTTATAGCAGAACAGGTACACAAAAACTTCGAACCTGGCATCCAACTCCTAAGTTTGGAAGACACAAAGGCCAGGCTAGCCACCAGCACATGGGAATCGTTACAAACAAAAAACACCACAGTGGTCTTGGTGACGTAAAGGCAGTAATCAACTCGCCCCCACACACAAGGATCAAGCTTCATGGGGAGAGATTGGCTCCAGAAGATCTGGCTGATGCGGTTGGAGATCTTCAGGCGAGGTGTTGGGTGACTGTACAAAGTCCAGTCGATGCCCTGGAAGTTTTCAAGAAGGCCTTGAAAAAGCAAAAGGGGCCAAGGCCAAGATCAGCATCGACCCCGATGCTAAACCTAGGGCAAGACCAGTTCCATACTCCATGCTGGAGAAATTGGAAACTGAACTGGGGTCTCTTGAAAGTTTAGATAGAATAAGGCCTGTGCAATTTGCAGAATGGGTCGTGGCTGTTTTTTAAACCCAGCAAATCATTTTGTCACAGGGATTATAAACTATCAGTGAGCCGGTTTTCCAAACTCGATAGGCACCCTTGCTCAGAATCAAAGATCTCTATGCTAACTCAACAGATGGCCAGATGTTCTCCAACTTGGACATGGGCCATGTCTATCTTCTTGGATGAGTCCTCCTAAAAATATGTGATGAGAAATCACCAGTGCAGCACGAAAGCACAGTGGTTAGCACTGCTGCTTCACAGCTCCAGGAACCTGGGTTTAATTCCTGGCTTGGGTCACTGTCTGTGTGGAGTTTGCACATTCTCCTCGTGTCTGTGTGGGTTTCCTCCGGGTGCTCCGGTTTCCTCCCACGGTCCAAAGATGTGCAGGTTAGGTTGATTGGCCATGCTGAAATTGCCCCTTAGTGCCCTGAGAGGGATTAGCGGGTAAATATGTAGGGATATGGGGGTAGGGCCTGGGTGGGATTGTGGTCGGTGCAGACACAATGGGCCAAATGGCCTCTCGCTGCACTGTAAGGTTTCTATGATTCTATGAAATGTGAACAAGGGACAATACAAGTAAACTCACTTGCCCGTCGATCTCATCAGCATGTCATTTTCCAATGAGTCATGGAGAACATTCTTCAAGGGCAACCCAATGTAGCAGTGTAGATAGATGACTGGTCGTGGGGGCTTCGGAACAGGAACACCTGGCATACTTTAAAAAAGGTCTTGCAGAGATATTCAAAAATGGGAGCGTGCTTGAGGGAGAAATGCATCTTCCAAGCAGCTGAAGTAACCTACTTGGACTACCAGGTCGATGGCAATGGGTCAGACCCAGTAGAAGATAAGGTGAAAAACAATCAAGGAAGCATCAACTCCAAGGAACTCCATAGGGTTGAAATTCTTTCTGGGATTCGTAACTTATGATGGAAAAATTATCCTGAATTTGCCTTCTATGCTGGCCCCCTTGCACGCCCTACTATGAATATACAGATATGGCCCTGGGAAGTTCCACCGGCAGAGGCTTTCGCCGAAGTCAAATGTCAGCTTATTGTAATCTAACTTATTGGCCCATTTTGATGCCGACAAATAACTTGTGCTGACGTGCAACGTTTCCCTGTACAGGGTTGGGCCGGTGCTTTTACAGCACGAGAAAGATGGGACGGAGAAGCCCATCGTGTGAGTGCATCCAGGATCTTTCTGGATGTAGAGTGAAGATATTCTCAGATTGAGGAAGAAGGGTTGGTGTGGAAAAGTTCCATCAGTATGTCTACGGTAGACATTTCACAATCATTACCAAACACAAATTCTTATTGGGACGTTTCAAACAGGACAAGGCACCCCCGTATTGTCTCTATCCAGATACAGTGTTGGGCCTTTTAATGGCCGCCTACAAATGTCATACAGAGCACCAATCTGGAACCCAGATTGCCAATACAATGAGTCGCATCCCGTTGCCCACAAGCCTGTTTCCTTTACCAGCATTGCATCAGGTCGTGATGACACTGAATCATTTGGAGTTTGCCAGTCCCTGCAAGGCAGATTAAGAGCCTTGGACCATCAATCAATCTACAGCATTTGATCCTACATGGTGGATTCCAATGATGACCCTGTGAAGAAATGCAACCTGACCTAGCTAAGACAGACTAGCAGTGTTGAGGATGGGATCATTGAGGGTCTCAAGTGTTGTTCCACCCCGAGGATGACATCCAATATTAATGGAACTACATAATGGCCACCTTGGAGTATCAAAGATGAAAATGCTGGCCAGGAGCTCCGTCTGCTGGCCCAGCCTCGACTCAGTCATTACGGACTTGGAGAAGCAGGGTGACTTGTGCTAAGAAAATCAATAGCTTCCCCCGTCAGCCTCTCTACACCCATGGGCATGGTCTGGCAGGCCATGGGTCCAAATACATGTGGACTTTGCAGGGCCCTTCATGGGTTCCATGTTTTTAATCATGGTACATACACACTCCAAATGGTTGGACATGCACTGCACGAGTTCCACAACTTCTCCTCGGCTACGATCAATAAATTGTGATAAAGCTGTTGTACGTATGGGACAGCAGAAGTCCTGGTTTCCAATTATGGCATGGCCATTACTAGCAATGATTTTCAGGATTTTGGCTCTCTATCATCCGACCAGCACTTACTGGCCCGTCGTCAAATAGATTGGCGGAACAAGCAGTGCAAACTTTCAGAAATGGCATGAGAAAAACAACTGATGGCAACCATGGAGAGCAAACTGGCATGATATTTGTTTGACGATAGGACCACACCACTAACAAATGGAGTTGCCTCTGTGGAACTGTTAATGGGATAGCAGCTTCATATCAGACTGAGACTACTGTTTCCAAAACTGGCAGGGAGGGTGGAGACCCAACAAGAAATCAGAAGCGAAATCAAGATTCTGCAAGGATAGAAAGAATGTTTGAAACAGGTCATCTAATTCACACAATCAACTTCAGCGATGGCCCCAGTTGGGTCCCTGGAATTGTTACGTCGAAAACGAGGCCTGTAGCTTAAGCTGAGACAGCTGTTTCCAATGTTGGCCCTCAACTCAAAGCTGAGTCCGCATTAGCCTCTCCAGATAATGACGGAATGGACACGGAGATTGAAGCTGAAGACGTGGGTGTCCAGGCTACAACAAAAGCAAAGAAGGAGATCGCGTCAGTGAACCTGCAATGCTCCCTGGGAAACAGAGGTCCTTACTCACTTCATATCGCCTGACCCAGGCCCGCCTTCAATTACAGAATAGAAGCTGGAATAAGAACATAAGAACTAGGAGCAGGAGTAGGCCATCTGGCCACTCGAGTCTGCTCCGCCATTCAATAAGATCATGGCTGATGTTTTTATGGACTCAGCCCCACTTACCCGCCCGCTCACCATAACCCTTAATTCCTTTACTGTTCAAAAATGTATCTATCCTTGCCTTAAAAACATTCAGTGAGGTAGCTTCAACTGCTTCACTGCACAGGGAATTCCACATATTCACAACCCTTTGTGTGAAGAAGTTCCTCCTCAACTCGGTCCTAAATCTGCTCCCCCTTATTTTGAGGCAATGCCCCCTAGTTCTAGTTTCACCCGCCAGTGGAAACAACTTCCCTGCTTCTATCTTATCTATTCTCTTCATAATCCTATGTTTCTATAAGATCTCCCCTCATTCTTCTAAATTCCAATGAGTTTAACCTCAGTCTCTCCTCATAAGCCAACCCTCTCAACTCCGGAATCAACCGAGTGAATCTCCTCTGCACCCCCTCCAGTGCCAGTATATACTTTCTCAAGAAGGAGACAAACTGTACACAGTACTCCAGGTGTGGCCTCACCAGCACCTTATACAGCTGCAACATAACCTCGCTGTTTTTAAACTCCATCTCTTTAGCAACGAAGGACAAAATTCCATTTGCCTTTTTAATTACCAGCTGCACCTGCAAACCAACTTTTTATGATTCTTGCACAAGGACACCCAGGTCCCTCTGTATAGCAGCGTGCTGCAATTTTTTACCATTTAAATAATGGTTCATTTTGCTGTTATTCCCACCAAAATGGATGACCTCACATTTACCAACATTGTACTCCATCTGCCAGAATCATGTTTAAAAGAATGCTGCCCCTATTTTTTCATTGTGGAAAGTCAGTCTTCATGGGGAATATAAGATTGAGTTCATTCACTTCTTGATTTCCTGCCTCTGCCTTTGGAACGTAATTTACTCCCTCCATCCTTAAACATTGGAAAAATTAACGCCGTTGTCTGCTACCCTGACACAAATTCCATCTCATCACTGCTTGATTTTAATTCCTCTCCCAGCCGCTCACTGAGACCCTGCCAGACTATCTGTGACTTCAGTGTTCAGAATCAAGCTGAACTCCATTTCCTGCATAATTGTCAGTGCAGAAATATGAACCCATACATTCGTCTGTTCCAATGTTCTCCTGCTGGGCCTCCCACATTGCCCTTTATCTTCATCTACTCCAATTCTGCTGCCTTAACTGTGTACCCCACCAGACTCCAGATATCACTGTGTGCTCATGATGGCCCCCAGTCCTCAGATATCTTTGATTTAAAATTTCCATTCTTCTCGTTTACGAGTCACAGAATTTGAACCTTTCCTGTAAACGCCAGTCTGAAATTCTCCATTGCTCTGACTCTGACTCTGGCTACCAAATAAACCTGTTGGACTTTAACCTGGTGTTGTGAGACTTCTTACTGTGCTTACCCCAGTCCAACGCCGGCATCTCCACATCATGACTACCATCGACGCCGCAAACTGCCGGCTCCAAGTGGAGAGGATCTCCAAGAAGATCGCGCATATCGACACAGACATCAAGTTTCTACAAACATGCAAGAAAGCAGACAAGATACCGAAAGGACTACGGATCACGAACCCACTCAGGTCAACCTTTAACACGGACTACACTGAGAGACTTTGCCGTCGCACCTCTCTCACCCTCCTCAAACACCTCATACACCAACTCTACAGCAAACGCCGCAGCCTGGAAACCAAGATCGAATCCATATTCTCAACTTGCGCTCAGGACGCAGACCAGCTGCGAAACTCTGCCAAGCAGACGAGACAAAGGAACTACACCATCTACATGCACACCAAGAACAGGAAACTTGAGAAACTCGGCATCACCACCAGCAGCAACCAAGCCTCCCCCAGTACCACAGTAGAAAACAGTACCACTGCAGGGAAGTCCATTGTCAACCTATCGGACTACACACTTCAGCCAGATGAAATCGAAGTTCTCAGCCGAGGGCTCAACTTTTGCCCCACTACCAAAATAGACCCCATCAGTCTCGCAGCGGACACAGAAGAATTCATCAGGCGAATGAGGCTGCGGGAGTTCTTCCACAAACCCCAAGAGGCCAACAGCGAACACAATGAGATAGCTAATGAACCGGAACAGCAGACAGAGAGACCCGCAGTGCATCCGAAGAGGAAGGAGTCGAATTGGACTCCTTCGGAAGGCCGCTGCCCTCGACTTGACATGTATGCCCAAGCCATCAGGAGGTGCGTCAACACCAAATTCATCAGCCGCACTCACAAGACAGCACCGAACATCACCCAAGCACAACGCAACGCCATCCGCACACTCAAGACCAACCGCAACATTGTCATCAAACCAGCAGACAAAGGAGGGGCCATTGTCATACTGAACAGAACGGATTACTGCAAAGAAGTGTACCGACAACTGAACAACGAGGAACACTACAGACAGTTACCCATAGGTCCGACCAAAGAACACACCCGTCAACTCAACGCTCTGATCAAAACCTTTGATCCAGACCTTCAGAGAACCCTCCGTGCTCTCATCCCACGTACTCCACGCGTTGGAGATCTCAACTGCCTCCCAAAAATACACAAGACAAACACACCCGGCCGTCCCATCGTTTCAGGAAACGGAACCCTGTGCGACAACTTCTCCGGCTATGTCGAGGGCATCTTGAAACCCATTGTACAAAGAACCCCCAGCTTTTGTCGCGACACTACGGACTTCCTACAGAAACTCAACACACATGGAGCAGTTGAACCAGGAGCACTCCTCGTCACAATGGATGTCTCGGCACTCTACACCAGCATCCCCCACGATGATGGCATTGCTGCAACGGCCTCAGTACTCAATACCGTCAACTGCCAGTTTCCAGATGCAATTTTACAACTCATCCGCTTCATACTGGACCACAATATCTTCACCTTCAACAACCAGTTCTTCATCCAGACACACGGAACAGCCATGGGGACAAAATTCGCACCTCAATATGCCAACATCTTCATGCACAGGTTCGAACAAGACTTCTTCACCGCACAGGACCTTCAACCGATGCTATACACTAGATACATCGATGACATTTTCTTCCTTTGGAGTCATGGTGAGCAATCACTGAAACAACTATATGATGACATCAACAAGTTCCATCCCACCATCAGACTCACCATGGACTACTCTCCGGAATCGGTTGCATTCTTGGACACACGCATCTCCATTAAGGACAGTCACCTCAGCACCTCACTGTACCGCAAGCCCACGGATAACCTCATGATGCTCCACTTCTCCAGCTTCCACCCTAAACACGTAAAAGAAGCCATCCCCTACGGACAAGCCCTCTGAATACACAGGATCTGCTCGGATGAGGAGGATCGCAACAGACACCTCCAGACGCTGAAAGATGCCCTCATAAGAACAGGATATGGCGCTTGACTCATCGATCAGCAGTTCCGACGCGCCACAGCGAAAAATCGCACCGACCTCCTCAGAAGACAAACACGGGACACGGTGGACAGAGTACCCTTCGTCGTCCAGTACTCTCCAGTTTTTACACAAATTCGACACTTAGATTCTTTTTGGGAGAATCGCCCCGAACATGTTATAGAAATATTGGAATTAAGAACAAAGAACAAAAACAAAGAACAATACAGCACAGGAACAGGCCCTTCGGCCCTCCAAGCCCGCGCCGCTCCCCGGTCCAGGATTGAATCCTGAATCCAGGATCCCCGCCCAATTTTCCAGCCTATCTACATCCTACTATCCTATCCACCGAGCTGTCCCTCACAGCTACGATGCTTTGTTCATCACAACCTATTAACTCACCCCCAACCCCCCATCCCAGACCATGTGATCTCCAGGGAGAGGCGAAAACCCAGAGTGAAAACCCCAGGGCCAATATGGGGAAAAAAATCTGGGAAATTCCTCTCCGACCCCCTGAGGCGATCGAAACGAGTCCAGGACATCACACTGGCCCTGATCAGAAAATGTTTCCCAACCCTATTCATTTCCACTTCTGCTTTACGAACACCATCTGAATTCCCTGCCCCCGAGACAGGTTCCCAACTATCCGCAGTCTCGCTCTGTACTGGCACCAGCAAGATGATCATAGAATGAAGCCTTGAAACGAGAAACAAAGAACAATTAGCCCGCGCCGCTCCCTGGTCCAAACTAGACCACTCTTTTGTATCCCTCCATTCCCACTCCGTTCATATAGCTGTCTAGATAAGTCTTAAACGTTCCCAGTGTGTCCGTCTCCACCACCTTGCCCGGCAACATATTCCAGGCCCCCACGACCCTCTGTGTAAAATATGTCCTTCTGATATCTGTGTTAAACCTCCCCCCCTTCACCTTGAACCTATGACCCCTCGTGAACGTCACCACCGACCCGGGGAAAAGCTTCCCACCGTTCACCCTATCTATGCCTTTCATAATTTTATACACCTCTATTAAGTCTCCCCTCATCCTCCGTCTTTCCAAGGAGAACAACCCCAGTTTCCCCAATCTCTCCTCATAACCAAGCCCCTCCTTCAGTGATGATCTGAAACTTTAAGTGGAAATTAATCATTGTCAAACAAGATTTCCAATAACACAATTTTATTTCCTGCTCAACCTTGACTGATACTGCAAAATAAATCTCTCAAATCAGCAAAGACAGTGTCTTAATGCAACTAACATTTTCTCTCTGTTCTAATTGAAGATGTCCAACCGAAGCACAAGGAGACACTCCGGGTACAAACTGAAACACTGAGAATGAACACTGCCCTAATAAAGGAGAAGGTTAAGATTTTCCAGCTGGTTGATCGATACGCTGAGCTAACGGTATTTTCTACTTGTGGATCGGACACTTGTGGAACGTGAACTGCTGGCAAGAGGTCGAGACCATGAAGAATGGAGAGAGAAACATCTCCGGAGAGAACGAGAAAAAATCCGAACTGATCAATTGCTCCAGAGCAGCTTTTCCCAGAGAAAATCCAATTCTGGGATTTCAGCAGCAGTGAGTGGAGTCCCGGGAATTTGAAAAACACCAATGTTACGAAAGATTGTTTATGACTGGGCCACTGGGAAAATATAACCAGACTTTCAATTTGTTTGCAGTTTCAAATTCTGGGGTTTGAACACGATGAACTGTAGAATAAACATGAGGAATCTGACACTGTTTTTCTACCTTTACTTTGGGAATATTTTGGGAGAGCTCTGGAAGATCCCAGAGGGATTACTGTTTATATTCGATGGTTTGGATGAATTCAAGGACAGGATTGATTTTGCCGACAATCGGATAAATACAGAACCTCAGTCCATGTGCACAGACCCCGAATGCTGGTGTGAAGTGTCTGACATTGTGTACAGTTTAATACAGCACAAGCTGCTCCCAGGATTTTCAGTGCTCGTGACCAGTCACCCCACTGCATTACATTTGTTGGAAAAGGCTGAGATCAGTGTCTGCGCTGAAATCCTGGGATTTTTTGGTGATAAACAGAGACTATTTCAACAAGTTTTCTGAAGATCAGAATGAGTTCTAAGCCTTCCTAAAGAATGACACTCAGAACTGAGATCGAACAAGTGTATTTTACAGGTTCAGCACAGCCTCCTGGCTCTTGTACTCTAAGCCCTATTGACAATGTTGTGATCCCAGCTGACTGCTGGACAGTCAGGTCTAAGAGCAGAAATCCACCTCAGTAGATCATAACACTTTTTTATTATTTCGAAATGTAGGTGAAGAGAATAACAAAATTGCCAATTAACTTTTAACAAAATACTAAAACCTTTATTTTTAACAAGTTGCAATACTACTTCACCCCATCTAACTTCACAGATGGATGCAGATCAGTAAAGATGACACAAAATGCTCTAATGTTCTCAGTAAGTACACAGTCCATGTAAATCAACAAGCCAACAGTAGTCAGATACACAGCACTCTGAAACTAAGTGACAGATGCCACTCAAAGTAACTTGAGTGGATTCTTCATTTAATCCCCCCAATTGTTTGTCACGCTGTGAAAAAACAAGTCCCACTTCCACACCAGTGTCTCTGAACCCCACTCGAGAAAAACAGGCTTTGGAAGATTTTCCCAAACAACACTTTCTCTCAGATGCCTTCACCAAGGATCCCCCTCCAATATTTCAATGTGTCCTTCCATTCTTCCTCGATACCAAGCCACGCCAACAGTACACCAGTGCTTCATAGGCTGTATGAAGGTGTCACCAACTTTAGGATTATATCAGATGTCTGGATGCTCATTAGCAAACTTTACCACGTCTGCACCTTGAAGCTCTGTCTTGAACTGGAAGCCTCTATCTGCCTCCCTCTTCAACTTCAGAGAGCAGTAGCTGGTTCAGATATCAGTTCTTAGTCCCTTTAACTTCTGTCTTCCTGGCACACCTCTTTTCCTGCTTGGTTTCTGACGGTTATTTATCTTCTGGGACCTGCCTTTTGAATCCCTCCGCTGTCCTGCCTGTACTGGCACCCTCTGTGAACACCATGTTGCTTCTCAGGTTAACTGGTTCCAACTGAACCAAAGTGCTTCTATCCTTCAGTTTGGCTCTGAAAATAAGCAACAGATTTTAGCCTCTATAACTGTTTCAATGTTGAAAAGTTATATCAGGGAAAAACGTGGATCCCAATACCGACCAGAAGGGTTCTCCAGGACACCATCTTCTCCTTTTAAACTCAGTGTGGACAGGTTCAGAGTAGCTGCATGACCCACCGCCCCTCCATCTTCATAGTAGCTGCATGATCCACTGCCCCTCCACCTTCATAGTAGCTGCATGACCCACCGCCCCTCCATCTTCATAGTAGCTGCATGATCCACTGCCCCTCCACCTTCATAGTAGCTGCATGATCCACCGCCCCTCCATCTTCATAGTAGCTGCATGATCCACTGCCCCTCCACCTTTATAGTAGCTGCATGATCCACCGCCCCTCCATCTTCATAGTAGCTGCATGATCCACTGCCCCTCCACCTTCATAGTAGCTGCATGATCCACTGCCCCTCCACCTTCATAGTAGCTGCATGATCCACTGCCCCTCCATCTTCATAGTAGCTGCATGATCCACTGCCCCTCCATCTTCATAGTAGCTGCATGATCCACTGCCCCTCCACCTTCATAGTAGCTGCATGATCCACTGCCCCTCCACCTTCATAGTAGCTGCATGATCCACTGCCCCTCCACCTTCATAGGAGCTGCATGATCCACTGCCCCTCCACGTTCATAGTAGCTGCATGATCCACTGCCCCTCCACGTTCATAGTAGCTGCATGATCCACTGCCCCTCCACCTTCATAGTAGCTGCATGATCCACCGCCCCTCCATCTTCATAGTCGCTGCATGATCCACCGCCCCGCCACCTTCATAGTAGCTGCATGATCCACCGCCCCGCCACCTTCATAGTAGCTGCATGATCCACTGCCCCTCCACCTTCATAGTAGCTGCATGATCCACTGCCCCTCCACCTTCATAGTAGCTGCATGATCCACTGCCCCTCCACCTTCATAGTAGCTGCATGATCCACCGCCCCGCCACCTTCATAGTAGCTGCATGATCCACCGCCCCGCCACCTTCATAGTAGCTGCATGATCCACTGCCCCTCCACCTTCATAGTAGCTGCATGATCCACTGCCCCTCCACCTTCATAGTAGCTGCATGATCCACTGCCCCTCCACCTTCATAGTAGCTGCATGATCCACCGCCCCGCCACCTTCATAGTAGCTGCATGATCCACCGCCCCGCCACCTTCATAGTAGCTGCATGATCCACTGCCCCTCCATCTTCATAGTAGCTGCATGATCCACCGCCCCACCACCTTCATAGTAGCTGCATGATCCACTGCCCCTCCACCTTCATAGTAGCTGCATGATCCACTGCCCCTCCACCTTCATAGTAGCTGCATGATCCACTGCCCCTCCATCTTCATAGTAGCTGCATGATCCACTGCCTCTCCACAATCATAGTAGCTGCATGATCCACTGCCCCTCCATCTTCATAGTAGCTGCATGATCCACCGCCCCACCATCTTCATAGCAGCTGCATGATCCACTGCCCCTCCATCTTCATAGTAGCTGCATGATCCACCGCCCCGCCACCTTCATAGTAGCTGCATGATCCACTGCCCCTCCACCTTCAGAGTAGCTGCATGATCCACTGCCTCTCCACCTTCATAGTAGCTGCATGATCCACTGCCCCTCCACCTTCATAGTAGCTGCATGATCCACTGCCCCTCCACCTTCAGAGTAGCTGCATGATCCACCGCCCCTCCATCTTCATAGTAGCTGCATGATCCACCGCCCCTCCATCTTCATAGTAGCTGCATGATCCACCGCCCCTCCACCTTCATAGTAGCTGCATGATCCACTGCCCCTCCACCTTCATAGTAGCTGCATGATCCACTGCCCCTCCACCTTCATAGTAGCTGCATGATCCACCGCCCCGCCACCTTCATAGTAGCTGCATGATCCACTGCCCCTCCATCTTCATAGTAGCTGCATGATCCACCGCCCCACCATCTTCATAGCAGCTGCATGATCCACCGCCCCTCCATCTTCATAGTAGCTGCATGATGCACCGCCCCTCCACAATCATAGGAGCTGCATGATCCACTGCCCCTCCACCTTCATAGTAGCTGAATGATCCACTGCCCCTCCATCTTCACAGTAGCTGCATGATCCACCGCCCCTCCACAATCATAGGAGCTGCATGATCCACTGCCCCTCCATCTTCATAGTAGCTGAATGATCCACTGCCCCTCCATCTTCACAGTAGCTGCATGATCCACCGCCCCTCCATCTTCATAGTAGCTGTATGATCCACTGCCTCTCCACAATCATAGGAGCTGCATGATCCACTGCCCCTCCACCTTCATAGTAGCTGCATGATCCACTGCCCCTCCACCTTCATAGTAGCTGCATGATCCACTGCCTCTCCACCTTCAGAGAAGCTGCATGATCCACTGCCCCTCCACCTTCATAGTAGCTGCATGATCCACTGCCCTTCCACCTTCATAGTAGCTGCATGATCCACTGCCTCTCCACAATCATAGGAGCTGCATGATCCACTGCCTCTCCACAATCATAGGAGCTGCATGATCCACTGCCCCTCCACCTTCATAGTAGCTGCATGATCCACTGCCCCTCCATCTTCATAGTAGCTGCATGATCCACTGCCCCTCCACCTTCATAGCAGCTGCATGATCCACTGCCCCTCCATCTTCATAGAAGCTGCATGATCCACTGCCCCGCCACCTTCATAGTAGCTGAATGATCCACTGTCCTGCCACCTTCAGAGTAGTTGCATGACCCACTGCCCCTCCACCTTCATAGTAGCTGAATGATCCACTGCCCCTCCATCTTCATAGTAGCTGAATGATCCACTGCCTCTCTGACTCCCAGCTAAGTTGAACACACTTGTTCCCGCCTGGAGCCACAGACCGGACTGAATTGGATTACCCATTCCTCTAGATTGTGGTTACTGCCTCCTGGTCCTCTCTTCACACATTCCAACAAACTGAGATAGCAGCAAATTAAACCTGTACCCACTACTTGGAAAGCAGATATGCTCACTATCATATCACCACCACTGCATGTCGGGACTCTTGTGATATAAGTGCACCCACAGTGCCGTTAGCTGGAGAGTGCCAGGATTTTGACCCAGTCACTGTGAAGGAACTGCGATATATTTCCATGTCAGAATGTTGTGCATCGTGGAAGGGAGTTTCCAGGGGGTAATGTTTCCATTCATCCCTTGCCCTTCTAGGGGTAGAAATCACAAGTTTGGAAAATGCTCTGTAACGGGCCATGGTGAGTTGCTGCACTGCATCTTGTAGATGGGACACACTATTAACCCTGTAACTCTGTGCTGGAAGGAGTGAATGTTGAAGGTAATGGGTGGATTGCCAATCAGAGGAGCTGGATGGTGGCGAGCTTCGTAAATCTGAAGCTGCAGTCATGCAGCCAAGTGAATAGTATTCAATCAAATTCCTGACATGTGTCTTGTAGATGGTGGAAATGTTTGGGAAGTCAAGAGGTGAGTTACTCTGCGCAGAATTCCTGGCCTTTAACCTTCACTTATAGCCGCAGTATTGATCTGGCTAATCTGTGTCTGATCAATGGTAACAACCAGGATGCTGAAAGTGGGGGATTCAGGAGGATGATAATATCATTGAATGTACAGGGAGATGATTGGATTCACTCTTGTTGGAGATGGTCATTGCCTTTCCCGGAATATTTCCAGTTTTTGTTGCAGTTATACACGTCCTGCTTCACCATCTTGAGGAGTCAGGAATGGTGCTGAAAGTTGTGCAGTCATCAGCGACCATCCCCACTTCTGACTTTCTGATGGAGGGAATGTCATTGATGAAGCAGCTGAAGATGGTTGTGGCTTAGGTCACTCCCCTGAGAAATTCCTACTGTGATGTCCTGAAGATGGTGTGACTGACCTCCAACAAACCACAACTATCTTCCTTTGTTCTGGTATTACTCCAATCGGCAGCTTTTTCTCTCATTTCCATTGACTTCAGTTTATCTCTGACTCCTTGATGCTACATGTCGTCATTTGCTGCCTTGATGTCAAGGGCAGTCACTCTCATCTCTCATCCTGAGTTCAGCTCTGTTGTTCATGTTTGCATCAAGGTTGTAATGAGCTAGGGGGCTGAGTGACCCTGACTGAGCACAAGCTCAAAATCAGCGAGCAGGTAATTGTTAATTCAGTGCCATTTGATAGTATTGAAGACACCTTCCATTTCTGTGTTGATGTTCGAGGGTAGACTGATGGAGTGGTAACTGGACACATTGGATTTGTTCTGTTTTTTGTGTACGGTCATACCTGGGCAATTTCCCACTATTTTGGGTAAATGCCAGTGTTATAGCTGTACTGGAACAGCTTGTCTCGGAACAAAGCAACTTCTGGAGCACAAATCCTCAGTACAATTGCTGGACTATTGTCAAGCCCCAGTATCTTTGCAGTATCCAGTACCTTCAGCTGTTTCATGACATCATATGGAGTGAATCAAATTCACTGAAGACTGATATCTGTGATACTGGGGACCTCTGTATGGTTCAGCCATTGAAGTTAGTTACAAATATTTGAGCTATATCTTTTGGACTGATGTGCTAGTCTTCTCCATCATGAGGATGGGAATATTGTGGAGCCTCCTCCTTTTGTTATTTCATCATCCACTACCATTCACAACCAAATGTGGCAGGACTGCAGAACTTAGATCTAAGCCGAGGCAACCAGAATTTCCTGAATGAGGAAACCTGCTGCTGGAAACTGCCAGACAAACTGTCAGTGATGTGAAACAGGATTTTCTGATAGATCCTCACAAAGGGAAATGATTATCGGGAAGGGAGAACTCCCGGGAATTCCCGGAAACAGAACACTATCCATACCTGCAGAAAATGTAGAGCCTGTTTAATGTGGAATATAGTGGGAGACACCCCTCCCCTATAAACTAATCAAACAGGAATATTTCAACTTTCAAATGGGAGAATAATCTTTCCTTGCTGTATAAAATCCGGATCTTACAGCAACAGTTAGCCCAGTTTCAGACTTTAACTCACCCTGAGATATTTTACAGATTAATCTCATGTCAGAGTTAAGAAGTACAGGGAATCCTGAGGGATCCACTCTCACAGCTTTATCATTTAACTCTCACTAAATTGTACAATTCTCATAATATCCTGGATTTATGTAGCAGCAGAAATGATTTGAATTTCCAGAAACTTAGCATTTTCTGAGATTCAGGACGGTAATTCTGATGATCAGGAAATGAGACCAGACTGAGGGACATGTTTAAAAATTACTTGCTTGTTCACAGGACGTGGGCATCTCTGGTTAGACCAGCATTTATTGCCCATCCCTAATTACCGTCACCTTCTCGAGGGGCCATTAGCAGTGGGAAATAAATGCTGGTCCACCAGCGACACCCATATCCCATGGACAATTAAATAAAAATATATATTTTGCGAGGTGTACAAGTGGTTTTCACCAGTCGGCAAACCAGTGATAGTCAATTGTTCATCATTTTTCACTGCTGACTATTTTATTTCCCATTTAACGAAAAGGACAATTGGTTACGGTGTAGTATTGTAACATGAATCAGTTTTCCACTGGTGCTAAGATTCTGACACAAAAATAAGCCCAGTTTCTTCCTCCTGGTGAAAATTCAGCTGATTTTAATGTGTTTCTCACTCTCTCCATTTCGTTTGGATCACAAAGTGAGAGATTGAGGAGTGAAACTACTGTGTGCGGCTCTGAGGAATCCAGACTGCAAAATACAGGTACTGAGGTAAGGACCAGACTCTGTGATAGTTTATAATAATTGGATGTCTGATAGTGTAAATTATTATCAGTGTCAGTAATAGTGTCATTGATAAACACTACACACTATCATTCCTGTCAGTATTCGTGTTACTGTTAAACACCACGGATTTACTCTGATTCCTGTAACCTTTGTCTCTGACCTGCAGGTCGGAGGGTAAGAGCCTCAGATATTTTCACCGCTGCACTCAGTACAAACCAGTCACTGATCTGTCTGAACCTGAGTTACAATAAACTGAGATTCAGGAGTGAAAGCTTCAACTAATCATTTATAGTTATTCTCAAAAACATTCAACAGAATAAAAAAGATGGACAAAACAATTAAACGCTTCTCCAAATACCATATATGGGAGGTCACATGTTCAAATTAGTTCATTTGTCAATCAGATTATAGATGTTTCAGTCTGTAAATTTCTCAGTTGAATTGAAAATAACAAATTGCTGCGTATTGGTAAGACAGTTAACCAATGACATTGGAATCTGATGAGTTGCATCCCGAGGGATCCACTCTCGAATTTGTGTTAAAAGAAGCTTGAGGATCATTTTTTTAAAAAGGCAGAGATCGAGGTGGAGAGGATTAATAAGGGAATTCCAGAGATTACGGCCCAGGAGCTCTTATACCCCAGGAGGCGGGACAGTAAGTTACAATGAGGAAATCAGAACCTTACAAATGGAGCAAGATAGGTTCGGAGAGTGGGCCAAAATGTGGCAGATGGAGTTTAACATGGATAAGTGAGAGTTGTGCATTTTGCTTGGAAAAATGGGAAGAGAGACTTCAGGGTGCTCCGGTGCAGAGGAATATGGGTGTCCTCGTTCATGAGTCACAGAAAAACTAGCATGCAGGTACAGCAGATAATACAGAAAGTGAATGGAATGTTGGAATTTATACCAAAAGGAATATAATATAAAAGTAAGGAAGTATTGTTGCAACGATACAAGGCATTGGTGAGGCTGCACCTGGAGTATTCTGCACAGTTTTGGTCCCCTTATTTGAGGAAAGATGAAGTGGCATTGGAGGCAGTTCAGAGATGAGGGGTTTGTTGTATAAAGAGAGATTGAACAGTTTAGGCCCATACTCTCTGGAATTTAGAAGAATGAGGGAAGATGAAGTTGAAGTATAGAAGATGATAAAAGGTATGGATAAAGTAAACGTGGAGTGGATGCTTCCGCTGGTGGGGCATTCTGGGATGAGAGGTCATAGTCTTAGGATTAGGGGGAGCAAATTTAAAACAGTTGAGGGGAAACTACTTCTCCCAAAGGATTGTGAATCTGTGGAATTCGCTACCCCAAAGTGCGGTGGTTGGTGGTACAGTGAGTAAATTTAAGGAGAACTTAGACAGATTTTTAATTGGTAATGTGCTGAAGGGTTATGGGGAGAAGGCGGGAAAATGGGGTTGAGGAGCCTATCATCCGTGACCAGTGGCGGAGTGGACTCGATGGGCTGAATGGCCTAATTCTACCCCTATATCGTATGAACTTAGGAGCTCAAGGCTCAGCTCAGCTGCGATTGGTAATAATCACAGTACAGAATAGTCGGAATTATATCCCTATTCATAATGGACAGTGTTTTCAACACACACAATGATACTGAAAGTACTGTTGCTATCAATATTTGTGTTATTAGAAACACTGTCCACTATTAATAGACACATAATCAGCCTGTCAGCAAAGTTAAAGCCATGAAATGAAAGAGACAAAGGCAGCATGGATATGGGGTTATCTGTGAGACAGACAGGAGTGGTGAACTGTAATCTTTCAGTTAGAGGAAGCTTACAGTGGCTTTCCCCAGCAATCAGTAGAGTGTTACTATGGCTAGTTGTCTTTACATAGATTCACAAATTAGACTTGAATGTATCTATAAATGAGATGTGAACTTACAGCACACGGCCATTTGCGGACCAGACAGCGGAAGCAGCATATGATAGACCGAGGTCAATCATACCAAAACCAATGGATCAGATCAGAGATCTGCAGTCTTGTCATATCCACTCATCAATAGTGTTAGACATGCCACAAATGTTGGACACACCGCTAATATTAGGCGACACGGTGATAGAATGGGTAGCAATGCTGCCTCACAGCGCCAGGGACCAGGGTTCAATTCCCACCTTTGGTGACTATGTGTGGAGTTTGCATGTTCCCCCAGTGTCTGTGTGGGTTTCCTCCGCGTGCTCCAATTTTCTCCCACAGTCCAAAGATGGGCAGCTTTGGTTGATTGGCTATACTAAGTTGTCCTTTAGTGTTTCAAGATGTGTAGGTTCGGGGGATTGGTGGGCCATATATGTGGAGTTACAGAGATAGGGCCTGAGTAGAATATTCATTCGAAGAGTTGGTGCAGACGCGATGGGCCAAGTGGCCCACTGGATCAGCAAGCCATCCACCAAATTAAATATTGACTCTGTCCACCACTGACACACAGTGGCAGCAGTGTGTACTGCACACAAGGTGGACTGTAGCAATTCACCAAGGCTCCTGAGGTAGCATTTTCCAAACGCGTACTTTCTATCACCGAGATGGGCAAAGAAATCAGAAGAATGGAACACCTTCAGATTCCCTTCCAAGTCACACATCACCCAACTTGGAATATATTGCTTTTCCATCACGACTGTGGGATCATAATCCTGGATGTCCCTTCCTACAGACATTGTACCAGATACTCTGCAGAATATATGGAGATGGCTCACCACCCCCTTCTCAAGGGCAGTTGGGGGTGGACTGCAAATATTGATTGGCATTGCCCGTGGAGCCATCATCCCATGAAAAAAATTAAGACCAGCGCTACCCACTGAAGGGATGGGTAATTGTGCCTGTGTGTAACCCAAACCCACTGACAGAGGAGAGAGACAACAGCTGCTAAAGGGCAACTTGTGTGACCATTGAGCAGGCCAGAAGAATTCTAAAGATAGATCTGTTGGAACCCTTCAAAATGCCCAGCAAGAGTCTCAAATGTCCTGGTGTTGTGCTGTGCTCTATACAACCTGAACTTAGAGTGCAGCAGCTTTGAACAAAGTGTGATGCCATCCAATGTTAACCAGACACTTCATGATAAGGAACCCCACGGACCACAGGCCAGGGACCGTGGGATATGTTGGGAGGATCGAGATTCAGTCAGACAGACATGTTTTGCTTGCGTCTTACATGCACACCTATTCAACGTGATAAATCTTCCACCTTCTGCA
This sequence comes from Mustelus asterias, assembly GCF_964213995.1. Taxonomy (NCBI): domain Eukaryota; kingdom Metazoa; phylum Chordata; class Chondrichthyes; order Carcharhiniformes; family Triakidae; genus Mustelus; species Mustelus asterias. The sequence goes on from NW_027590219.1 coordinate 294,142, forward strand.
GGCCCGTTGCTGTTTCTGTGAATGTTTTACCATTTCTCTGGAGCCGTCACTACGTGAGACCGACATTGGAAATGTATTGACCTCAATCAGTGCTGTGTTTCCCATCTCACATTCCCAGTGAATTGCTAAAGACCGAGTAACGTGGGGAAGGATTTTTATAGTGTTGCACCATCTCAGAATCTATTGAAAACACACAAGGTGACCAATAATAACAAAGTATAACCCTGTGAAACCCAAGGAAACAACCCTACCATGACAACCACCGCCATCCCTGCACTTTCCACGGAGCTACAGACAGGATCTTTACCTCTCTGCTCTGAGAATTTCGAAGACCGTGTCCTTTGTCCTCGGATTTTATGAGTCCTGGAAGGATCCGGCCGACTGTGGGTTCACTGCACAGATGATGGAGTTGTCACTCTGAACATAGCGTTGTGTGTCACAGTCAGATCAGAAGAGGACCACTGCTCAGGAAGCATCTGAAAGGAGCTCCCAAATGTTGCAGGCAGCCGCTCCTATATCCATTCAGGTCAAACTGAACCCTCCCTGCTGAGCTGGGGAGGTTCTGACAGTGACTCGTCATATTTTCCCAGCCCTTCCGTAGCCCGTGTTCCACAGAGTTCATGGAGGTGGTGATAACATGCAGGTTCATGTGTATTTCCTGTGGCTAATGTGCTGTCTGTGACTCTCCCTGAAGGTCACCAATCTCTCTGTGGAGGATGATATTTGTTCTCAGACCTGAGACATGGTAACACTGCTGGCCTGGATTGTATCCTCCATCCTTTGTGTTTGGATACACGTAGCCTTTGTAAACTCCACCAGCCGTTAAAATACGTTATGTACAGCTCCAGTATCTGATGCATTGTTAAAGACTCCAGTCACATTTCATCTTCCTGAAGCTGGCAATGCCCTGTTCCCTCGAATGTGAGTGAACTCAGCTATTCATAGAAATCATAGAAACCCTACAGTGCAGAAGGAGGCCATTCGGCCTATCGAGTCTGCACCGACCACAATCCCACCCAGGCCCTACCCCCACATATTTACCCACTAATCCCTCGAACCTACGCATCCCAGGACTCTAAGGGGCAATTTTTAACCTGGCCAATCAACCTAACCCGCACATCTTTGGACTGTGGGAGGAAACCGGAGCACCCGGAGGAAAGTCACGCAGACACGAGGAGAATGTGCAAACTCCACACAGACAGTGACCCGAGCCAGGAATCGAACCCGGGACCCTGGAGCTGTGAAGCAGCAGTGCAAACCACTGTGCTACCGTGCCACCCTCAAACTTTTAATTCCAGGTTCCATATTACTGCCGCTATCAGCTGCTCGGGTTTGTCTGTGCTGCCCGATTGTAACCCCTTTGCTAATCATGTGAGACGGTATCTGCTCTGGTGGAGGTTATGGGGAATAATGTGACAGTGCACCCTTTGAGGACCCCTCCTCATCTTCCGAGACAGACACTTGCCTCCCTCTCGCATTGTGATTTGTGAGAGTGAAGGATGTTCGAGTTCAATGCACATTCCAACATGTCCTGCAGACTGTTCCTAATCTGGAACTCCATGTGACCAATGGTGAACACACAAACACCAGGTTATGGACTCAGCAGCAGAGTCTCTCCTGTGCCCATCCATTCACTCACACAATCTCTCTGGATCCACAACCCATCTCACCATCAGCGATTGCCCACCCAGCCTCCAGGTCTCCCAGCTCCAGCACTTCACCTTCCATTTGCACAAGAATGACACAATCTGCACACTGTCACTCTTGGCTCCTTCTCTGAGGTTCTGCACTCTCTTTCAGAACCCCATAAATTTCCATTGTTACTCACCCATCAAAGATACACACAAGGCTATGATGCTGCCTGCCTGACTGACCATCGTGGGACCACCAGGATGGTCACCCAGTCTCGGCAGTACAACAGTCATCTCTGACTGAAACCCTTCACAGAGAGGCTGACATGTTCCTGACAGTGAGGCTGCTGTCTGGGCATTGCCAGTGTCTGGGTGGAGATGTTCTTTCGACAATTTCACTTACATCCTGATTCACACATCAGTCTGTAAGTTTAACGCTCACCTTGTCAGAACAGATCAGGTTATTGATCCTTTTGCCTCAGTGCAACCACGTGCTGCCTGCTCAGGCCCTCGGCAATTTCTACCCGAGATTTGCTTGGGTTCATGTGACAGATCTCCTCCTCCAGTCCTGAGGGGACAGAACCTCCCTCCAAACCCATGTAGCCTCGAGGAGCATTTCCAGGGAAGTGTCAGTGAATTGGGTTTAATCTGTCTTCTGCCATTTCAGCCCTTTGTTCATTAACCAGGGCTCCCTCACTGTTCTCTGCAGAGCTGCTGCCTTTGAAAGTCCTGCTGGCCGCCATTAAATATGGTAAGAAGTCTCACAACACCAGGTTAAAGTCCATCTGGCTGAAGTGTGTAGTCCGACAAGTTGACAATGGACTTTCCTGCAGGTATGGTGCCAGCATTGACTGAAGCGGATCTTCCTCTGCAGAGAATAGTTAAACTCTGGAATGCACAGGGTTACGGGGAGAATGTGGGGGAATGGCACTTCATGAACTGCTCATTCGGAGAGTCAGTGCAGACACCATGGGCTGAATGGTGTAACAATTCTGTGATTCTGCCTGTGCTGCCTGAGTGGACGGATTCCCTTCACCTCTCGGATATTAATGTTGCCGATAATGTGGTGTGGATTTAATTCAGTTGTTCTGTGTCTGGAGTGTGATGTGGAATGACGTTAATGTCGTGGGTTTGACCCCCACACCGGCTATGGGGGCTCATGGAGTCCCACCTCATCCCATTGCCCCGCTTTTACTAAGTTGTGTCCCTGAAGCTACATGGAACAAATTGTCTCTCTCTATTGGAGAGGAATACTAATATTTCACTGAGGGCTATGGCTACTAACACTGTCCACACTGCATCATCACCAACTTCCAGTTCAAATATCGATACATTTCCAACCATTATCTTCACAGAATTGTTACGGTGCACAATGAGGCCATTTGGCCCATCGTGTCTGCACCAGCTCACCAAACAAGCATTCGGAATTTGCGTCATTCTCCAGCCTTTTCCTCGTATCCTTGCTCACTGTTTATATTCAAATAATCATCTAATTCCCTGTTGACTGCTTCGATTCAGCCGACCTCCACCACACCTCCAGACTGTGAATTCCAGACTCGAACCACTGGCAGTGTGAAAAAGGTTTCTCTCTCATCATCTTCAACCCCACCAAACACTCCATTCCTGAGCCCCTGACCATCCCATGTCCCTCCCTGTGACTCAGTGTGAAGACATAGGAATCCTGTGTTCTTCTCTTTCACCATCATCCCTTTTGTCATGTAATCACTCCGGCACTTTTGTTCTTTCCTCATCACCCGCCCATCCCTAACTCCCTGTCACTTAAAACAATTGAACTCACTATTATTTCCAATTTCTAATTTTGGCTAATTGAACTGAAACTAAATCTGTTTGTCCTGCTGAGAGTTTCCAACATATTTTATTCATATTTCAGATTTACAGCATCAATCGTATTTTGCCTTCTATATGAACTGAAGTTGTGTTTTCTGAATGTCCCACACTGTTCATTATTATTGTTCATGATCTTATGCTTCAAAAGACTGGGAATTTGCCCTACTTCCTGCTGATTTTCTCTCTCTGATCTCCAGTCTGTTTGGTAACGATCTCACCGATTCTTGTGCCGAGGATCTGGCCTCTGCTCTCAGTACAAACCGCTCACTGATAGATCCGAATCTGGGTTTCAATAAACTGGGACTTGCAGGAGTGAAACTGCTGTCCGAGGCTCTGAGGAATCCAGACTGTAAAATACAGAAGCTGCAGTAAGTAGCAGACTGTGTGATTGTCTCTATAATAACTGAATATTCAACAATGTAATGTGACCACTGGTATTTGTATGAAAAACATCAGTCCATTACTATTGGCGTCAGTTATTAATAAGGAAAACGTCTTTTACACTGACTCGTGACATTTCTTTCTCTGATCCCTAAGGAGTGGGATGTCAGTGTCACAAATCTGTCTGTTGAGGGTGCGGGGGAATAATGTTATGGTTCACCCTCTGAGGTCCACTCCTCCTCCTCAGAGGCGCACGGCTCTCCCTGGATACAGCATCCATTGATTTGTGAGAAGGGGAGAGTGAATAGATGACAGTAAATGGAGGACAGGACATGGTGGTGGAATCTCTCTGTTCGTAACAGATGACAGTACAGTAGAGAGAGGTTAACTTAGTTCAAATGATCAAGATGCAGAATTAGTTTGGGTCGAGATATGAATTAGCAAGTTTTAGAGGTCACTTGTGGGAATCATTTGTAGGCTCCTGACAATAGTCACAATCTCCGACATTTTATAAGGAAAAATAATGTGGCTCTTGTGAAAGCTTACTGCAATAATCACGGGTGATAATTTTCATGTACAAAGAAGGACAAAGAACCATAAAGCACAGTAACAGGCCCTTTGGCCCACCGAGCCTGTGGTGACTCCTAATCCTTCTTCAGACCCAGTACTTACTGCCCACATGTGGTTTCTATTCCTCTGTTCGTCTCCTGTTCATGTTTCTATCAAGATAAACCTTGAACGTTGGGAACATGCTTGCTTCCGTCAACTTCACTGGCTGTGCATTCGAGGCACCCACCAACCTGTTTGTGAAAACTCTCCCCGCACGTCTCCTCTAAACTTTCCCCTCTTGCCTTCAAACTGTCTCCTCTTGTAGTTGACCTCTCGATCCTGGGGAAAAGCCTCCAATTATCCACCATACTGATATCTCAATCAGGTCGCCCCCTCAGCTTCCGTGTTTCCAGTGAAGACAATCCGAGTTTATTCAACGTCTCCTCATAGCTTAACCAGACCAGGCAACATCCTTGTAAACTTTCTTTGCACCCTCTCCAAAGCATCCAAATCCTTCTGGTAGTGTGGTGAACAGAACTGCACGCAATATTCCACATGTGGCCGAACTAAAGTTTAATACAGGTGTAACATTACTTGCCAACTTTTATACTTGATGCCCTGGCCGATGAAGCAAGCACGCTGCATGCCTTGTTGACCAAGTTATCCACCTGTGTTGCCACTTTCAGGGATCAGTGGACCATTACGCACAGATCCCTCTGTATGTCAATGCTCCTGTTGTTTTACTCAGACAGGGAAGGCTGGGGGACTGCTTCGTGGAGTTGTATCAAATGAAGAGGGACGTACATAGTTTTAAAGAAATAAACCTTTCCCCTTCGTTTTAGGTGTCAGTAACCTGGGGCATAGATTTAAGGCATTTGGCAGGATTTTCAGAGGAGAATTGAAGATGGCACAGTGGTAAGCATTGCTGCCTCACAATGTCAGGGACCTTTGTTCAATTCCGGCCTCAGGTGACTGCCTGTGTGGAGTTTGCATGTTCTCCCTGTGTGTGCCGGTTTCCGTCAGGTACTCTGGTTTCCTCCCACAGTCCAAAGTTGTGTCCGCTAGGTGGTTCGACCATGCTAAGCTGTCCCTTAGTGTCCCAAGATGTGTAGATTAGATGGATTTGCCATGGTAAATGTCCAGGATTAAGCGGTTGTGTGGGCCTGGTTAAGATGCTTTTTCGGAGAGTGGATGGGGTGATTGGCCGCCTTCTGCACCGTCTGGATTCTATGGTTCTGTGGAAAAGCTTTTTCACCCAGAGGATTGTGGGAATCTGGATCTTAGTGTCTGAAAGTGTGGTGGAGTCGGGAACACTCGCAACATTTAAGAAGCGGTTAGATGAGCATTTGAAATGCCACAGCTGTGGAGCAAGTGCTGGAAAACGGATTAGAATAGATTGGTGCTTGATGGCTGACACAGACATGATGGGCTGAAAGGCCTCTTTCTGTGCTGAAACATTCTATAACAGCTCCAGCGATTGGAAGCGATGAACCAGAACCTGAATTTTCGCTGATTCCTGTTATTTCTCTCTCTGATCCCAAGGCAATGGAATGTCAATCCCATTGATTTTTGTGCCGTGGATGTAGGGGAATAATGTGACAGTGACTCTATGTGGACCCTTTCACATGCTCATCGGGGGGACAGGTGTCACCTAGTCACACAGCCCTTGATTTGTGAGGAAGAGGAAAGAATGAATGGAGGCAATTATTAAGACGCAGTCCAGAAACTCCAAGATGTTTTGAGAAGTTAGCCTCGACCCTAGGTTTTACATTTGATTTTGGCATTGATGAGCATGAGGTGTTTCACTCCAGGTATGAATCAAGTGACCCACGAGGATGCTTTTATCGAACACAGTTTATTGAAGAATGCAGTCAGATTATAACAACAAGAATTAGCATAACCTTTAACAATGGCAAGACTTAAACGTGACACAGTATAACTCTGAACAGCTCGCTATCTCTGTTGTTTCAACGTAAAGCAATACCCACAGACATGCACGCTTCTCCAACAGCAGTGAGCACAAAAACAAGGATGCTCATGTGTTGCCGATTTCCAGCTTTTTAACACATCTGGACAGCCAACCGACAGCTGTTTTTAGAGAAGGATGCAACCTCAGAGAGGTAACTCTGGCAGCTTCCAACACAGCAACACTTAAACAGCAAAAACTCCAACTTCAGAGAGGGAGACAACATTGCTGTTTGTCTCAACTTCGTAAGAAGTTTAACAACACAAGGTTAAAGTCCAACTTTAACCTGGCGTTGTTGAACTTCTTACTGTGTTTACCCCAGTCCAACGCCGGCATCTCCACATCATGTATCAACTTCCAGCAGCTTCTGAAAGTAAAACTAAAACTAGTATGCTCTGTGAAACATAGCAGTCCCTCAGCCACATGTCATAACCTGTCAATCACCCACAATCAAGTTCTAATCTGCCATCCCAGGGGAACACTGAAACAACAGAACACTGCATTAGTTCAGATTAAAATCAACATGATGTCAATCATACAGCTTCAGTAACAATAAAGGACACCAGCTACACATGAGCACGGCGCTGACAACATAACCTGCATAGGAACATGATGAAAATAGAAACTAGAAGCAGGAGTCGGCCATTCAGCCCTTCGAGCCTGCTCCACCATTCATTTTGTTCATGACTGATCAACAAATTCAATATTCAGTTTATTTCTCAAGGTCATAGTTTTTAACAAAATGTACATTCCAACACGTCCTTCAGCCTGTTCCATGTGACCAGTGATGGGCACACAGGGTCTATGTTGTGTGTGCCAGAGAATCTCCTGAGCCTATCCATTCAACTGTTCACTCTCAGCTCCATAACCAATGTCACAATCAATGATTTCTCAACCTGTCTGCTGTTCTCCCAGCTCCGGCGTTGCTAATTCAAGGTGTAAGGATTACAGGATCTGGACGCTGCCACCGTTTTTAGTTCATTTTCTGAAGTTTTGTGCTCCCTTCTACAGGCACATTAATTCCCATTGTTTCTCTCCCATCAAAGACACAAGCCTATGCTCGTGACAACCTGACTGCCCATCATGTCTCCACAGGGAAATCCTCTTGCCTGTGACCATTCCATTCAGTAAGAAGTCTCACAACACCAGGTTAAAGTCCAACAGATTTATTTGGTCGCAAAACCCACTAGCTTTCAGCCCCTGACGAAAGGGCAGCGCACCGAAAGCGAGTGGATTTTGCTACCAAATAAACCTGTTGGACTTTAACCTGGTGTTGTGAGACTTCTTCCTGTGTTTACCCCAGTCAAATTTCGGCATCTCCACATCATGACCATTCCATTCTCACAGTGCAAGAGTTATCTATGACTAACTAGAACCCGTACATTGGGGAAACTATGCAGACGCTGCGACAACGGATGAATGAACACCGCTCGACAATCACCAGGCAAGACTGTTCTCTTCCTGTTGGGGAGCACTTCAGCGGTCACGGGCATTCGGCCTCTGATATTCGGGTAAGCGTTCTCCAAGGCGGCCTTCGCGACACACGACAGCGCAGAGTCGCTGAGCAGAAACTGATAGCCAAGTTCCGCACACACAAGGACGGCCTCAACCGGGATATTGGGTTTATGTCACACTATTTGTAACTCCCACAGTTGCGTGGACCTGCAGAGTTTCACTGGCTGTCTTGTCTGGAGACAATACACATCTTTTTAGCCTGTCTTGATGCTCTCTCCACTCCCATTGTTTTGTTTCTTAAAGACTGGATTAGTTGTAAGTATTCGCATTCCAACCATTATTCATGTAAATTGAGTCTGTGTCTTTATAAGTTCTGTTTGTGAACAGAATTCCCACTCACCTGAAGAAGGGGCTCAGAGCCTCGAAAGCTTGTGTGGCTTTTGCTACCAAATAAACCTGTTGGACTTTAACCTGGTGTTGTTAAACTTATTACTGTAAGTAGAACCCTGCAGAGAGAGGCTGGCATGTCTCTGACTGTCGATGCTACTGCCTGGGCATTGCCTGCGTCTGTGTGGGGATGACCTTTCTGCGATTTCACTTTCATTCTCATTCGACCCCATATGCCTCAGATGACATGCTACAAGATGTTTCACCATCTTGTCAGAACATAGGTTATTCATCCTTTTGCTTCGCTGCAACCACATAATCCACACCTGCTCAGGTCTCGGGAAATCTCCATCCAGATTTGCTTGGATTGATGTGGTAGATATTCTCCAGTCTTGAGAGAACAGAAATTTGCTCCAAACTCACGTAGTCTTGGGGAATACTGCCAAATGTTCTCAAGTGCATCATTGAATTGAGTTTAACCTTCCTCCTCCCATTTCAGCCCTGCATTCAGTTACCAGGTTTTCCTCACTGGTCTCTCCAGAGCTGCTGCCTATGAAATTGCTGCTGGGGCTAGCATTGCCTGAACCGGGCCTTCCCTGCAGCGAGTGGCTCAGGGCTGTAATTCACTGTCTAAGAGTGTGGTGGTGACACGGTCAGTTGAAACTTTCCAAAGGGAATTGGATTGTTATCTGAAAAGGAAGAATGTGCAGGGCTATGGGGAGAATTTGGGGGAATGACACTTCGTAAGTTGCTCATTCAGAGAGTCAGTGCAGACAGCACAGGCCGAATGGTCTCCTTCTGCTCTGTAACAATTCTGTGATTCTACCTGAGAGAGACACCAATGGCCCTTTGTGGACACTGGCTAAATTACCTCACCCTGTCGACACTGCATCATCACCAGCTTCCAGTTAAAATATAGATACATTTCCAATCATTATCTTCACAGAACTGTTACGGAGAACCACGAGGCTAAGCACCAGCTCACCAAACTAGTATTTAGAATTTGTCTCATTCTTCTGTCTTTTTCTCGAATCTTTGCACATTGTTTCATTTGAATATTCATCGACTGCCCTCTGTGATGCCTCGATTCAGCCTGCCTCCATCACACTTCACGGCTGTACCTTCCAGACCCGTACCACTGGCAGCATAAAAAAGGTTTCTCTCACATTATCTTCAACAAAACCACACACTCCATTCCTGAGCCTCTGACCATCCCATGTACCTCCCCAGTGACTCAGGGTAAGGACATGGGGATCCTGTGCTTCCCTTTCACCATCATCCTTTTTGTCATTTAATCACTCCGGCACTTCCATAGAACATAGAACAGTACAGCACAGAATAGGCCCTTCGGCCCACGATGTTGTGCCGAGTTTTATCTGAAACCAAGATCAAGCTATCCCACTCCCTATCATCCTGGTGTGCTCCATGTGCCTATCCAATAACAGCTTAAATGTTCCTAAAATGTCTGACTCCACTATCACTGCAGGCAGTCCATTCCACGCCCCAACCACTCTCTGCGTAAAGAACCTACCTCTGATATCCTTCCTATATCTCCCACCACGAACTCTATAGTTATGCCCCCTTGTAATAGCTCCATCCACCCGAGGAAATAGTCTTTGAACGTTCACTCTATCTATCCCCTTCATCATTTTATAAACCTCTATTAAGTCTCCCCTCAGCCTCCTCCGCTCCAGAGAGTAAACTTTTATCTTTTATCTATTATCCACTTTTATCTTTCTTCGTCACCTGCCCATCCCCAGCTTCCTGTCACTGAAAACAATTTAACTCTCTGCTACTTCCAAGTTTTAATTTTAGCTAATTGAACTGAAGCGAAATCTGTTTCTATCGTCACAGAAACTGCCTGTTCTGCTGAGAGTTTCCAGCATATTTTATTCATATTTCAGATTTACAGCATGAATAGAATTTTGCCTTCTGTATCAACTGAAGTTGTGTTTCTTGAATGTCCCACGCTGTACATTATTATTGTTTATAAGCTTATTCTTAAATAGACTGGGAATTTACCCTGATTCCTGTTATTTTTCTCTCTCTCGTCTCCAGTCTGAAAGGAAATATTCTCACAGGTTCTTGTGCCGAGGACCTGGCCCCTGCTCTCAGGACAAACCGCTCACTGATGGATCTGAATCTGGGTTACAATAAACTGAGATTCAGGATTGAAACTGCTGCCTGTTGCTCTGAGGAATCCAGACTGTAAAATACAGGAACTGTAGTAAGTAGCAGACTGTGTGAGATTGTGTTTATAATGACTGCATATTCAACAATATAATTTGACCCCTGGTATTTGAAGAAGGAGAACTGCTTTTACTCTGACTCCTGTTGCTTCTCTCTCTCATCCCTCAGCAATGGGATGTCTCTCCCACAAATCGTTATGTCGAGGGTGCAGGGGAATAATGTTATGGTCCACCTTTTGAGGGCCTCTCCTCCTCCTCCGAGGTGCACGACTGTCCCTGGACATAGCATCCATTGATTTGTGAAAAGGAGGAGAGTGAATAGGTGACAGTGAATGGAGGACAGGACATGGTTTTGGAGCCTCTATGTTTGTAACAAATGACAGTACAGTGGTGAGAGGTGAACTTAGTTCAAATGATCAAGATGCAGAATCAGTTTGGGTAGAGATAAGAATTAGCAAAGTTAAAAGATCACTTCTGGGAATCAGTTCTAGGCCCCGAACAATAGTCATCATCTCTGACATAGTAGAGAATAATAATAATGGGATCTTGTAAAAGCATACTGCAATCATCACAGGTGATCTTAATCTTCATATACAAATAAGAACAAAGAACCATACAACACAGTAACAGGCCCTTCAGCCGACCAGGCCTTCGGTGACTCCTAATCCTTATCCAGACCCAGTACTTACTGCCCATACGCGGTTTCCATTCTCTGTTCCTCTCCTGTCCATGTGTTTATCAAGATACAGCTTGAACATTGGTAACACGCCTGCTTCCAACACCTCCATTGCCAGTGCATTCCAGGCACCCACCACCCTCTGTGTGAAAACTTACCCCACAGGTCTCCCCTAAACTTTGCCCCTCTCACCTTCATCCTGTGCCCTCTTGTAGTTGATCATTCCACCCTGGGGAAAAGTTTCTGAGTATCCACCATGCTGATGCCTCTCAGAATAGTGTACATCTCTATCAGGTCACCCCTCAGCCTCCCTTTTTGCAGTGAAAACTATCCATGTTTATCCAACCTCTCCTCACACCTTAGTCCGCCTTGACCAAGCAACATTCTGGTAAACGTTCTTTGCACCCTCTCCAAAGCATCCAGATCCTTCTGGTCGTGTGATGAACATACTGCAGGCAGTACTCCAAAGGTGGCCTAACTAAATTTTCAGACAACTTTAGCATAACATGCCAACTTTTATACTCGATGTTCTGGTCGATGAAGACAAGCATACTGTCTGCCTTCTTGACCACCTTATCCACCTGTGTTGCCACTTTCAGGGATCTGTGGACCAGTATGCACAGACCCTCTATATGTCAATGTTCCTATGGGTTCTTCCATTTACTGTATAAATCGCTCCTGAATTAGGTCTTTTAAAAAGCATCTCGATTGCATGAATCAGATAGTCAAAAATTGAATAGAAGATTAGTCCGCAGAATATATTCAAGGAATTTCCTGGAGAAGCACGTTCCGGTGCCAAACACAAAACCTCACAGCTTTTACAAGACCCCATTATTTTTCCTCTCTACTATGTCAGAGATGATGACTATTGTTCGGGGCCTAGAAATGATTCCCAGAAGTGATCTATTAACTTTGCTCATTCTTATCTCTACCCAAACTGATTCTGCATCTTGATCATTTGAACTAAGTTCACCTCTCGCCACTGTACTGTCATTTGTGACAAACAGAGAGACTCCACCACCATGTATTTTAGACATGGGGATGTGCAAATGTGTGCTGTTTCCAACAAAACTCAATTCCTTTCATTTGAAAAAACAGCAGCAGAAGTGTTCCAACCATTGCTAAATAAAGGACTATTAGATTAAGCGAAGATGTGGCACCATAGTTGGCACTGCTGCCTCACAGTGTCAGGGACCTGGATTCATTCCAGCTTAGGGCGATTGTCTGTGTGGAGTTTGCACGTTCTCCCTGTGTCTGTGTGGGTTTCCTCTGGTTGCTCCTGTTTCCTCCCACAGTCCAAAGAATGTGCAAGTTACGTGGATTGGCCATGCTAAATTGCCCCTTAGTGTCCAAGATGTGTAGGTTAGGGGGATTAGTGATGTAAATATGTGGGGTTATGGAAAAATAGGCAACTGCAGATCTGATTTGATTTGATTCATTATTGTCACATGTATTAATATGCAGTGAAAAATATTGTTTCTTGCGCGCTATACAGACAAAACATATCGTTCATAGAGAAGGAAATGCGAGAGTGCAGAATGTAGTGTTACAGTCATAGCTAGAGTAGAGAGAAAGATCAACTTAATGCAAGGTAAGTCTATTCAGCAGCAGCAGGGAAGAAGCTGTTCTTGAGTCGGTTGGTACGTGACTTGACTTTTGTATCTTTTTCCCGAAGGAAGAAGAGAGAATGTCCGGGGTGTGTGGGGTCCTTAATTATGCTGGCTGCTTTGCCGAGGCAGCAGGAAGTGTAGACGGAGTCAATGGATGGGAGGCTGATTTGCATGATGGATTGGACTACATCACGACCTTTTGTAGTTCCTTGCGGTCTTGGGCAGAGCAGGAGCCATACCAAACTGTGATACAACCAGAAAGAATGCTTTCCATGATGCATCAGTAAAGGCTGATGAGAGTCGTAGCTGACATGCCGAATTACCTTCGTCTTCTGAGAAAATAGAGGCGTTGGTGGGCTTTCTTAACTATAGTGTCGGTCACAGCTTGTTGGTGATGTGGACACCTAAAAACTTGGAGCTCTCGATCCTTTCTACTTCATCCCCTTTGATGTAGATAGGGGCATGTTCTCCTTTACGCTTCTTGAAGTCAATGACAATAACCTTCATTTTGTTGACATTGAGGGAGAGATTATTGTTGCAGCACCAGTTCACCAGATTCTCTACCTCATTCCTATACTCTGTCTCATCATTGTTTGAGATTCGACCCACTACGGTGGTGTCGTCAGCAAACTTGAAAATTGAATTGGAGGGGAATTTGGTCCTGTTAGTTAGAATCTGTTAGTCTGACATTGATAGTATGGAAAATCCGATAGTAATCTATAATAAAGGAAGTGATAAAGAACACTTTGGAATTTGGCCGGATTAGACAGAGCCAACATGGATTTATGAAAGGCTGTCATGGTGACACAGTGGTTAGCATTGCTGCATCACAGCGCCAGGGGCCCAGTTTCAATTCCAACCTTGTGTGAATGTCTGTGTGTAGTCTGTATATTCTCCCCGTGCCTGCATGGGTTTCCTCCCACACTCCAAAGAGGTGCATGGTAGATGGTTTGGCCATTGTAAAATTGTCCTTGGTGTCCCAAGATATGTATGTTAGGTGGATTAGCCCTCGTAAATTTGAGATTATGGGGTGCAGACCTTGGTAATATATTCCATCAGAGTATCTCGATGGGCTGAATGGCCTCCGTCTACACTAGGAATTCTATGAAATCATGTTTAGCAATCCTGTTCGACTGTTTTTGGCGATGTAACTAGCAAAATAGACAAGGGGAACTGGTGAATATGATATATTTAAATTTTCAGAAAGCTTTTGATAAATTCACACACGAGATGTTATTAAAGAAAATTGGAGCACATGGGATTGAGTGTAATACTGGCACGGATTGAGAAGTGGTTAATGGACAGAAAACAAGGTGTTGGAATAAATGGCTTATTTTTTGGGTTGACAGCCCCTAACTAGTGGAGTAGCCCAGGAATCAGTGTTTGGGTCTCAGCTATTCACAATCTGTATCAATGATATGGATGTGGGGATCAAATATAATATTTCCAAATTTGAAAATGATAGAAAGCTAAGTGGAAATCTGAATTGTGAGGAGGATGCAAAGATATTTCAAGGGGTTGTCGAGAGGCTCAGGGAGTGTCCAAACGTTTGCCAGGTGGACGACAACGTGGAAAAGTATGAGGTTATCCAATTTTGTAGGAAAAAACAAATTAAGACAACTCCAAAGTTATTTTGATGTCCTTGATCATGAAGCACTGAAAGTTAAGATGTGAGCAATTAAGATAACAAATGGGTTGTTAGCCATTAATCGCAGAGATTTGAGTTTAGGAGCAAAGATGTCTCATTGCAATTATATACAGCCTTGCTGAGACCACACCTGGAGTATTGTGTACAGTTTTGATCTCCAGACCGAAGGAAAGATGTACTTGGCATGGAAAGCAGGTTCACTAAAATAGGGCCAGTGACAGATGGGTTGCCCTATGAGGAACAAAAAAAACTTTATTCTCAGGCCTTCAGAAGAATGATAGCAGATCTTATTCAAACATATACAATTTTACGGGACTCAATCGGCCAGATGCAGAATGGATGTTTCCCCTGGCTGGAGGGTATAAAACCTGGGACACAGTCTGAGAATAATGGGCAATTATTTAGGCTGAGATGAGGACTATTTGTTTTCCATTAGAATGCTGGTGAACCTTTGGAATTTTTCAGAGAGCTGCGGGGAGCAGTCATTGAGTTTGTGCAAGACTGAGTGCGATAGATTTCTATTTATTAAAAACATCAAGGAATGCAGGGATAATGCTGGAAGTGGTGTTGAAGGAGAAGATCAGCCATGATCACATTGAATGATGGAGCGGATTTGAAGGACTGAATAGCTGACTCCTGTTCCTATTTCTTAACATTCTTATTGCAATAGGAAAGGAAGGTAAGAGTAGGGAAGTTCTGCTGCAGTTTTGCACAACCTTCATCAGAACACAACTGGAGTAATGTGTGTAGTGTTGGGCACCTTACTTAAGAAAGGATAGAATTGTGTTGGAACCAGTTCAGAGAGAGTTCACTCGACTGATCCCTGGGATGGAGAGGTTTATTTTATGAGGAAAATTTGAGCAGATAGGAGCAATATCTATTCAAATTCCGGAGATTAAAAGGTGATCGCATTGAGACAAATAAGTTCATGAGGGGATGAGACAGGATGGCTGCTGAGAGGCTGTTTCTTCTTGGAAGAGAGACCAGAACAAGGGGACAAATTTTAAAATTTAATTGCCAGTCCCATAAGATTGAATGTGGAGACATTTATTTTATAGATGGTCGCTAGTCAGTGGAATTCTCTCCCCGGAGACCAGTGGAGGCAGAGTCATTGAATATATTCAAAGCTGAGTTAGAAATGATTTTGGATTGAGAAGAGAATCAAGGGGAAGCGACAGAGAAAAGAGTTGAGATGAGAATGAGATCAGCCGTGATGGAGTATGTTCGAGGGGCTGAATGGCCTTCTGCTGCTGCTAGTTATTTTGTTCTTATCCCAATACGTCCTTCAGACTGCTCTCTGTGACCAGTGATGGATACACGAGCTCTATGTTTTGTACACACCAGAGGCTCTCCTGTGCCCATTCATTAGGCCACTCACTCTCTCAGCTCCACAACCCATGTCACCAGCAGCGATTGCCCACTCTGCCCCAGGCCTTCCTGATGCAGCACTTCATCTTCCATTGGCGTAAGAATGGAAAGATCTCGGTGTCTCCACTCTTCTCCACTCATTCCCTGACATTGTTTGCTCTTTTTCCAAACGCACACATTATTACTCACTCACCAAACACATGCATTTACCCAGGGTTGTCCAACGTGTGGACCAAGGGCTGAATGTGACCCTCGAAGCCCCTCAATGTGGCCCCCGGAGTGAGTTTCCAAAATCTCAGTGACACTGTTCAGTTTGAATGGAAGAATCTACATGGAGCTGCTCCTCCAATCACGTGCCGTTTCTTTCCCATGTTTGCTGCTGCTGGGTTTTTGAGCCAATCTGCAGCAAATGTTGGAGAGAAACAATCTGTGATCGATGAGGATTAAACTCTAATTCTCATCTTTATTTATTCCTCATTATTGTGCTCAGCAAGTTGTTTCTTTTCATATCTCAGTCTAGTTTTAATTGAAATTTCTGCTGTGCCGAACGTCTTCTTTCTGAAATTTACTCATCGGCCCCTTGAGTGAGAAAGACATTGCCATGTGTTTGCCCACGTGAATATGTTGGTAAACCCTGCTCTAGCCTCTGCTGGTGATAGTCTAACGGACATGTCTCTGACAGTCAATGCTGCTGCCTTTGCATTGCCAGTGGCTGGGTGGAGATGTTCTTTCTACAATTTCACTCTCATCCTTATTCACATATCAGGCTGTGCTGCACTCACCTTGTCAGAACACATCAGGACATTGATCCTTTTCCACACTGCAACCACGTGTCTCAAACCTGCTCACCTCCCAGCAAACTCCATCCAGACTGGCTGGTATCGATGGGATAATCTCCTTTCATCCTGAGGGAACAGCACCTCCCTCCGATCCCAAGCAGCCGTGAGGAGCCGCTCCAGAGAGGAATTAGTGATTGGGGAGCAACCCTTGCCCTGCTTTCTGTTATTTCAGCCCCTCATTCGGTAAGCAGAGATCTCTCGCTACTTCCTCCAGAGCTGCTGTGTTTGAAAGTGGTGCTGGCTGCCTTTGGAGATGGTGCCAGCTTTGCCTGAACCGGGACTGCCCAATACCCAGGCTTCCTGAGTGGACAGCTCCCCCCTGCCTGCCTGCTGTAAATTGTCCGCCTCTGACAATATCACCTTCATAACTCTGCCTATCCCGCCCACACGGACACACCACTCATTTCCAATCCCCATGTTGGGACTTCAGAGCTTCTGGTAAAGTCACAGCCATTATCTTCAACCTCACCACAAACTGCATTCCCAAAACACTGACCATCCCATGTCGCTCCCGAGCCACTCCAAGTGGGGACATGGGGATCCTGTGATTTGTCTTGTCCCATCATCACATTCATCATTTAATCACTCCTGTAATTCCAGTTTGTCCTTTCTTTGTTTCTGCCCCAGCCACCCACCGCTGTCACTTCAAACCTGTCAATTCACTGCCCGTTCCCAGTTCCAATGAAAGCTAAAACTTTAACCCTGTTTCTCTCTTCACAAATATTTACCCAACCAGCTGAACATTTCCACCATATTCTATTCATATTTCATTTTCAGCATTGAGTATTTCCTCATTCTATAAAAATGCAAGTTGTGTTTTGAATGTCTCTCATAAAATACTTTACTGTTGTTATTCAGTGTTATTTAAAATACTGGGGATTTAGTCTGATTCCTGTTAATTTTCTCTCTCTGATCTGGATGAAAACGCTCTCAGAGATTCTTGTGCTGAGGATCTCGCCTCCGCTCTCAGTACAAACCAGTCACTGAGGATTCTGTACCTGCATTCAAACAACTTCACAGACCAATCTGTTTCTGCTTTCCACCGCCTCATACTGACCTGCAGGAGTCTGGAGTTTATCTGGTGAGTGCTTGTGTTAATTTTTAGTGCAATAATTAAAATATAAATGGAATTTAAAATATAAATTGTCCAGAATCTTCCAAGCAGCAGCAACGGTCAGCAGATTGTCGGTATGTGTGAAAATTCTCCAAACCGGAAATTCCTGCATATTTCTCCGGGGTCTTCAGGACAGTGACTCCAGGGAGCTCCATCAGAGCAGAGTTGGGGAAGAGAGAGCACACACACTATTTGCAGCACAATGACCCAGGGGAGCTCCATCAGTGCAGAATATCTTGGGGAGGTGAAAGCACACACACTATTTACAGCACAGTGACCCCAGGAGCTCCATCAGAGCAGAGTCGGGGAAGAGAGAGCGCACACCCAATTTACAGCACTTTGACTCCAGGGAGCTACTTCAGAGTCGTGTTGCGGAAGAGGGAGCAGACACCCTATTCACAGCATAGTGACTCCATGGAGCTCCATCAGATCAGAGCAGAGTCGGCGAGGTGAGAGAGAACACCCTATTGACAGCACAGTGACCCTGGGGAGCTCCATCAGACCAGAGTAGAGTTGGGGTAGAGAGAGCACAAACCCTATTTCCAGGACACTGGCCGTGGGAAGCTCCATCAGAGCAGAGTAGAGTCGGGCAAGAGAGAGCGCACACCCTATTAACAGCACAGTGACCCCGGGGTGCTCCATCAGAGCAAATTAGTGTCAGGGAAGAGAGATTGCACCCCCTATTTCCAGCACAATGATGCCGGGGAGCTGCATAAGTTTTGGTTGAATGGTGGAGTGAATGAGTTGGTTATTGCTGGATGAATGGTCAGTCAGGGAGCTGGCGAGAGGTTGGAGAATTAGTTATGGGTGTTGGGAGGGTGGTCGAGTTGTATTCGGTTGGAGGGTCAATTGGGAATTTCGGTGGTGGCTGGGAGTTTGTCATGTGTTGGGGTCCAGTCAGATGGGGTTGTATGTTGGAGGGTTGGCGTTGGTTAATAACTTTGGAGAGGGTAGTGTGGTGGGGTTGGTTCTGTGGTGATGAGTTTCAGTCAGGGGATTGATCAAGAATGTATTCAAGAGGCTGCCAGATATAGCACTTTGGGTGAATGGGATCAAAGGTTATGGGGGGAAAGCAGGATCAGGCTATTGGGTTGGAAGATCAGCCATGATTGTGATGAATGGCAGAGCAGGCTCGAAGGGCCAAATAGCCGTCTCCTGCTCCGATCTTCTATGTTTCTATGTCAGGTTAGGAGATGTTGGGGCAGGGTGAGGCTGGGTTGGGAGGCTTAGTCAGATTTGTTCAAGGGCTAGTGGGGAGGTATTCCCCAATAAAGGTTAATAGCTCTGGGTCAATTCCTATGTGGATCAGTGCATCAGGACAGCCAGAGGTTCCTGATGCTCATCTTCAGTTGTGTGTCTGGCCTCTGGCGATCCAACGACCAAAAGATTTGTCCTATTAACTCCAGTCTCTTGTTACTTTGTTGTTCAATTTGTTTATTTCCTGTTTCATCTTTAATCTGTTTCAGGCTGTTTAATAATCAGTTCAGTCCAAATGGAGAGAGAGAGCTGAAGTCGCTGCAGGGATCCGGACTGGGACTGACAGTGTTCGTGTGAACATTTCAATTCATAAACGTTGCTGCTCCACCGGTTACAGTGAAATCCTGAATTGTGAAGATCTTCGACAGTCCGTTCCAAACCCTTCATTCCTCCCCCTTCCCTCCCTATTCAATCAGCCCCTCCAGCCAGGCTGTGATTTTCCTGCTTATCTAGACAGCTATATGACCGGAGTGGGAATGGAGGGATACAAAAGAGTGGTCTAGTTTGGACCAGGGAGCGGCGCGGGCTAATTGTTCCTTGTTTCTCGTTTCAAGGCTTCATTCTATGATCATCTTGCTGGTGCCAGTACAGAGCGAGACTGCGGATAGTTGGGAACCTGTCTCGGGGGCAGGGAATTCATATGGTGTTCATGGAAGAGGAAATGACTAGGGTTGGGAAGCATTTTCCGATCAGGGCCATTGTGATCTCCTGGACTCGTTTCGATCGCCTCAGGGGGTCGGAGAGGAATTTCCCAGATTTTTTTTTCCCCATATTGGCCCTGGGGTTTTTCACTCTGGGTTTTCGCCTCTCCCTGGGGATCACATGGTCTGGAAGAGGGGGGTGGGGGTGAGTTAATAGGTTGTAATGAACAAACCATCGTAGCTGTGAGGGACAGCTCGGTGGATAGGATATTGGTATGTAGATAGGCTGGAAAATTGGGCGGGGATCCTGGATTCAGGATTCAATCCTGGACCGGGGAGCGGCGCGGGCTTGGAGGGCCGAAGGGCCTGTTCCTGTGCTGTATTGTTCTTTGTTCTTTGTTCTTTGTTTCCTTAGGATTCCCAGCTGGAAAACTGTTGCAGTAGTAGTCTCCACACTGAAGGAAAGATTGCTACAAACCATTGTTTAAGCAGCAATGTGTTGTCAGTGTTCTCAGCAACAGACTCTTCATCCTCCTTTCAAAAGGGAACTGCAAAGATAACTTTCCAGAGAGAGAACTGTGTGTGTGCGCTCCTTGTGAGCCTCAGACAAGTTCAGTAACTCCCATGTCTGCATCTGGGAACCACTTGCTGAAGTGTGGATATTGAACAATATTGTCAGGGATTGAAGTTTGTAACTGGAACCTCGGCTGGTGAATTAACCCTTTTATCACCAGACATGTACATGAACTCTGTTCAGTCACTCCCCATGGGAGATATTGTCAGGAGATTATCTCAGGCTGTAATATTTACATTTGGTGCAGTTATCAGACACTAATCCCATTCAGAATGGGAGTGGGTAAACTGTGCTGCACTCTGTAATTCCTGTGTCAGACATTGTCAATATTTAATCTTGCATGGTGGCACAGTGGTGAGCACTGCTGCCTCACAGCGCCAGGAACCGGGGTTCGATTCGGGGTTCGGCTTCAGTCATTGTCTGTGTGAAGTCTGCAGGTTCTCCCTGTGTCTGTGCGGGTTTCCTCCGGGTGCTCCAGTTACCTCCCACACTCCAAAGCTGTGCGGGTTAGATGGATTGGCCATGCTAAATTGCGCCTTAGTGTCAGGGGGACCAGCTAGGATAAAATGCATGGGGTTATGAGGATAGGGCTTGGGTGGGATTGTGGTTGGTGCAGACTCAATGGGCCGAATGGCCTCCTTCTGCAGTGAATTCTGTGATGCACTGGATCTTGCTGACGGTTTTTTAATGTTTCCAAGATAATTGTCTCAATTTCACAGATTGATTCTTTGAACATTGAAAACACAAACAGTTTAAAAGACAATTACAACCTTTATCCACATTTTGTCTGTTCTCGACCAAAAAATAAGTTCAAAACAAACTATTCCCATGTTGCAGCTCTTGTTCTACAATTCCACAGGTTTCGGTGACACAGAGAGCAGCTCCATTGGAATCCAAATGCTCGACCTCCACTCTCGCACCCTGCCTCCGTTTACCCTGCCAGTTATCAACTTCAACAAAAGTTCCCACATATTTATCAGGGAAAGTTTCACTGTTGACTCTGGTGAAGCAGGATGACCATTCCTTAACCCACAACAAACACACACACACGGTAAATGTTACTACATTTATTTCTGGAACTATTAAAACCCGAACGCACGGGTTGGTTAAATTGATTCCAATACTAAGGTTGAATATATTTCTGCTCTATAATCTCAGTCTCAGAGGTGAGCTGGCAAGGTGGATACAGAACTAGTTTGGGTCATAGAAGACAGAGGGTAGCAGTGGAAGGGTGTGTTTCTGAATGGAGGACTGACAAGTGGCGTTCCTCAGGGATCAGTGCTGGGACCTTTGCTGCTCGTAATATATATAAATGATTTGGACGAATTACTAACTGGTTTGATCAGTAAGGTTGCGGATGACACAAAAGTTGGTGGATTTGCAGACAGCGATGAGGGCCATCAGAGGATACAGCAGGATATAGATCGGTTGGTGGCTTGGGCAGAAAAATGGCAGATGGAGTTTAATCCGGACAAATATGAGGTAATGCATTTTGGAAGGTCTAGAAAAGATAGGAAATATACAGTAAATGGCAGAACCCTTAAGTGTGTTGATAGGCAGAGGGATCTGGGTGTACAGGTACACAGGTCACTGAAAGTGGCAACGCAGGTGGAGAAGGAAGTCAAGAAGGCCTACGGCATGCTTGCCTTCATCGGCCGGGGCATTGAGTTTAAAAATTGGCAAGTCATGTTGCAGCTTTATAGAACCTTAGTTAGGCTGCATTTGGAATATAGTGTTCAATTTTCGTCGCCACACTACCAGAAGGATGTGGAGGCTTTGGAGACAGTACAGAAAAAACTTACCACGATGTTGCCTCGCATAGAATGCATTAGGTATGAGGGGAGGTTGGAGAAACCTGGTTTGTTCTCACTGAAACGACGGAGGTTGAGGGGTGACCTGATAGAAGTCTACAAGATTATGAGGGGTGTGGACAGGGTGGAACGTCAGAAGCTTTTTTCCAGGGTGGAAGTGTTAATTAGTGGGGGGCATAGGTTTACGGTGCGAGGGGCAAGGTTTAGAGGAGATGTACGAGGCAAGTTTTTTTACACAGAGGGTGGTGAGTGCCTGGAACTCGGTGCCAGGGGGGAAGTAGTGGAAGCAGATACGATAGTGAGTTTTAAGGGGCGTCTGGACAAATACATGAATAGGATGGGAATAGAGGGATGCGGTCCCCGGAAGGGTAGGGCTTTTTAGTTCAGTCGGGCAGCATGGTTGGTGCAGGGTTGGAGGGCCTGTTCCTGTGCTGTAATTTTCTTTGTTCTTTGTTCACACAGCTGCTGACATTCCCACACAAAAACACAATCACAAGCATAAACTCACAAAAACATTCACACAGACACACACAGCAATACAGAGAGAGATATAAGCATGGAAACATTCACACCCAGACATACAGATACATAATCATACACATAGACACATCCGGACATCCTATACACATCCCTGCAGACACGCACACACATACACCCAGATATAAACTGACACCTACACACTCATTCACACACTGACAAACTTACACACATGCTCACAGGCACAAAGAAACACTCACAAACACACACACAAACCCACATACTTGCACATTCTTATCCATGTACTGCAACACAGACTTACAGAGAGAAACACAGAATCTCTCTTAAACAACACAGCCACACACCCACGGAAACATACATCACAAACCACAACAAGCAACAAACACATGGGCTGCAGTGGTTAATGAATTCTCAGCACCCCGTAGCCAAATGAAATTTAAGTTGGACAACAAATGAAAACATTTCCTCTGAAGCCGACATCCCCAGAACGAAAGCAAAAAAGGAACACTGGCGCAGCATTGCACCAGATCAAAGCCTCGGAAAAGCAGTGTCCTCTTTCCTTGTTCCTTATATCTCACTGTGCAGATGCAGAGCTATTGCATAGAAAGTTAGAATTCACAATTTCAGTCTGTTCCTGCACACTCAATTTCGCTTTATTTAATTTCTGAATGTATGATTTATTTTGGATTATCCCAAAGATCTCAGGACGGAGGCATGATGTCAAATATTACCATTATTTATAAAACTGTTTGTTTTACCATGACAGATATTACCTGACGTTTGCCAGTTGGTTGTTTTTCATCCATCTGCAGTTGCAGCTGCCGGCGCTGAAAAGTGGATCGATATTCCACACCAATAAAACGTCACATTGAATCAGGGAAATTCTTCAAAGACTATGAATTAATCACTTTCAAAATAGTATCATTTCTTCAGAACAAACTATTCATATCATTTATTGTTTAAATTAACTTTATTGTGTTGTCTGGTCTGTGCTAGTTTCACTCAATACTGCTCAGTATGTGACATGATGTATGTTATTGAGTCTTGGAAGAGAGAGAGTTAATGCTGCTGCTCTGTAATTGTAATGAATATTCCTAATTTTACAATCTTTATAACTACTTATTTGAAATTAAATGCTTGCTGGTTAATTTGTTAAATGCTAATTGAGAATCACTCGAATCCTGAAACTAATACGTACACTGAAGCTAATAAAGACGGGGGGACCAGTACAAATTTTGTAGCGAACAGTGAGCGTGAAACTCGTGAGACCATGAGATATCGGAGCAGAATTCAGCTATTCTGCTCATCGAGACTACTCTGCCATTTAATCGTGGCTGATAAGTTTGTCAATCCCTTTGTCCTGCCTTTTCCCCATACTATTTGATCCCCTTACCAATCAAGAATGTATTTAGCTCTTTACCTTGCCTTTAACATGGTAGGTTGTTGCACAGGGCTAAACCTCACGGGATCCAGGGTGAGATATCTAAATGGATACAAAATTGGTTTCTTGACAGAAGTCAGAGGGTGGTTGTGGAAGGTTGTTTTTCAAACTGCAGGCCTTGACCAGCGCTGTGCATCAGGGATCAGTGCTGGGTCCACTGTTATTTGTCATTTATATTAATGATTTGGACGAGAATATAGGAAGCATGTTTCGTAAGTTTTCAGATGACATTAAGATTGGTGGTATAGTGGACAGTGAAAAATGTAATTTTGCGGACGACACAAAATTGGCAGGACTTGCAGATAGTGAGGAGCATTGTCAGAGGCTACAGAAGGATACAGATAGGCTGGAAATTTGAGCAAAGAAATGGCAGATGGAGTTCAATCCTGATAAATGCAAAGTGATGCATTTTGGTAGAACTAATGTAGGGAGGAGCTATACGATAAATGGCAGAACCATAAAGGGTGTAGATACGCAGAGGGACCTGGGTGTGCAAGTCGACAGATTCTTGAAGATGATGTCACACGTGGAGAAGGTGGTGAAGAAGGCATATGGCATGCTTGCCTTTATAGGACAGGGCATAGAGTATAAAAGTTGGGGTCTGATATTGCAGATGTATAGAATGTTGGTTCGGCCGCATTTGGAATACTGCATCCAGTTCTGGTCGCCACACTACCAGAAGGACGTGGAGGCTTTGGAGAGAGTACAGAGGAGGTTTACCAGGATGTTGCCTGGTATGGAGGGGCTTAGTTATGAGGAGAGATTGGGTAAACTGGGGTTGTTCTCCCTGGAAAGACAGAGGATGAGGGGAGACTTAATAGAGGTGTATAAAATTATGAAAGGCATAGATAGGGTGAACGGTGGGAAGCTTTTCCCCAGGTCGGTGGTAACGTTCACGAGGGGTCATAGGTACAAGGTGAAGGGGGGGGAGGTTTAACACAGATATCAGAAGGACATATTTTACACAGAGAGTGGTGGGAGCCTGGAATGCGCTGCCAGGCAAGGTGGTGGAGGCGGACACACTGGGAACGTTTAAGACTTATCTAGATAGCCACATGAACGGAGTGGGAATGGAGGGATACAAAACAATAGTCTAGCTTGGACCAGGGAGCGGCACGGGCTTGGAGGGCCGAAGGGCCTGTTCCTGTGCTGTATTGTTCTTTGTTATCTCCAATTGCAACGGAATCTTGATCAATTGCGCCAGTGGGCTGATGAATGGCAGATGGAGTTTAATTTAGACAAATGAGAGGTGATGCATGTTGGTAGATTGAACCAGGCCAGGACTTACTCAGTTGATGGTAGCGCATTAGGAAGAGTTACAGAGCAAAGAGATCAAGGGGTAAATGTTCATAGCTCCTTGAAAGTGGAGTCACAGGTGGACAGAGTGGTGAAGAAGGCATTCAGCATGCTTGGTTTCATCTTCAGAACATTGAATACAGGAGTTGGAATGTCTTGTTGAAGTTGTACAAGACATTGGTAAGGCCAGACTTGGAATACTGTGTGCAATTCTGGTCACCCTATTATAGAAAGGATATTATTAAACTAGAAAGAGTGCAGAAACGATTCACTGGGATGCTACCGCGACTTGATGGATTGAGTTATAAGGAGAGGCTGGAAAGACTGGAACTTTTTTCTCTCGAGCGTAGGAGGCTGAGGGGTGAACTTATAGAGGTCTATAAAATAATGAGGGGCACAGATCCGCTTGATAGTCAATATATTTTCCCCAAGGTAGGGGAATCTAAAACTAGAGGGCATAGGTTTAAGGTGAGAGGGGAGAGATACAAAAGTGTTCAGAGGGGCAATTTCTTCGCACACAGGGGGGTGAGTGTCTGGAACAAGCTGCCAGAGGTAGCAGTAGGGGCGGGTACAAATTTGTCTTTTAAAAATCATTTAGATAGTTATATGGGTACGATGGGTATAGAGGGATATTGGCCAAATGCGGGCAATTGGGATCAGCTTAGGGGTTTAAAAACAAAGGGTGGCATGGACAAGTTGGGCCGAAGGGCCTGTTTCCATGCCGTAAACCTCTATGACTCTATGTCTCTGTCTTAAATACACTCAATGAACTGGCCTGCACAATGGCAATGAATTCCACAGATTCACCACCCTCTGGCTGAAGAAAGTGCTGCTCATTTCGGTACTAAAGGGGCATCATTTTATTCACTTTAAAGGAATGACGAGGGTAAGATTAGGGCAGTCAAGGATAGTAGTGGGAAGTTGTGCGTGGAGTCCAAAGAGATCGGAGAGGCGTGCGAAATGAATATTTTTCGTCAGTATTCACACAGGAAAAAGACAATGTTGTCGAGGAGAATACTGAGATATAGGTTACTGGACTAGACGGGATTCAGGTTCATAAGGAGGCGGTGTTAGCAATTCTGGAAAGTGTGAAAATAGATTTTCCCCTGGGCCGGATGGGATTTATCCTCGGATTCTCTGGGAGGCAAGGAAGGAGATTGCAGAGCCTTTGGCTTTGATCTTTACGTACTCATTGTCTGCAGGAATAGTGCCAGAAGACTGGAGGATAGCAAATGTTGTCCCCTTTTTCAAGAAGGGAAGTAGAGACAACCCTGGGAATTATAGACCAGTGAGCCTTACTTCTGTTGTGGGCAAAGGTTTGGAAAGGATTATAAGAGATAGGATTTATAAACATCTAGAAAGTAATAACTTGATTAGGGATAGTCAACACGGTTTTGTGAAGGGTAGTTCGTGCCTCACAAACCTTATTGAGTTCTTTGAGAAGGTGACCAAAGAGGTGGATGAGGGTAAAGCAGTTGATGTGGTGTACATGAATTTCGGTAAAGCGTTTGATAAGCTTCCCCACGGTAAGGTACTGCAGAAAATACGGACACATGGGACTGAGGGTGATTTAGCGGTTTGGATCAGGAATTGGCTAGCTGTAAGAAGACAGAGGGTGGTGGTTGATGGGAAATGTTCATCCTGGAGTTCAGTTACGAGTCGTGTACCGCAACGATCTGTTTTGGGGCCACTGCTGTTTGTCATTTTTATTAATGACCTGGATGAGGGTGTAGAAGGATGGGTTAGTAAATTTGTGGACGAAACTAAAGTCGGTGGAGTTGTGGACAGTACGGAAGGATGTTGCAGGTTACAGAGGAATATAAATAAGCTGCAGAGCTGGGCTGAGAGGTGGCAAATGGGGTTTAACGCGGAAAAGTGTGAGGTGATTCACTTTGGAAGGAGTAACAGGAATAGAGAGTACTGGGCTAATGGTAAGATTCTTGGTAGTGTGGATGAGCAGAGAGATCTCGGTGTCCATATGCATAGATGCCTGAAATTTGGCACCAAGGTTGATAGGGTTGTTAAGAAGGCGTACGGTGTGTTAGCTTTGATTGGGAGAGGGATTGAGTTTCGGAGCCATGAGGTCATGTTGCAGCTGTACAAACTCTGGTGCGGCCGCAGTTGGAGTATTGCGTACAGTTCTGGTCACCGCATTATCAGAAGGGTGTGGAAGCATTGGAAAGGGTGCAGAGGATATTTACCAGGATGTTGCCTGGTATGGTGGGAAAGTCTTATGTGGAAAGGCTGAGGGACTTGAGGCTGTTTTCGTTAGAGAGAAGAAGGTTAAGAGGTGACTTAATAGAGGCAGACAAAATGATCAGAGGATTAGATAGGGTGGATAGTGAGAGCCTTTTTCCTCAGATGGTGATGGCTAGCACGAGGGGGCATAGCTTTAAAATGAGGGGTGATAGATATAGGACAGATGTCAGAGGTAGGTTCTTTACTCAGAGAGTAGTAAGGATGTGGAATGCCCTGCCTACAGCAGTAGTGGACTCGCCAACATTAAGGGCATTTAAATGGTCATTGGATAAACATATGGATGGTATTGGAATAGTGTAGGTTAGAGGGGCATTAGATTGGTTTCACGGTCGGCGCAACAGCGAGGGCCGAAGGGCCTGTACTGCGCTGTAATGTTCTGTGTTCTATTATTCTGAGGCTGTGCCCTTGGATCATCGTCTGTCCTACGAATGGAAGCATTTTTGCCACATCCACTCTATCCAAGCCTTTCGGTATTCTGTAAGTTTAATTGAGCACCGCCCCTTCCCACCACCATCCGCCCCCCCCCCCCCCCCCCGCCCCCGGTTATCCTTCTAAACTCCATTGAGTACAGACCCAGAGTCCTCAAATGCTCCTCATACATCATGAAGCTCTGCTGGACTCTCTCCAGGACCATCACATCTTTCCTTTGATACAGGGCCCAAAATTGCTCATGATACTCCAAGTGTGGTTTGACAAGAGCCTTATAAAGCTTCAACAGTATTTCCCTGGTTTGGCAGCACGGATTATTTTAATTTCTAAATGTGGCAAAGACCTTGAGGTTAAAAAATAAAACTCATAGAAATCCTACAGTGCAGAAAGAGGCCATCCGGCCCATTGAGTCTGCTCTGACCACAATCCCACCCAGTCCCTAACCCTATACATTTACCCGCGAATCCCTCTAGCCTATGCATCTCAGGACACTAAGGGGCAATTTTTTAGCATGGCCAATCAACCTAACACGCACGTCTTTGGACTGTGGGAGGAAGCCGGAGCACCCAGAAAAAACCCACGCAGACAATGTGCAAATTCCACCCAGACAGTGACCCAAGCCGGGAATCGAACCCAGGTACCTGGAGCTGTGAAGCAGCAGTGCTAACCACTGTGCTATCGTGCCGCCTCAGCTGCTGAAGTTAATTATTACATGTCAATGTCCCAGATTGGTCTGTTATGATTGACCAAACAAGAGGAGATTCAGGTGCAGCTTCCAGTCGATTTCTCACCCACTGGGAGTTGCTTTGATTATTTATCTGATGTCTGTGATCACCCTGAACAAATATTAAACTGGAGAGATGATGAAGTTTTAATTGTAATATCTAACGGTGTAACTGGGAGCAAAGTGGATTTGATAAAGTCTGGAATACAGGCTGGGGGAATGAGAGGGAAGCTGTTGTGCTGAATGAATGGTTCTTGTTGTCGGGAGGGATGGAGGGAGGGAGGCGGGTGTGGATGGGGGTAAATTTGAGAAGGTGCTGACATTTGAACTGGTTCCCAGTGCCTCTGAACAGCTGAACTGGGGAAGCTTTTGGGCAGAGACGACACTGGTGCGACTGCTGTTTCTCCTCCTGATCGCCAGGGGTCGCTGTAGCGCTCCCAGCTGCTTCTCCACCCAGTGTCATCTGCGCCTGGACGCTGCCCTCTTTTTAGGTCAAACCAAATAAACAAACTCAGATTAAGTCAGGACAAAGTAAAAGGGACAGCTCCCCAAAAGGAGGGGGAACAGCCCGAACAGAAATCAAAGTACAAAGGAATCTTAAAAACATCAAATTAAAATGTGATTATTAGGGTCGATAATGCACCCCAAGGCGTCAACCTCGCCCGTGGACACCGCATGCTCCCTCTCCAGGGACACCTGGCCGCGAACGTAGCCGCGGTAGAGGGGAAGACAGTCAG